>NW_006399938.1:6285818-6303781 GCF_000299155.1 Elephantulus edwardii | reverse complement strand
TTTGTTACGGTAGTGAATTTAAGACTTATTATAAACTTAAAATACATAGATATCAAAATATAGTATTAATATAAACATAGAAGAAAGGCGAGCTCTGGTGGCCTAGTGGCAGGAAACTGCACTGCAATCCCAGAGGTACGCGGTTCAAATCCACCAGATGCTCTGCTGAAGAGGGAGGAACAATCATCTCCTGTACCAGTCAGATCCAATTTGACGGTACACACATAAAATAAAAATAAATAAATAAAAATAGAAGAAAAACCCCAAAACCTAGTGGGACAGAATGGAGAGTCCAGAAGTAGGGCAACTGCTTTTTTTAAAGGCACAAATGCAATTTACCAGAGAAAGGATAGCACTTTTAACAAATGAATCAACAAATAAACACTTTGTGGGAGTGGAGGAAAAAGAATTAAAATCTACTCCTCATACTAAGGTTTGCAGTTCAAATCCACCAGGCACTCCTGGAGATAAAAGATGGCCCATTTCCTCCCATAAAAATTTACAGCCTTGGACTTGAAAAGATTGGAAAAGGATAGGTAAGGCCCAATGAATGATTTTATAAAACATAATGCATGGAAATGATTGTATGAAACACAATATAAATGAGGAATAGTGTGAAATATAATGGTTGTGAAGTTTGTGAGCAAACTAATATAAAAAACAAACAAAAAGGATGCAAATAAAAAAAAAATTACAGCCTTGGAAACTTAGGAGGGGTGCTGGTGAGTTGGATTTCAGTTGATGTCAGTGGGCTTTTTTCCCTCCCTCATGCCACACATAAAATTTGATAGACCACAGATTTTAACAAACAACGTAAAACTATGAACTATATTATATCTTGAGAAATCATAGAGGAACAACTTAGTGAGCTAGGAGAAGGCAAACATCTCTTAAATGTGTAAATAAACCCAGTGCTGTCAAGTAGGTTCTGCCTCATGGTGACCATCTGTTGGATTTATGAAGCTACAAATTTAGGAAATTTATAAAGAACAAATTACTCAATTACACTTTAATTAAGAATACCTGCTCATCAAAGTTAAAAATGTCTTCACTGGCGACAAAATTAAAAGACAATTCATAGTCTATTGGAAAATATTTGGAAATGGCATTTCTTATAAAGAACTTGTATCTAGACTATATAGGGAACCTCTCCAAATTTAATATTGATAATACAAAATCAAATTTAAAAAATGAGCAAAAGATTGGAATAGGTAATTTATTAGGAAAGATAGAGAGAAAATAAGCAGAAACACAAAGATGTGTTTTGTTTGTTTTTTTAAAAATTTATTTTATTTTTTTTGTGTGTGCGTGTACCATCAAATCAGATCTGACTGGTACAGGAGGAGATTACCCCTCCTTCCCCGGCAGAGCATCTGGCGGATTCGAACCGTGCACCTCTGGGATTGTAGTTGCAGCTTCTTGCCACTAGGTCACTAGAGCTCCCCAAAACACAAAGATGTTTAAGCTATTAGTCATCAGAAAAAAATTAAAATTCAAATCACATCACTATTAAAATACCTAAATTAAGAAAAATTTATGATACCAAGTTCTGGAAGCAGACTCCTTATACGTCACTGGCAACAACGTAAAATGATACAACCACTTTAGAAGATAGTTTTGGGAAAAAAAAAAAAAAGAAGATAGTTTTGGTAGTTTCCTAAAAAGTTAAATATCTACCATTTAATCTAGCCATTTCACTCCTAGGTTTTTGTTCAAGAGATAACATGCTCACTTAAAGACTTGCTTGTAATTGCTGCTGTTGTTGTTAGTTTCCATGGATTCTAGTACAACACATAGTGACCCTATGAAGAACAGGCCTGAACCCTGTCTTACCCTGTGCCATCACCATCGTCTGACACCTTTGAGGCTATTTCTGCAGTCACTGTGTCAGTCTATCTCTTTAGGAGTCTTCCTCTTTATTTTTTACAAGGAAAAACAATTCAAATAGTTCAATTCAAAAGCTGCATGGCTACACAAATTGTGGTTTGAGTATAGGGTAACAGGCACCAGGATAGGTAAGGAGTAGACATGAGTAAGAAAGCAGAAGGACAAAAATATCAGCAGGTCTTGACATATCCCAAAAATGAAATGTGTAATGCGGCAGTATATGAAAATGGTTTAGAAAACATATATATAAAAATTCAAACCTGTTGCTACCGAGTCAATTTCAACTGAGCACGACCCCAAATGTTAGAGTGGAATTGCTTCCACAGGGTTTTCAGAGACAACAATGCATGGGAAAGTCACCATGCGTGGAAAAGTAGAGGGTGAGTGAAGGAGAGGGAGACCCTCAACGAAATGAATTATGAAGTGCCTACACCAATGAACTTGTGTATGGCAGATAGTGAGGAGAGTACTGGATAGAGCAAGGTTTTGATTGGTTGTTCACAGTGTTACTATGAGTCACAGCAAACTTAACGACACCTAATAACCTAACAGCAATGACATAGACAATGCAACATGGATGCATTTCAAAATAATTATGCTGAGTGAGTAAAGGCAAACAAAAAGAGTATATACCATATCCTTTCATTTACATTTATCTCTAGAGAAATCAAACTTATAGTGACAGAAACGGGATTGCCTGGAGGGTGGTCAGGGAAAGCCAGGTGGCAGAATGAAATAGGAGTAGAAAATGGGTGACCCTGGAGGACATTATGCTGAGTGAAGTATCTCACTCACAAAAGGACAAATACTGCCCTGTTGTAAAGCAGGACTGACCTCCGGGTTGGGAGGAGACTGAGAAGGATGGGTTCAATAATGTATACTGCATTGAAACAGATGAGGGAGAAAACTGTTTAAAAGGGATATATGATTAGGTATTATTGTCATGACGGGAGTCCAGAACAAGGCTGCATAGTGGAGTGGACCTGGGGAAAGGGATTGCAAAACAATGAAAGAATTTTTACTTTTCCAAGAGGGTTGGGAGGGGAGAAAAGTGAAACAATGAATGAATGGAAATCCAAAGTCTCTGTAAATTTTCATTGAAATTAATATAAATTAAAAAAAAGAAATAGGAGCAGAGAGAAAAACCAATTAAGTAACATTTTTACTTTGTGATTTTAACAAAAGATAACAGAAAAGTTGGATTTTCATTCATTCATTGTTGCACATTTTTTCCTTTCCTCTCACCCAGTTCACTTTCCTTTTTTGTTTTAAATTCCTTGTGGAACAATTCTCTCTTGTCCCCTTCACCCTTCCCCAGTCCACTCTACAAGGTACCTCTTATTCTGAACTGATGTCATGCATATAATCCCTAATCATATATCCCTTTTAAAATTTTTGATAAGGTTGGATCTAGTCACTGTCTTGATTCTGATGATGGTTCGTTCCATGAATATATCTCTATGGGAAACCATCACGTTGTACATTTTGAATGTGTGCAGTCTATTCTCTATCAATTACATTTAAGTAAAGGTGTTAATAAATAATCTACAATGAAGAAAACCTACAAGAATGTGATCATAGTAAGTTGAAATAATGCTAAGTTCTTCAGAGATAGGGAGGGTTAAATTGGAATGGGTTTCTGGAATAACTGAAAAAGGTTTTATTTCTTGGTAGTGGTTACCAGCAGGCTGTTTAATTATAAGTAAGTAATTGTACACTGTATTTGTTTGGTGTGGTTCTCTGTATCTCTGTCATAATTAAGTCTTCAAAAGCAATCTTATAAACAACAAAAAAAGTAAGGAAAACAGTGATTTGAGAGAAGGCGACACATAAAATGACTCAGTGTACGATAGGCACATGTCCAAGTTTTATTCTCAGGGCTGTACAATATGGAGGAAAAGGAAATTGAAATGATACGTAGTTATATTGAAAATGAAGTTAAATGGGCTTGTAGAATGTGTGGGGCATGTAATGAACATTTCCTAAATGTTGGAGGGGAAATTCAATACTATCTAGCCTTGGGTGTGTTATCTGTGACCTTTCAGACTTGAGGTGGGTGGGGAGGCAGGGTGGAACACCACAGATGCCATTAAGAAGGAACAGACATTAATAAGGCCAGGGGTAAAAATGCAGCAGGCGGAGGCATATCCTAGATGAAATTTATAATGTGGTAGCTGATGATAACAGCGTAGAACAGACACTAGAGTCAGACGACTTGAGTTCATATCTTCACCACTTAAATCATTTGCCCACTCTCTGCTTGTTTCTTGAACTACAGCATGGTGACCGTGAGATAAATGTGTGAGAATTAAATAATACCTGTAGAGAATTCAGAAATAATATCTGACCTGTTGTTGTTGATTGCTTTCGAGTTAAGCACGACACATAGCGACCCTATGAACAAAAGACCTGAAGCCCCTCTACAACTATCGACATTTATCAAAGTTCATAGTTTATAGAGGCATGTTGTTTAGGCAGTGGATGCCACTCCTGCTTCCAAACACCTGACAGCAATTATATCACTCAATTTTTAAACATATAAACTTTATATCTTAGTAGTTAAAAGTGGTGAGGTTCCCCCACCTTTCTTTTTTAAAATTTATTGTGATCCAGCCCGTTTCCAGGGTTTGCCATGATAAAAATATTCTAGCTTCTTCTGCCAGGGAATCCATTTAAAGTATGTTTTCATTCAGACACAAGGATTTTGAAAGCTGGTGGGCAGGCTGCAGAGGTTTGAATCATGTATGGCTGTATAGATTGTTACTCACTTCAAGGCAACAACTTCTGTTTTCTAATGATGCCTTTTTCATTTGTCACTGCTGTTTTCAAAGGATCCACTCACACTGAACTCTTGGGAATGATGACATCAGGAAGAAGACAAAGCAGCACCGACCTGTCTGAGAAGAGCTGCCTCATTTCCAAACAATGGCTATTAAGGAATAACATAAGCCTATTAAAATTCCAGAAGTGACAGACTCCCCACATAAAAGAGGCACTTCTCTAACCAAACAGGCCATTCCTTCCCCCAACCCACTCTCTGCACCCCTCCTTCTGTGTTCCCTCTCTCTCTTCTCTGCATTTCTCCTCCCCTTCCTTCCCTTTGTCTCTCCAACCCTCCTCCTCTTGTTCTCTTTCCTGCTACTACTCCCTTCCTTCTTTTCTTTTTCCTCTATCTTTCCCTCTCTCTCAGTCTGACATTTCTTTCTATCCTTTTACTCCCTTTCTTCCTTCTTTTCCTTGCTATAACACTCATTGGTCATTAAAAAAAAATTAATTTCCTTATTCATTCCTTGAGCACATTGATAACTTCCTAGTACAGTCTCCGGAAAAAAGGACAAGTGGGATATACGGTTTCATGGCACAAGTAATACAATGTGAACTACACGTGGATATAATTCACAGATCATAGAAACTATGTTTATAAACTTTTAACTTGAAAGCTTTTATAAACAAAAATCAAGGCTCAGACCTCAAACTCACTGATTGGTTATAGTTACTTTTAGTCTTCTTCATCATTAACATACTGCTGGAGCTTTTTGAGGGTGGTAAGTATTGATTGTCCTCTGGTAGTTTAGGTAAGATTGAAAGGACCAGTTATCAGAAACTCAGTTTCTGACAAAGTACAGTTAACCCCACCCTACCTGCTTGAGTGGATTTTTAACAAACAACCCCCACCTGTGGTAAATCCCACCCTGATTGATCAACTGCCATAAAGTGGAATTCTTCTTCTCTGTAAGAGCACAAGGAGTTTTCCGCATTCCTGTATCTGAAGTAACCGATAAGATTCAAATAAGTTTCCAAACTGTTACCCTGAGCTATGGCTAGCCAATTGAAGGTGGACAAATACCCAAATTACTGTGGATGGCCAATCATGGCGTGTATGGTTGGGCAGGGGAGTAGCAGAGGTATAAAAGGAGGGGCAGACATCAATTCGGGGCTCTCGGCTGGATGCTGCTGTGTCAGCACACGGGAGCCCGGGTTCGAACTCGAAATAAACTTTGTTAATTCGGCTAATTGGCTCGGTGATCTTTTTGGGGATTCGCTCCGTTACAAAGATGTTAGTCTTAGTCGCCAACCCAAAGGCATATGGTTTGAATCAATCAACTTTTTTTCCCCTCCTGGGAAAAAGATGGATAGTCCCCTTCCATTTGATTTACAGCCTCTGAAAGCCCACAAGAGGTTCAGCTCTGTGTAGGTTCTGACTTCACAGAACATTACAACAACAAAGACTTTGCAAAAGGTCACTTCTAATTCACTGCAAATAAGCTGATTATGATTCAGAGTGATTGACCCTCACTGGGTTTCTGAGATTGTAAATTTCAAGTAGTGGTGGTGATGTTGTGTGCCCTTGAGTCAAATATAATTCACAGAGATCTGATGAACAATAGATCTGAGCCCTGCCCTATCTTGCCCTATCTGTCCTCATCAGCTGGGACATACCTGAGCTCATTGCTGCAGTCACTGTGTCCATCCATCTCGTTGAGAGTCTTCCTCTCTTTTGCTGACCTTCCACCTTTCCTATCATGCTGTCCTTTTCAAGGAACAGATCCTCCTACCAACATGTTGAAAGTAGGTGAGACAAGGCTTCACCATCCTTCCTTCTAAATAACACTCTGACTGCACCTTCTTGAAGACATATCTTTACTCTTTTGTCATATCACAAGATATTCAGTATTCCAACATCACAGTTCAAAGGAAATGTCACAGGACGGGACAGCTTATCTGTATATCTCCAGAAGTCTCCAGTAGATGCAGTCTGTTGGGTAAGTGCAGCTTTTGGATTAGCAGTGCAACTCATGACAGAGTTTGCCACTAGGACTCCCTCATTTGTAGGAAATTCACAATTAAAAGAAAAGGAAGAGCAAACATAATATGAAAATAGGAAGAGTGAGAACACACCAAAGACCATTTGTATGGCCACATTTTGGCATTAGTCTGTATAATGGAGAGTGACTTAGAATCCGGTGCCGAACAGCATGAGTTGATATTATAGCTCTATCACTTGCTGTTACCTTAAGAAAGTTATTACCCCTCTATGCCTGTTTTCTTCTCTGTAAAATGATACTAAATGTAGTCTGTCAGAGCTATTGTGTGGGTAAATGCTACGTACTTAATACTTAGGTATTCTTAATAATATTAAGCAGGATTGGCATCCACTTCCTAAAGAGCATGCCTTTGGAAACTCTATGAACTTTGATAAATGTCAATAGTTATAGAAAAGTTTCAGGCCTTTTGTTCATAGGTTCGCTGCTTGATGTCAATCAACAACAACAATAAGTATTATAAATTCAGTGGTGGAATTTCTCTTTTACAACTGACTCTAAACTGACGCTTTTGTTGATATTTTGATTATTAATAAGAAATAAGTTTCTGTTTTAAAAATTATATACCACTTCCCCCTCCCTTTGCTATCTTGTTCTGAAATGTCCATTAAACTTCTTTCAGGTAGTCAATGATTGTTGTTGTTGTTATGTGCCATCGAGTAGCTTGTGACTCATAGCGACCCTATGTACAACAGCCCTAAACTCTGCTCTGTCCTGTGCCAATCACACTGTCTCTGACACTCCCATCCCAGTTATCCCAGTCACTGAATCAATCCACCTCATAGAGCGCCTTCCCCTCCTGCGCCGTCCCTCTACCCTCCCAAGCATGATGTCCTTCTCCAAGGACTGTTCTCTCCTCACAACATGTCCAAAGTATGTTAGATGGAGCCTCAGAATCCTTGCCTCCAAGGAGCCACCCGGTTTAACCCTTTCCAGGATGAATCTGTTTGTTTTCCTAGCAGTCCATGGTATTCTCAACACTCTTCTCCAGCACCACAGCTCAAAGGCATCAATTCTCCTTCTATCCTCTTTGGTCATTGTCCAACTCTCTGATGCATAACAAGTGATTGCGAAGACCATGGCCCATATCAAACGCACCTTAGTCTCCAGAGAGTGGTCTAAGGCGCTGGATTTAGGCTCCAGTCATTTCGATGGCGTGGGTTCGAATCCCACCGCTGCCAGTCAATGATTAGCAAGTGATAAAATCAGGATCTTCCCTAGCCTCCAGGGGCTGGAACGAGGATATCCTGGATTAGTTGACAAATGAAACTTCAAAACATGTAGGGACATAATTTTCAATGGGCATAGCTGTCAAAACTATAACCACAAGGTGTTGATGTGGGGTGGGAAGTTGGCACTGATGAACCAGATGGCAGAAAAGCTAACTCGGACAGTATGCATGCTGAGCATGCGTACTGGCAAGTCCTGTGTGTGTATGCCCAGAATTAGGAACAATCCCACTACAATCCGTGGCAACACAATGAATGATTCTCTGTTTAAAGGAGGTCAGTGTGGGGTCTGGTGAGCACCGGAGTATGAAGCAATATTATTTATGTATGATGTCGGAGTGCATGTCTTACAGTTTGCCTTATGGGTCTCCAGGGAAGACACATTGTTGTGAGCCACAAAGAACAAGCAGGATCTCACAACAGCGAGGGTTACTGAACTCTGGAGTTTCAGCTATCTATTCTAAACTCTAAACTGCTGTGACTTTTCAATCTCAGGCAAAGAGAAGATATGTGTGTACGTGTTCTGATTCTGCCTTTAAATTATATTCTAAAGTTTATCATTTCATGTTTTTGACTTAGATTTGAATACCTCTGGAGTAGAGGGTACTCACAAATTTTTATTTTGTTCTCTTTTGTGTATTTCTGTCTAGGGATGCATGCATGTTACAGGAATGTGTGAATCATGTAACTCAAATGCAATAAAGAATTTCAAAGTCAGAGTGCTGAGACCTTCGGAAGACTATCTCTTTGCATTATTTGGTCCCAGAAACTCAATTTTCACTCTTAGAAATTTCTTAATTGGTTCCTGAAGCTCTAGCTGTAGCTGACATTACAGAGAAGGGGGTTTCAGTTGAACCTTGGAGATGTTCATGGAAAACAATAGAGGACCATTTCATTCAAGCCTGACTTTGTGCCAAGTAGAAAGATCTGCTTTTAAAAAAAGAAGAAATCAGAAAAGAATCAGATTCTCTGAACATCAGAAATATTTCTCTTTCACATGAAAGGTAAAACAAAGCATCTCTCTCATTTCCATTGAGAGGCAACTGGTTCATAACTGATCCTCCATTGGGTTTCCAAGGCTGTAAATCACACTTAAGAGATTGACCATCTTTCTCCTGTGGAGCTGCTAGAGGAGTCAAACCACAAGAGAGGTGTGGTCTTTGGGTTAGCAGGACCATTCCCTACAGGCTGTCACATTCATAGGCAGTGTCTGAGAGCAATCAGTGCATACAGCTCAGGCATTATTTATCGAGAACCATCTAGAGCCCAGCACTGCTCTCAGATATCATGAAAGAAATGCAAGGCTTGGCTTCTGCTCTGATAGAATACAGACATCTAAGTTCCAACGGTCAATCGAAAATTTGAAATCATCCCAAATTCCTTTGATCAAGTCTGTGGGTAACCGAAGTCTGAATGGTACTAGACAAAGGCATAACTTTAAACAACTGCTGAGGAGTGGAGGTTGTTCACATCATAAAGGATTCATTGTAATTGCTTTGCTTTCCCCCTTCTGTTCATTTCCCCCTCTCTCAACTTATCCTTGACCTTCCCCCAAGACCCATTCCCTGACTCCTACCCTTTTCTCCCATAGTGATAGCTGCTGTTTCACTTTATATAAAACAAGAGTAGATTTTGGATGCCTGCCTGTGCTTCATACGGATGTTTCAGAGAGCTCTGCACATAGAAGGAAATGTGTGCAGGGCCCAATTTGGGAGAGCAGAAATATTTTAATAGTGTTTATGTTCTCAGTCTGTAGATAACTACAAACCGGCAAGATTTTACATCAAGCTTTGACATGAAAAATATTACCCACTCAATGGGAATACAAATTTCATTCCCTTTGCCCTTCAGCCCTCTCAACATTATTAGTGTTCCCCTAGATTTTCCTGAGCTCCTTGAGATTTCTGAGTCACCACAGAAGGACAGAGGGAGACCTAACACAGTGTCTGGCCAAGTTTTGCAGGTTTAGCATTCTCAAGAAAAGCCAACTTAAAAGGTTTCCTTTCAGAGTTCCCTCAGTGCCGCAGACAGTCTGGAGCAGAAACTGTCCTGGGACCCATGATAAAGTAGACATGAGAACTGCAGGAGGCAGGAGGAGTTCAAAAGGTTAAGGTCAGCCCACGGTTGTATTCTAAGCAGAAGCTTTGAGACCAGGCTCAGCCTTGTCTCTCAGACTGAGACAAAGACAGCTGAGTTCCCAGACTCCAAGATCAATTTTAACCTTACAAGTGTTGCCCTTGGAGGGACTCAAGCCTGGAATTCCCAATCCTTTTTCCTATCCCTAAAGATGGAAGCTTATACAGACAAAGCAAATTTTGCAATGTCAATGTTAGGACAGTTTTAACGAATGTCTGTACACTCACATTCATGGCCAGGGATATGCATGCATTCTCTCATCCAAGATTAAATGTACTTGAACATCTGATTTATATAAGCCAGGGGAGCAGCTCATTTTTAATAATTTACTGGGTTAAAATAGATGTTCTTCACTGGAAAAGTCACCAGTACACACTTAAACAAAACACATACCACTTAAGTTGTTGCCTGGCTAGATTTACTTGTATATTATTTTTGTCTATGCTCTCCAAAAATAAACGAAGTCTATGTTACACAGCCTAATGAAAACAATTTAATAAATGGATTGTATATATTTGAATCATGAAGGTACAGAGCCTGCAAGAGACTGTTTCTTACCATTTATTGCATTAAGTGTAAGAAACAAAGGATGTCTTTATGTCTTTGTCCTTCCTTTTCTTCCTTTTACCCTTATTCATGACCTCTACCCCTTACCTTATCTGCAATGTCTTAGAACAAAATATCCTGAGTACAGGAGGATCGAATGACGAACTACCACAAAAGGAATTGTCATAGCTTTTTCCTTTTCAACATAGTTTTCAGATCCTGTGATGAAAAGCTAGTTCATTGATAGGATGGCTCTCAAGCTAGGACTTAATCTTGGTCTGGCCCATCTAACTAAGACAGACATGTAAAAAGAGCAAAGGCAACATGGAGACAGTCACATCTGACCTTTATTCATCCACAAGGGGGAACTGTCTCTGTCAACAGCATTCATAACACAAAACCAATTCCCATGAAGTAAGATATGTCCCCCACATCCATGTCTATTTCTACCACTCCCAACATCAATTCTACTGTTCTACTAGGTTTGAAAATATTTGTAATAGCTACACAGACTATATACAACCATACTTTTGATTGTGTGGTTTATTAGGGGAGTTAATAGGTTTCAATTCAAGTTGGCAACAGGATAAAACTTCCTAGTCAAAACAGCTTCTGGAGCGTGCTCACAGATTCTTCAGCCATCATCCTCACAGCTTTAGGCCTAACTAACTAACTAGCTAAGCTCTGTTAGTTCTATCAGTTATGGGTGTCTTTTCTAAGTTATACAGCAAGCTTGAACAAAGCCTTCTGATTCTAATTTGGTTCAGTAGGGTAGCTGTTCCAAGGCAGCTCTGTTTCACATCTGGTCTTTGGACCTCTGCTGATGCTGCTGCTTTCCCATGGGCCTAGCTGTGCAAGAATCTCTGGCTCGAAAGGGCCAGCACTGCATTCTGTGCTTCTTTTCTGGTGGTCGGATCTTCCCAATTGGCTCCTGGATCCACTTGATTTAATGGCTAAAGACTAGCCAATTCCCTTGTAGATATTTTAACATATTTTATTTATCTAATCTTGCCCATTCATTTGGAAGAGTCAAACTCAAAGCTGGGAAAGCCATTTTGAACAATAAACTTATCTTTGATACTACAAAAAAATGTATTATATTAAGAATAATTTTGAAAATTGTGAGATGTAGGTAATGAAACTATTAGTTCTGATGGAATAGAATGGGAGAGAAAAGCTAACTTCACATAGGAAGTAACAATTAAACTGTGGTGTGTCTGATACAGGCCATGGTCTTTGCAATCACTTGTTATGCATCAGAGAGTTGGACAATGACCAAGGAGGATAGAAGGAGAACTGATGACTTTGAGCTGTGGTGCTGGAGAAGAGTATTGAGGGTACCATGGACTGCAGGGAAAACAAACAGATTCATCCTGGAAAGGGTTAAACTGCTTGGCTCCGTGGAGGTAAGGATTCTGAGGCTCTGTCTAACATACTTTGGACATGTTGTAAGGAGAGACCAGTCCTTGGAGAAGGACATCACGCTTGGGAGGGTGGAGGGATGGCACAGGAGGGGAAGGCCCTCTATGAGGTGGATTGATTCAGTGACTGGGATAACTGGGATGGGAGTGTCGGAGACAGTGTGATTGGCATAGGACAGAGCAGAGTTTAGGGCTCTTGTACATAGGGTCACCATGAATCACAAGTGACTCGACAACAACAAAAAGATATTTAGGACTTTTCAAAAAGGAAAAATGAGGAAAATTCTTGTAGCTCTCAGGGACTATAGTGGGTGATAAAAGGAAAGATGAACACGTATGAGCCTATGTGCTGAGTATGGCTTAACATCTGAGCAATGGCTGGAGACGTGGCTGGTAAGATGGGCTGTCTTTGTATGGAGATCAGCCTTCGACTGAGACCTTCATACACTGAAAGTGGATATATGAATAATTGGAGGGCTACAATAAAATCTGAGACAGGGATAGATATATCCATGTCTTCAAGTTGAATCCAACTAAAGTGTCCCTATGGATGAAGTCGATCTGCCCTACAAGGTTTCCAAGGATTGTTGTTGTTGTTGTTGTTGTTGTTGTTATGTGCCGTCGAGTTGCCTGCGACTCATAGCGACCCTATGTACAACAGCCCTAAACTCCGCTCTGTCCTGTGCCAATCGCACTGTCTCTGACACTCCCATCCCAATTATCCCAGTCACTGAATCAATCCACCTCATAGAGGGCCTTCCTCTCCTGCGCCGTCCCTCCACCCTCCCAAGCATGATGTCCTTCTCCAAGGACCGGTCTCTCCTCACTACATGTCCGAAGTAAGTTAGACGGAACCTCAGAATCCTTGCCTCCAAGGAGCCACCCGGTTTAACCCCTCTCCAGGACAAATCTATTTGTTTTCCTAGCAGTCCATGGTATTCTCAGTACTCTTCTCCAGCACCACAGTTCAAAGGCATCAGTTCTCCTTCTATCCTCCTTGGTCATTGTCCAACTGTCTGATGCATAACAGGTGACTGCGAAGACTATGGCCTGTATCAGACGCACCTTAGTCTCCAGAGAGACACCACTGCTCTTCAGCACTAGGATATAAATAATTTTATATGACATCTTTCCCTCTCAAGGACTTATGAATTTGAATCACTGACCTTTTGCTTAGCCACTGAGCCAGTAGAGTTCTTTATTGATAGATACAAACTTCAGTGACTAAGAAAAAAATGCCTATACCTTTGTAAAAAAAATAATTGATATATAGATTAGCATTAGAATGTATAACACTATTCTGTTTGCTTCCATTTTAGAGGTTATTTTTCAGTTCTTTAAATTAATGAGAATGTATATTACTTACATAATAAAAAAATGGAAAATATTATATGCTCATGGACAGAAACAGGAAGAATTGACTGAAGTATATGGAAAGATATGTAAAAGACCTGATAACTCTAGTTTACCACAAATGCTACTTGTGTCAAGGGTTTGATCTAGAGGCTGAAATTGCTAAAATAAATTCCAGCTTAACCAAAAGAAATCCAGGATCTATATTAAGGGCAGATGGGGTGGTGGTTATGGTTCTAAAATGTCTTTTATTCATTAGAGCAGTTCAAGTAGCCCATGACTTTAGGGATGACAATCTAAAGGTTTACATTGAAGGCCAGGCAGGATGAAGAGGATGTCTGAAAATCAAGTCCTGAAACGAAGATTTATGCTATCTTGAGGTGTTTATCCTAAAAAAGGGGATGAGTTAAGGGCCCATCACGCATTATTGTTTTTAACTGCTGTTGATTCATCATAGTCATTTTCAAATATGTGATGAGTCGCTGCATCAGTGAGAGATAAGGCTCATCCTGTGTAGTCCAGAAAGTCAGAACTACCACCAAGAGCCACAGTGATATCAGTTGTGGCGGGACATAAGAAAAACAATGCTACATCATGTTGTGTCTAGCTGTGACTAAAATCACATGCAAAAACCTCATATTGACAACAGTGACTCATTTTAAAGCACAGTTCAGCTGCTCAGTGGATAACCAATAACCATGACTGTGATTTCTCAGGCTCTTTAGGCTAATTCTTAACTCCAGTACTCTTTTCTCACATCCTGGTATTTCCTAGTGACAAGAGATAACCACCAATGGCATGGGCTGCCTTCTGAAGAAGAGGGCCCCAGCCTCTAGAGATGTCCAAGCTGGCAAAGTAGGTTAAGGAATTGCTTTGGCAACCCAAAGGTACACAATTTGAATCCACCAACATTTCTGTGAGAGAAGGTGGGGCACTCTCCTCCTGTGAGTTCAACTGCCTCTGAAAGCCTACTGGCGGGTCAGCTATGAGTCATTTCTGTACACAACCACCACCACCACCATCCTGGGAATGTCTGTGATAGGCAAGATTTTGAAACAGACAATCTCTAAGGCTGCTTTCAAGTCTCTACTGCTACTCTTTCAATATTGGAAAAGAATTTTAAAATTAAGGTTATGTCAAATAGGTCTCTAATATTCACTAAAGAAATTTAGCAATAATTGTTGATATATGAAGATAACATCATTTCACAGATCCTTAACTTGGGTGCACTAGCCCACAATTCACATTCGGCAGGAGTTAAGGGGGTGCTGGGTGGGGAGGAAGCTATCTTTCGGCTTTGGCCTTAACCTGCCAACTGGAAACTGTGATATTCCTACAGAAAGGGACTGAGTCCATATGGGTGTGCCCTGAGTAATGGCAGCATGCCATCTGGAAATAGTCACAGAACACATTGTAATAACATTGAAAGCATTTTCATTCATTTTGGCCTATGCCAAGAAAGGGTTTGCCCTCTTTTCTTCACCCCCACCAACAATACTTAAAAAAAAAAAAGAAAGAAAGAAAAATTTACACACCCTTTTGTAATTCAGCCATTTATTTGGCTCACAATCATAGGAAAAGGGCTGTCTTGCTTATTTCACTAGTCACATAACTAGATCCTGAATCTCCACTGAAAAAAAATGAATATACAGTACAGGATTTCCCTCATTAGCAGTGGAGTATAGATGAAAATTTGTTAATTAAGAGCAAATTTCTGGCTCTTGGTCTGTCTGTTCTTTGGAAAAGAGATTAAGATCTGTGATGTCTAGTAAGTTCACCTTGAAGTCTGGAACCCAGTTCTGCAATATAAACTATATAAACTGGCTCTAACCTTATATCCATGAACATGTGGCTAACTTAACTCAAGGCAAAATTGTTAAGGAGTTGAAATTGTGTTGTATCATCTTCACTTTGAAGTTGCTCCCATGTTTATAAGTAATAATTCTTTCTTGTATCACTTGAGCTTGACCTCTATGACACAGCAATTGCATCCAACGTTCCTTTCCTTTGGCTTCCTTCCTCTATTTAAGTGAGGAGAGCTCTGGGAGGGCAGTTAACAGGGTGTTGTTCTGAAAATCCAAAGTTGGTACACTCTGGCAGTTCAAATCTACCAGCAGTTCCTCAGAAAAAAGGTTGGACTATCTCCTTGGCAATTTACAGTCTCTGTGAGTTGTTTCCAACCTGACGGCAAAGAGAGAGTGACTTAAATGTAGCCTTCCTAAGTTCATGTCATCAAAGTGATGTCTGTACCTTCCAAGAAATACAGGGTTATTTAAATAAATCTTCTCCTCCATCTTCATCATTATCATCATGACTATTGCAACCATATCTTGAATATTCTCTATGCATATATATATATTTCTGGAAGCATTAAAAGAAGATCGAAGGAGTATACAGAGTCACTGTACCAAATGTAATTGGCTGACACAGAATTTCCTGAAACAATGTACGAGCAAGAGCTTGTGATGTTGAAGGAAAAAGATCAAGCTGCTCTGGAAAAACTGGCAAAAAACAAGGTCCCAGGAATTGAAAGCATAACAATTGACGTATTTCAACAAACAGACTTGCCCTGGATGTGCTCACCAAGTTGTGCCACGAAATATGGAGGAAAGCCAACTGACTGGAAAGAGATCTATATTTGTTCCCATTCCAAAGAAAGGAGACCATACAGTGTGGAAATTATTGAACAATATCATTAATAGCACAAGCAAGCAAGATTCTGCTGAAAATTTTCCAAAAACAACACAACACGTACAGGAAACTGCCAGTTGCGCAGGCTGGGTTTAGAAAAACTGTGGGAGTAGGGATAGTTAAAAGCTAATGTTAGCCCAAGCTTGATGCCTTCTAAGGAATTAGTATGTCCCCTTGCTGTAACCATTGTGTCAGAGACTTAGCACCTTATTCTCTGTTATGAGCCTGGCATTGTACTTCATGTGTAAATGTGTGTATACTAATTTGAAAACTGAGGTTAATAAACTTATGTAAGGTCACAAAAAAGCACTAAAGTTAGATGGATCTTGGCTGAAAGCAGAGAGTACCAGAGGAATGTCTATCTGTTTGTCATTGACTATGCAAATGCATTTGACTGTGTGGATCATAACAAGCTGTGGCTGACTCTGAGAAGAATAGGAATCCCAAAACACTTGATGATGCTTATGTGAAACCTATACTTGGACCAGGAAGCAGTTTTTAGAACAGAGCAAGGACACACTGAATGGTTCAAAATCGGGAAGGGTGTACACCAGGAATGTGTCCTATCTCTATACAATTTCAACCTATATACAGAATAGATTGTTCAGGAGGCTGGGCTCTATGAGGAGAAATGTGGCAGTAGGTTTGGAAGAAGACTCATCAACAACTTCCATTGTGCAGATAACACAAGCCTGCTTGTTGAAACTGAGGAGGACCTGAATCAGAATTGAGGAATTCAGGAGAATCTGAATTGGTGCAGAAGGTCAAGAATTACAGAAGGTCAAGAATTACAGCCTTCAATATGGATTGAAGTGTAATACCAAGAAAACAAAGATTCTCATCACTGGGCCAATTGGCAGCATTATGATAGAGATGAAGAGACTGAGATTGTTAACAGCTTTAGTTTGCTTGGCTCCACAGTCAACACACTTGGTACCAGCAGCCAGGAAATCAAAAGATGAATTTCATTGGGAAAGTCTCCTATTAGGGACCTCTCCAGAGTACAGAAGAACGATGTCAGTCAGGAGTCTAAGGTGCACCTTATCCAGGCTATAGTCTTTGCAATTGCTCGCTATGTGTCACAAAGCTGGACAATGGCTATGGAGGATAGAAAGATATTTGATGCCTTTGATCTATGGTGCTGGAGAAGAGTATTGAATATACCACGGACTGTCAGGAGAACAAACAGGTTTATCCTGGAGAGGGTGAAGCCAAGCTGCTTCTTGGAGACAAGGATTCTGAATCTCCGTCTGACATAATTTGGGTATACTGCAAGGAGAGACCAGTCCTTGCATAAGGACATCATGCTTGGAAGTGTGGAGGGACAGCACAAGGGATGAAGACCTTCCACGAGATGGATAGATTCAATGACTAGTGTCATAAGAGTAGGTGTATCAGAGACAATAAGATTGGCACAGGATCAAGTAGGACTTAGGGCTGTTGTATATAGGATCGCTATGAGTTGAAAGTGATTCAATGGCACATAACAGCAGCAGCAGCAGCAGCAGCAGCAGCAGCAACAACAACAACAACAACAACATATACTTGTCAGTGTTTTACATGTATTATTTATTCATCAATCTTTTTTATATGACTGAAATAGTGTATCCAGGTTCACAGTGCTGAGAATGAGGTTGAAAAAGCTTATTTTCTGATTAAGTCCCTTCATCATCCATCACACTGTCATGAAAACACTAGAGGTGAGGCTACTGACACCACTTTCAGTTCAGTTGCCATGGCAAATGTTACATTGAATGCTATATAAAGTCCCGTTTTAAATTAGGAAAAGTCATCAAGTTCAAAAGTGAGGCTTGATAGGAACTTACTGTTTGCTCGTATCAGAAGGAAAGAAAGGAGGGGAACACTGGGGGAACGCA
>NW_006399938.1:6264735-6279008 GCF_000299155.1 Elephantulus edwardii | reverse complement strand
ACAATATACTACTTACCCATACCTCAAAAAAATAGCTTATTTATTTTTAACAAATAAGTAATAGATTATGCTAAATATTGTGGCATAAAGTGAAAGTTGCCAGTCCTATACAATAGTTGTGTTTTGATTGGCAGTAAAGTAATGCTGGTTTATGACAATGTTGTGTTTCTTTAAAATTAATTTTAATGAAAGTTTACAAAGACTTAGGGTTTCCAGTCATTCATTGTTGCACTTTTCTCCCTATACTAGCTATTTTTATACTACTTGTCACCAAATCTGAACTATCCGATAGCACATTCTTAAATGAGTTTCTGAGGCTGAAAATTACATAGGAAGAGAATGCTTAGCTTTCTCCCCCAAAGTCTAGTGAACCACTAAAGAAGCTTTGTCTTTGTGGACCATGTCACCAGAGCTCCCTATGGGAGAAATGGGTAATGCTGCGTCCTTCCTTTTCCAGGGGGCTTTATATCACCCTTATCATTGTGGACAGCAAAGAAGGACATGAGTGTGAACATGGATAACGCACTGGACTGTGGTGCCAGGCCCCAGGGACCAGGAGAGGCAAAGATCTCTGAAAAACCAGAAAGAATTTGAATTGAGTTTATTTCCTTCTTGATTCTACATTTCTTTACTTAGTATTGATCTAAACCCCTACATCCCCACCCCACCCCCAAAAAAATCCTAACCAAACAAAACCAAAAACCCAAACAAAACAGATTTACCAGAGCTGTAATGGGTCATATATAAGACTATATTAATTCCACTCTATATCACTCAAGTCAACTCAGAGTCACTGAACTGGAGCTGACTCATTGCTGACTTTCCAAGGGTTTTGGAAGCTGTCAATGACAAGAGTGGCAACAGAGGAGATGGCTCATCCTTTGCCCACAGAGCTGCTGCTGGATTTGAACTGCCTTTGTGCTAGCAGTGCAACTCCATATGGACTGTGCCACCTCCTGATATTTCAGTCTCATAGTAGAGAACATTTCCAGGCAGTGTTGACTGGTTCACATGTGTGGAGCTCTGGCTGGGAAACAGCAGCTTTGCTTGTCACCTCTTATCTTTTCTGTACAGTTGGAATTGGTCAAAGAAAGCGTTTGCTACTTATTCTTTATTGTTGTTGTATTACTGTTGGGTTGGAACCGACCCATAGCTGACCCTCCAGTGGGTTTTTAGAGGCAGTTAATCGCACAGGAGGAGACTGCCCATCCTTCTTCTGAGGAGCAGCTGATGGTCTCGAATCACTGTGCCTTCGAGATTGCAGCACAATTTCTTGCCACTAGGCCACCAGAGTTCCCCCTATACTCAGACATTTGGATATGTCACTTTAAAAAGTCAAGCAGATGTAGTTTCAAATCTTACTCTACTTTTTTTGTCCATGTGTGCCCTGGAATAATGTAAGGTCTCTGAATTTCAGTTTTCTCGCATAAGAAAAGGAGATAATGTTTATTTCACAGAAATCTGGAGGGCATTAAATGACAAACAAATTAGGCATATCAATCAGAGGACTTGGTGGTTCAATGCCAGCATCCTCACTTTCCATGTGGAAGGTAGATACAGGTTCAATTTTCAGTTGATAAACTTCTTACACAGTCACCCCTGGACTTCCAGTGGCACCTCTGTGTTACTATGATGCTGAGCATATTGCAAGAGATCTTCCAGAAACAGCTGGACTGGGAAGAAAGGCTGGTGATCTACATCTGAAATCAGCCTTCAAAAACTATGCGAAACACGATGGCCTAATCTAAAACCAGTCATGGAGATGGCACAGAACTGTGTGGCACACATAAGGTCACCAGGAGTTGGAGGTCAACTCTATGGCATCTAAACATAATAACAGAGCACCTGTCCCCATAATGGGTACTCAATAGTATCGGAAGATTGAAGTTAAATTCCATGGAAAAATATCAAAAGAAACAGTGTTACATACGAGAGCAATCTAGTATTTGATTCCAATTCTCTTAGACTAAAAAAGCATATCAAAATTTTTATGTGAGGCAATGACATTTCTTTGTGTTTGTAAATAATAAAGAAAAGTAGTGATCTTCACTCTGCTGCAAAATGCCAGTGCCTAGGTGGCATGGCTAACCCAGAAACCCACCTTCCAGCCACTGCTTCCCCTGCAACTGCTAAATGCTGTGACCCAGCCCAGGAACACTCACAACCTGCCCAGCATTAGAACCACTGCCTGCCTGGTTGGGGGGCTGCAGTTTTATAGCACTAGACCACTGCAACCACCACTTGGAGACCACACTGCCCAATCCCCTGGAGACCACCCTGCTGACCACCTCCCTGCTATCCAGCACTAGAAGCATCAATATCACAGGTACTTTGGAGGAAACACTGCTGTCTAGCTATGCCACATGGGGTCCCTTAAGTTCAATACACTGCCACACTTTGTGTCACCATATAGTTACAGTGATCTAAAATCTACTAAGAATCACATAATGTTAAAAAAGCAACAATCTGCCTCAATCACCATGAAAAACCAAAATAACCCTTCTCCTAAAAAAGCACACCCAGTGAATGACCCAGATAGAAAGAACCAGAAGAAATACATTGATGTGCAGTTATTTGAACAGTTAAAGAAGATGCAAATGATGGAAGAAACAATTAAGAAAGCAAATATCCCAGAGACAACAATCAAGAAGAAATATATTGATGAGAAGCAACTTGAATAGATATCAGGAAAATGCAAAAGATGGAATAATTGATAATATAGATAAAGAGGTACAAGAACTTAAGAAAATAATCATAAGACAGAGGGGATACAGCCAACACAATATGGGAAGTAACAGAAAAGCATGAAAATGCAGTCCAGAATATTAAGACTAAAATGGCAGAAGTGTCCAACACACTGGTAGGACAAAAAAGTAGACTTGAAGAGATGGAGCTGGAAGTGAGCTGGAAGACAAGTGCCTCACTGGAAACATATGAGAAGATGACTCAGAGTTGAGGCAAAAAAAAAAAAAAAGAAGAAGAAGAAGAAGAAAGAAAACATTAGACTAATGTGGGATAACATCAAAAGGGACAAAGTTTGTATGATTGGAATTCCAGAATGGAGGAGTGAGTGACATGGAAATGACTGAGAAAATTGTGGGGAAAGTACTAGAAAAAAACGTCCCATGTATTTTGAAAAATGGGGAAATCCATATTAAAAAAACTAGATTAGACTCAAAAAAGAAAAACATCAACACATATCATAGTAAAATTCTCCAAATTACAAGATAAGGATAAAATTCTGAAAGAAGCACAAAAACACAAAGAATCACCTACAAAGGTAAGACAATTAGATTAAGTTCTGATTTCTCAGCAGAAACCATGTGAGCTAGAAGACAATGGGATGGAATATACAGAACATTGTGAGAAAACAATTGCCATCCAAGGATCCTATACCTGCAAAGCTCTCCTTCCAAGATGGAGAAATTAGATCCTATGCAGAAAAGGAGGAACTCAAGGACTTTGTGAAAACAAAACCAAACGAAAAGACATTTTAGCTGAAGTCATTCACATGGTGACACCAAAAGAAAGTGGATGGATCATAGTAACCGGAAACAATAGAAAAAGCAGCACAACAAAATGACAATGGTAAAACCTGGCCTGACAATAATCCCACTTAACATGAATGGACTAAATGAACCAATTAAGAGAAAAAGAGTATCAGAATGGATAAAAACACAAAGCTCATCAATATGTTGCCTATTAGAGACACTTCGGAAAAAAAAAAAAAGAGAAAGATTCAAAATCAAAGACTGGAAAAAAAATATATCAAGTAAATGGCAACCTCAAAAAATCGGGATGGTAATACTAATGTCTGATAAACCAGATTTTATGGTGAAACCACCATACAATATAAGGAAGGAGGGGAAAATAAAGGAAGGGCATTACATACTAATTAAAGGTACAGTAGAACAAGAAGACACAATCTTGGTCAATATTTATGCACCAAATGATAGACCTGCCAAACACATAAAAACAATGGTTAGTTAACAGAAATGAAGAAAAAAATAGCACCAAAATAGTGGTAGGAGATTTCAACACAACACTATCACAAAAGATAGGTCTCCACAAAAGAAACTCCACAGAGATGTAGAAGAATTAAACTATGTAATGAGCCAACACAACACTGTAGATGTATTCAGGTTACTTCACCCAAATAAAACTCAATTTACAATCTTCTCAAGTGCACATGGTACATTCTTCAGAATCAATCATGTTTTAGTACAAAAAGCAATCCTCAAAAAATTAAATAAAAACACTAAAATTATATAAAGTATCTTCTCAGAGCACAATGCCATAAAACTTGAAATTAGCCACAGGAGTGTAAATCTCACAAAACCGCCCCTGTGGAAACTGAATAACTCTCTGCTAGAACATGACTAGGGTATAAAAGAAATAAAGAACTAAATTAAAAAAGTTCCTTGAAACAAATAAAAATGAAAATACAACACACCAACACCTCTGGGATACAGTTAAGGCAGTCCTCAGGGGGAAGTTCATATCAAAAGGCACACATATAAAAAAGGACGAAAGAAGAAAAATCAATGCTCTAACTCAACACTTTCATTAATTATAAAAAAAACAAACAAACCCCAGTGTCATCATATAGCCTGCAGAAGAAAATAAATTATAAGAACAAGAGCTGCAGTCAATGAGATAGAAAATAGAAAAACAATTGAAATCAGCAATAAAACCAGGAGTTGGTTTTTTGAAAGGTTTGGTAAAATTGACAAACTATAGGCAAACATAAAAGAAAAAAGAGAAGATACAGATAACTCAATTAAGATATGATGGAGGTGACATCACAACAGAACCAGAAGAAATTAAATCAATCATATTGGAATACTATGAAAAGCTATATTCTAATAAATTATAAAATCCAGAGGAAATGGACAAATTCCTTGAAACTCATGCCCTACCCAGACTGACAAGGACAGATATAGAACACTTGAACAGAACCAGAAGGACTTGAACAGGTCATAAAAAAAGACTTCCCCATAAGAAAACCCTGGACCAGATGGCTTCACAGCTGAATTCTACAAAATACCCAGAAACGATCTATACTTAGATTATTTTAAAAAGTTGAAAAAGAAGGAACACTTCCAGAGTCATTTTATGAAGCAAACATAACCGTAATACCAAAATCAGGCAAAGATATTACCAAGAAGAAAACCACGGACCATTATCTCTCATGAATATAGATGCAAAAATCCTTAACAAAATCCTAGCCAATAGAATCCAAAAGCAACACAAAATAATTCATCATGACCAACTGGGATTCATAACAGGTATGCAAGGATGGTTCAACATAAGAAAAACAATTAACATAATTACCCATGTTAGTAAAGTAATTAACAAGAACCATATGATCTTAGAAATTGATGCAGAAAAGGCTTTTGACAAAATCTAACACCTCTTCTTTATAAGGACACTCAGCAAAATTGGAATAGAAAGGAATTTCCTCAACATAGTGAAAAGTATATATGTAAAACCAAGGGCCAATATCACTCTTTTTTTTTTTAATTTAGGTTGTTTATTTTTCATTTCAATGAACATCTACAGAGATTTTGGGATTCCATTCATTCATTGTTGCACCCTTCTCCCCACACAAACCCCTCCCCCCTCCCCCGCCATTTGCTCCTCTCCTTGAAAAGCAAAAGAAAAACTCCCTCATTGGTACACAATCCCCCCGCCCCCCGCACCTCCCCAAACCCCACCCCCAATATCACTCTTGATGGAGAAAAGACTGAAAGTATTTTCCTTGCAAACAAAGACCAGACAAGGATGCCCACTGTTGTCACCACTTCTATTCAATACTGTATTGGAAGTGCTCTCTAGGACAATAGGACAAGAGGAGGAAATAAAAGGCATCCAATCTGGCAAAGAAATGGTTAAACTATTGCTATATGTAGATGATATAATAGTGTACAAAGAAAACTGCAAAGATTCAACAAAAAAATTGATAGAGCTAGTAGGCCAATTTAATAGAGTGGCAGGGTATAATAAGATTAATATCCAAAAATCAGTGGGATTCCTCTACAATAACAAAAAAGAACTCAGAGAAGGAAACAAAAAAAGCAATACCAACAATAACCAACCACAGATTGAGATACTTGGGAGTAAACCTAACTAGAGGTACAAAAGACCTATACAAAGAAAATTACAGAACATTTCAGCAAGACACAAAAAAAGACCTAAAGAAATGAAAAAATATGCCCTGTTCATGGATAGGAAGACTCAATATTGTGAAATTGGCAGTCCTACCAAAAGCTATCTACATGTTCCATGCAATCCCAATACAGATACCAAATTCATTTTTCAAGGAGATGTAGATGTTCATTGAAATGAAAAATAAATAAATTAAAATATAAAAAAAGAAAAGGAAATTGTCAAGTATATTTGGAGAGAAAAGAGACCCCAAATAAACAAAGTACATCTAAAAAACAAATTAAGTAGGAAGCATAGCACTCCCTGACTTCAAAACCTACTACACAGCAATAGTAACCAAACTAGCATGGTACTGGTACAATGACAGGCACATAGACCAGTTGGACAGAATTAAGAACCCAGAAATAGACTTAACTATTTATGGTCAACTGATATTCGACAAGGAAATAAAACATTCAAATGGGGAAAAGACAACCTATTCAACAAATGGTCTGGCAAAACTGGCAAAACTGGAGTGCTAACTGCAGAAAACTGAAACAGGATTCACATCTCACATCATACAAAAAAAATCAACTCAAGGTGGATCAGAGACCTGGGAGTAAAGCTCAAAACCATAAAGTTCATCATAGACAAACTGAGATCAAGCTTAGACAGTCTAGTCCACTGTATAAAGAGACTTACAAATACAGCCAGAAATTAATAATCAGGAGAGGATAAAATTGATAAATGGGACCTTCTAAATATTAAATCACTGTGCACATCAAAACATTTTCCGACAGAATGAAAAGAAAGCCTACTGAGTGGAAAAAAAAATTGGCAATACTATTTCAGACAAGGGTCTCATATCAGAAGTTTATAGAACCCTACAGGGCCTTCAGGAGAGAAAAAAACCCCAAAACCAAAAAACTACAAAATGGGCATAAGACATGGAAAAATTTTAACAGAGGAAGATATTCAGATAGTCAACAAACACATGAGGAAATGCTCAAAAATCACTGGCTAGAAGAGAGATGCAAATGTGCAGGGGGAGGAGGGGATTAGGCATTGGGTTGTACAATTTGATGGGGGGGGGTGAGGGAAATGCCAAGAATTTGTTCAAATTTGATTTCAAGTTTTGTAAATAAGCTAGTAGAAAAAAATTAAAAAATAATCTTCAGCAAGATTTTACTTCCATGAGCTATTAATGATTTTGCTTGATAATCACTTTCTATCAGATCACATTTTTTAAAAATTGGAACAAATATAGATCTCTTCTAATCAGTTGGCCAGGTAGCTATCTTCCAAAACAGTTAGCATAGAATGGTAAGCATATCGGGGATGCATCTATTTCCCAAAACATCTCCATTAGTATTCCATCAATTCCTGAGGTCTTACATTTTTGCTGATTTTTTTCCAGTGCAGTTTGAACTTATTTCTTTATCACTGTTCTTGATCCTACTCTACTTCTTGAAATGGTTCCTGTCAAGTAAATCTTTTTGTTAGAGAAACCCAGTGTATCCCCTTCATCTTCATTTTATGCTTTATGGAGAAGTCACTATTTTGTTGATAAATCCTTTTGTTTTAAAGCTCGAGGTTAAAAAAAAGAGACAGAGAAATGCAAATCAAAACCACAGTGAGATACCATCTCACTCCAGTAACAGTCACAAAATTTAATAGGACAGCAAGTAATAACTGGAGAGGATGTGGTAAGATAGGAACTCTTATACGTTGTTGTTGGTGGGATTTTAAAATGGTACAACCACTCTGGAAGGCAATTTGGAGCTTCCTCAAAAAGCTGAACACAGAAATTGCATATGACCCAGATATTCCACTTCTTGTAATATATCCTGAGAAAATGAGAACTGAGGCACAAACAGAGACTTGTATACCAATGTTCAAAGCGGTTTTATTCCACCATTGCAAGAACATGGAAACGGCCCAAATGTTCAGCCACAGTGGTATGGATTTAGAAATTATGGTACAGTCACATGATGGAATACTACACAGCCTGCAGGAATAAAGATTTTGTGAATTACAACCGAATTTGGGAGGGACTAGAGAGCATTATAGTAAGTGAACTACCTCAGTGCCATAAGGACAAATATTAAATAAGACCATTATTGTAGAGTAAGTATGAGGATCCAAGGGGTGGGAAGGTGGGAACTGAGGGGTGAGGATGAATTGGGTGGGTTAGTCATCACAGAGTTGCACAATTTCATGGGGTGGAGTTGGGTTGAAGGAAATAGGAAAGATTTGGTGTTAAAAAAACAATGTATGCAAAGTTTGTAAATAAACCAGTATAAATTTTTTTTAAAAGCAAATAAATAATAAGTAGGTAGTTACTAAAATTTCACAAAGCAATTTTAAATCCGTAGAATTTCTGAATAACTATACTTCAGTTTTAAGTTATTTTACAATGATTCTGATTGTTATATAATCAGTTTTAGATGGATACTTAAAAATAGACTTAAATTTTCTTTCTTTTCTTCCCCTTTGAAGAACAATCACAGGGGAATTAGACTGTGTAGAGAATGGAATAAGAAAGCCTGACAAAGCAATAAAATCTAAACATTGTTCACCAGGAAAAAATGACTAGAACCTATTGCTTTACAATTCTGGGATGAGGGGGAAAACAAAGCGAATGCCAAACTTGTGCTGACACTAGAGTAGAAAAGGTGTTTTCTTGGTCCATTTCCAGGCTATCTTACAAAAAAACCCACAATAGGAGCAGTTAGAATATTATAAATTATGTAAGTCTGGTGCATATGATATTAAATGGAGGGGAAGAATTTCAAAACTTTATGTGAGACTCACGGATATCCCCACAGAGGACACAGGAGCATCCTTGGTGAAACTTCCAGTTGGAGAAATTCTCAAGTTTAAGAGCCAAAGGCAAAATCTTTGGAGAATGGTGTGGGAAATATTTAGTGAATGGAAAAGTGACCTAAAACTTTTCCACATTAAAAAGTAAAAATATTGCTTCTTATCCAGTAGTATTCTAATGTATAAGTAGCTGAAGAACGAGAGGAAAGAACAACTGAAGGAGTCTAAGTTTAGGCTTAGTTTCCTTTTGAGAGTCCTTGGACCCCACTTCAGTTCTTCCCTTGAAAAACTGGCTAAGCATAAACAGTGCATCAGAGAATATTTCCAAATGTGATGCAGTACATTTCTCCACCTCAGTAATTTGTATTATCTTGTGTATCTCCACCTGTGGAGGCTGAGCTATCATATTTCTCAGGGAAGACATAACTCAGTGATAAAAAGGAAGTCATGACTCAGCACTGATTTTAAAAATATACATTGAAAGTTATAAGAAAAACAATGGACACAAATATTCTGTATTTCAAGTTCAAGAACCAGGTACCTGTGGGAATAAACAGAAAAGGCTCTCTCAGAGCTGGGCAGTGAACATCCAGAGTCAATCTGGAAAGATCAGGGAAAATAATTTTACAACAAGCTCCTGGCGGTAGGCAGATATTAGAAAAGAGGTAGGGACAACTTCACTTAGAGAATATAGTAAAATCCTGCTGGGGTTGGGAAAACATTTTCTGGAGAAATAAGTCTATGGCTCATTTGCAGCTTGGGTACCCCTTTTCCTTGGTGTCTCAGAGGTGGAAGATCTCAGGAAAGATAGTAAGAAACCTCAGAGAAGTTGAGGCTTGGAGAGCCTAGAATCAGAGAATCCCTACATCCCAAGCTCATACAATGAAGTAGGCTGTTTAGAAGAGTGTTTTAAGTAATTAGAATAGAAAGCTGATGAGGTGTTTGGGCCCTCCACATACTCTTCCAGTGCCCATAGTCAAAGCATGGCACCAGGGAGAACTTGGAGTGTTCAAATGCTCTAGTGCTTATGGGATAAGAAGCCTGAAGATCCTGGAATCAAGATGAAGAATGGAAAAGACGGTAGAGTTTGGGAATGGATGTCCGAGGAGGCTTGTTTGCAACAGAGAGAGACCCAAAGAGAAAACATTGAGGGGTAAGATATCCTGGTAGAAATCAGGGAGGGCCACAGACCTCAACCCCTGCAGAGAGATGAGATCACCTCATTTTTTCCTTCTTACACCCACCTCTTAGGAAAGGAAAGGAGGGATGAAAGGGGATACATTCTCCAGGACTGAGTATGTACCCCAGAGAGACTGACTTAATCTGGAAAAGCCTAGATTTGAAATAGGAAAGAACTCAGCAATCTTGAAGAGATGGGTTCAAGAGTTAATCTTGAAAGTGAGGATGTCCCTTTTCATCAAGCAGAAAGACTTAAGACATTTCTCTGCACACTGGTAGGTGTTGAACTTAAGAACTAGAAAAAGGGTTAGATAGGTGAGGTGAGTATGGCTGAGGATACAATTTTAATGTAACAGATTTGCATGAGTCTAGTCCACTGATTTGTAGTCTAACTTTTTCTTGTGTGAGAGAAACTGGGGATTTAAACTATGCACAAGTAAGGATTGTGGGAGGGAAAAAAATTTAATACCTTTTAAATTTACTGTTTGTGGTTACAAGTTTCCTTAGGAGACATAATATTTTTTTTCTTTCGTCTAAAAATATAATTTGGACTAACTTCAAAAAACTGAAGTTTAATGTTTCTCAGACTGTTTCCAAAGACTAAAATACCAACAAACTCATATCCACAGGGAGAGGTTTATGGTTCACCAAGTGTGCATGATTCATGCCGAAGAGCTTTATACGCCTGAGATGCCTGGTGGGCCTTCTGAGTCCAGTCAATGTATAGGACATGGTGATAAGACCCAGGGACTCTTTACAGAAGCCACCTGAATCCTGAGAGTCATTCAGCAGAAAGTGAAGTCTCTGAAACAACCACAAGAGCAAGAAAATGGGCAGTAATTCACCCTGTTTTGTTCTGTCTGGGAAAAGCTTTCTGGTAGAGGCTTCTGGGATTCAAGCTGGATAAATATATGAGCCAAGTTTCAGATGCTTATTTAAATCTTCTGTAAAGCTACAGTCTGGAAATAGGAATTTAAAACTCTCTCTCTCTCTCTTTTTTAAAATTTATTTTTAATAAGATAAAGAGGAAGAGTCAGCAGAGTAGACAGCTGGATCACTAAGCTAATGTGTACAAAAGAATACCTTTCATGGTCTATATGATTATGTTTCCTTGCTAGGATAGACCTTCTACTTTACGAAATAAAATCCATGTCTAGAGATGGAGCTTCTCTGATGATGTGTCCAAAGTAAAGGAGTTAAAGTTCTCCCATCTTCAATTCTAAGTCCTATTATGGTTGTAATATTAAAAAACAAAACCAACCAAAACCCACAAAACACAATAGCCCTTAAAAAGATTAAAAAACAAATCCAAAAACAAACTCACACCAAAAAAAAATAACAAAATACAATAGCCCAAGAGTAAACTCAATTATACCAATAAAGATCATAAAGATAGCATGTTGTTGTTGTTGTTAGGTGCCATTGAATTGATTATGACCTAGTGACCCTGTGAACAACAGATCTGAACCCTGTGCTATCCTGTGCCACCTTCACACTTCCTGACACACTAGAGCCCATTGCAGTAGCCACTGGGTCAACCCTCCTTTCCTTCACTGACCCTCTGCCTTTCTGAGCATCATGTCCCTCTCCAAGGAATACTCCCTCCTAGCAATATGCCTGAAGAATGTGAGGCAAAACTATCATCTTTGCTTCCAAAGAGCACTCTTGCTGCACTCTCTCTAAAACATTCGTTTGTTCTTTTTGGTAGTCCATGAGATGTTCAGTACTTTTCTCCAATACCAAAACTCAAAGGCATCCATTCTTCTTGTGTCATCCCATTGTCCAGCTCTCAGATGCAAGTGTTCAGAGAGACCATGGCCTAAATCAGACATTCCTTAGTCTTCAAACTGACATCATTACTGCTCAATAATTTGGAGAGGTGCCTGACTGCAGACATTCCCAGTGCAATATGCTTCCTGATTGCTGGTACCAAGAATGTTAACTATGGATTCAAGTAAGATGAAGTTGACAATTTCCATCTTTTGAAAATTATTGCATAGACAGCATAGGACTAGAAATGTATCACTCTATTGTACATAAATAAGAACAGAGTTGACTTGATGGCAACTACCAATAATATCACTAATATTTTTTGTTGCTCTTGTTGCTAACCAAAAGGCCACACACATCAGCCAGTTTGAAAGGACAAGCTGCAGGAGAAAGATGAACCGTTTTTCTCTTACAGAATTTATAGCCTCCCAAAACTGATTGGAGGGTCAGCTATGAATTGGTTTCAACTTGACAGCAATGAATTGACTTTGCTGCTACTCAAAGTTACTATTCCACCCCACACACATAGGATACAGAATAAATGTATTCAAAGTACAAGTACAGATGCCTGAAAGGTGAACAGTAAGAAGGAAATCTACAGAAGAGATACAAAGTTTATTATAAAGTTGTTTTAATTCAGTTCTTCAAAGTTATTATTGGTATTATTTTAAAGTCAATCATCACTGCCAGAAGTAATAAGTCAAACACCTAAAACCTTACAGTTGTAGACCATTCAGTGAGAGGAGATATTGATCTGTGATACTTTAATGGATTAGAAAATGACTTATTTGAATAATGAGAATGGCTATTAACAATGCCATGAATAGAAGTTGCCATCATAATAAAATCTTCAAATTATTACTTTGCTGTAGTTGTTGCTTTTGTGGTTACTAAGTACTATTCTCAGTGACTCAATGAACAACAAACATGAACCCTGTTCTATTCTGTGCCATCCTTATCATCTCTCACATATTTGGGCCCATTGCAGCAGTCACTATGTCATACTATCTTATTATGGTACCATGATTATTCCTACTCATTTCATGGATGTCAACATTAATAGTATCCTGTCATGGATTGAAATGTATCCTTCTAAAATATATCTATCTAATGTTATAATGTGGACAATTCTCCATTATCAAGCAAACAAAACAGTGTAGGAGGATTAAGAGTGGAATGCAACACTCCCAGATTCCCAAGACAGCACTAATTATGGTGTATTCCCAGTGATGGAATCAAATGGTATTTCTATTTCCAACTTTTTGAGAAAATACCATCCTGCCTTCCATATTGATTGAACCATTTTACACTCCCACCAACAAAGAGTAAGGGTTCCTGTTTCGCGGCAACCATGCCAGCATTTGTTGTTTTCTGTTCTGTTAAATTTGGCTATTGTTACCGGGGTTGAAAGAAAAATTTTTTAAACAATGTCCCTACACCCAAGTATTGTAAGAACCTATACCTTTGATCTTGTGTAAACGTTTATGTTCCAGGAACTGGACTGATCACAAGCTGAACAAGCAATTACTGGCAAAACCATATCTTAACTAGCATCAGCAGCAGGTGGCTGACCTAGAACTGAACTTCTGCTTTTCCAAAGAGCCAATGAGCAAACTCCATGCCAAAGAAACCCTAGACCCTCTATAAAAATCCCTTGCTTTTTCGGCTCGGGGTTGACTTCCCTGTCTCCTGTGTGAGATACAAGTTGTCCCGGAGCTCCGACAATAAAGCCTTGTGTGATTGCAGCGAGTGGTTCTGGTGTGAGTTGCTTGGGGTCGCGCCCAATCTGGGAAAAGCCCTAGTTTGGGGTCTTTCATTTGGGGGTTGTCCGGGATTGAGCTACCACTGCAGCAACCCGCCAGCCAGCCACTTGGAGGTAAGAGGATCCTCTCAATTTCCTTTGTCTGTGCGGCACCACCAAACCTGTGTGTTCGTAAGTCTGTTTTACTTTCAGTTTGTGGCTGTCGTGCGCCCGTCAGGACCGGACGACTGTGGTGGGCAGACGTGCCTGAGAAACACAAGCCACAGCCCTGGGGAGACGTCCCTTTGGGTGGAATACGGATCCAGAGGCTTTAATAGTCTCTGATCCATCTGAGTGACTTAGAATGTCCCACCAGAGAGGAGGGGCCCGGAGGGCTCTCCCGTCTGAAGCAGCTTTCAACTGGTTGTCATGAAGAGAGCTTCTTGTGTGTCTTGTATTTCTTGTGAGTGTCGGCTGTGTTTTGTGGGCGACTAATATGGGACAGACAGTGACGACTCCTCTATCTTTGACTTTAGGACATTTTTCTGAAGTAAGAACCAGGGCTAATAATCTCTCTGTTAACGTTAGAAAAGGACCTTGGCAAACCTTCTGT
>NW_006399938.1:6250295-6255369 GCF_000299155.1 Elephantulus edwardii | reverse complement strand
AACAACAAATCATAAGAGAAAAAAATTTGTTAAAGTCATTCCTTTGTGGTATTTCTGCTACAGAATGATTAGATAATTAAAGCAGATCCCTTGCCAATTATGATGTCACCGTCTATGGATCATCAGCAATTCAGTAATTCTCTTGGTAGATTCATGATTCAAGCTTTTCCCACAAGATATTTCTTTGATTTCTAAACTTAGTACATGGAAGTTGAGAAACAGCTAAATCTACTGAACTTGCATATAAGAAATCAGAGGAAATAAATATTTCCTTCTAAATTTTTATTTACCTTCATAACAAAGACCTAAAAAAATTTACAAGTGTCTACTCCTTCTTTTTCATTCTTTTCTCACCACAACTTACTCAGGCTTTTGTCTTCACCACAGTATGCCAATACTTCATCACTCTTGCCAATAGCAACCAGGACATCTATTTTGCCAGCTCCACAAGATAATTTTTGGTTTTTCTGTACACAGTGTCCTCATACTAAGATTTACAGTTTCAGAGACTGGATGGAGGGTTGCTCTGTGTCGGCACTCACTCGATGGCAGTGAGAGAGGTTTTGAGTTTCAGATCCCACAGTGGCACTTGCTCTTGGAACTTTTTCCTCATTTGTCACCATTCTGTCACGGAGCTTCCTTTTCTTGGGATTGCCTCTGCAGCCCATTCCTGATCTCTACATGTTAGACTAGTCAGAAGCCCTGTTCCCAGATCACTCTCTTCCTTATTTAAATTCACTACCTTAAGAGATTAAAACTAGGTATTCACATGACTTTAAGTAGCATTTCTTTGCTGACAACTATAAAAGGAATAACTCTATTTCAACCTCTTTGTGATTTGTATTTCCAACTACCTTTCTGACATTTCCACACTAAAGTCTTTAACAGCACCTCATACTTAACATGGCCAAAAGACAATGTCTGATTCTTTCCATCTCCTGAATAGTTCATCTTTTATTGTTACATGTAAAAAAAAAATTATACCACTTTGACCTGCACCCTTTTTTTCTTACATCTTAAATATAATCTTTTAGACAATCCTATTCTATATACATTTTATGTATTCTCTATCTCCTCTCTCTATATATACACACACAAAGAAATTAAAATTATATATTGGTGGTAGTGGTGGTGGCATGTGCCATCAAGTTGCTTGCAACTCATAGTGACCCTATGTACAACAGCTCTGAACCCTGCTCTATCCCAAGTTAAAAAAAAATCTGGAGGACAGCTACTTGGCCAACTAGCTGAAAGTTATCATATTTACTCCAGTTAAAAAAAAGTAATCCATTAGAATGTGGAAATCATTGAATAATATCACATGCAAGCAAAATCTTGCTGAGGATTTAAAAAAATCTATTAAAACAGTACATCGACAAAGAACTGCCAGAAATACAGGCACAATTTAGAAGAGGCTGTGGTACTTGGGATATAATTTCTGATTTCAGTAAAGATTGATCTTGACTGAAAGAAGAGAGTACTCGAAGGATGTATATTTATGTTTTATTGACTATGCAAATGCACTTTTCTGAATGGTTCACAACAAACTGTGGCTAACATTGAGACAAATGAGAATCCCAGAACATTGGATTGTGTTCTTGCAAAACTTATACCTAGATCAGGAAGATGTTGTCCCAACAGAGTAATGGAGCAATGCATGGTTCAAAATCAAGAAAGGAGTATGTCAGTAAGAAAAAGACTGATAAGCCAATTATAAAATAGGCAAAAGTCATGGAAAAACTTTGACAGAGGAAGACATTTGGGTAGCCATTAGACACATGAAGAAATGTTCAAAATCACTTGCAATAAGATAAATGCAAATCAAAACCACAATAAGATACCATCTCACCCCAGTAGCAGTGTCCAAGTTTAATAGGATAGCAAGCAATAAATGTGAAGAAGATGTGGAGAGATTGGAATTCTCATACTTTTGGTGGGACAGTAAAATGAAACAACCACTCTGGAAGGTAGTTTAGTGTTTCCACAAAAAGCTGGACAAAGAAATTCCATATAACCAAGCTATTCCACTGTTAGGAGTATACCTTGAAGAAAATACAACTGAGACACAGAGATTTGTACGTCAATGTTCATAGCAACCTTATTCATAATAGCAAGAAAATGGAAACAACTTAAATGCCCATCAACAAACATAAGGATTGATAAATTATGGTTTGTTCACATGATGCAGCACTCAGGAGCATTGATTTAGAAGACTACTATATAATATGGGACAGGCTCAAGAGCATTATTCTGAGTGAACTAATTGTCTCATATGGACAAACACTACATAGCACCACTATTGTAAAAATAGAAGGATAAGTAGTAAGATGTGTATAAAAGTCCAAAGGAGGCAAGAGGGGACAAGAAGGCTGAGAGTAAGAGTGTGTGTGTGTGTGTGTGTGTGTGTGTGTCTGTGTCTGTGTCTGTATGTGTGTAGTTGAGGGAGAAACGAGTGTATCAGGGATTAATTCTTTCTCAATACCTTTTTTTCTATTATGTTTTTTCCTACGATTTATTTATTTTTTTAATTTTTTAATTTTATTTTATTAATTTTTTGTGTGTACCGTCAAATCAGATCTGACTGGTACAGGAGGAAATTGACCCTCCTTCTCCAGCAGAGCATAATGCCTTTTCGATCTATAGGTGGAAGAGATCATTCAGTAGGCTGAACTTTAAGAAGAAGAATGTGGCATCAGAATTGGAGGAAGACTCATCAATAACCTGTATTATGCAGACAACACAACCTTGCTCACCCAAACGGAGGACAGCTTGAAATGTTTGCTGCAGAAGGTCAAGGACTGCAGCCTCCAATATGGATTGCGTCCCACTATCAAGAAAACAAAAATCCTTACCACTAGTCTGGTTGGTAATATTATAACAGATGGAGAAAAGACTGAAGTTGTTAACAATTTCATCTATTTCACAGTGTAAGTATATTAAAGTAGAAATTTTGTGAAGGCGGAGACTTTGTTTATGGCATTGTTCTTTGTTCTATGCCCCATGCCAGAATAATTACCAGATTATTATTATTATTATTATTAGTTATTATTAGATATTCAATGATCTTACAAATAGTGTGTTTTAAATAAATATCAGGAAAAATTATCAGATGATTTACAATCAAATACTGATAGGAGCTCAGTAAGGTAGGAAGAACACATTTTATTCTGAAGTACTTGATGGTATTTTGCTTGAATCTTAATTTTTCATTCCCCCTAACATCATACAATGCTTTTCTTTGAACGATTTCACATAAAATCACCACCATGTAATGGGCTTAAGAAGCAGTTGAATGGAAAATAATAGTCAGCATAATTGAACAGAATTTGAAAAGCTGCAATTAGGATTTTATCTCAGATTTGCTCTGGAATATGTTAATAGTAATGTTACCGTATAGTACTGAGGAATTTGCATTCAAATGAACTAGTGTGAATTTAAAGAAATATAATCATTAACTGAGACAAAAAGCCCCGCACAAAACACATACACACACCACAAACCCAACCCTAAAAACAAAACAATAAACTAAAAGCATGTTCCTATGTAATTATCATTACAAATGTAAACATCAGTGATTAAAGCTAAAAGAACAGAATGTAATAGCACTGATTTTCCCCCCAAAACATAACAAAAATATCAAGCCATGGATGGTGTTTTCCAGTGTAGGCTGTTGTTAGTCGCAGTCAAGTTGGCTCTGAATCAGCAGCTTCAAGTATAACACTGAAATACTGCCTGTCCTGTGCCATCCTCACAAATCACTGTTGTGCTTCAGCTCATTGTATCTACTGTGTCCCTTCATCTCATTGAGTCTTCTTCTTTCTTCTCTGATCCTCTCATTACTAAGCATGTGTCTTTCTCCAGGGTCTGGCCTCTGCTAATAACATGCTCAAGGTATGAGAGAAGGGTAAGTGGCAATGTCTTTTATATTCTCTTTTTGGAATTGATACACTGTCATCTCTCCCATACTTTGTTGGTTACAACAACTATGAGTGAACATGGGAGACAATTATAGAATATTATGACTGCTAGGAGGCAGGGTCATGGGTGCTCATGTTGGGTTGGTTATCACATGTCTCATAAACTCATTCCTCTCTAATCTTTCCCAGCCTGAGAGCAAGAAAGAAAGGAATGAAAATGTAGAAAGAAAAAGCAAGAAGGAAAAAGAAAAAGGGGAAGAAAGAAAGTTAGTGGTAAGATGCTAAGTCATCTGAATTAGGGAACAACATTGTTGTTGTTGTTATGTGCTGTCGAGTCACTTGTGACTCACAGTGACCCTATGTACAACAGCCCTAAACTCCGCTCTGTCCTGTGCCAATCGCACTGTCTCTAACACTCTCATCCCGATTACCCCAGTCACTGAATCAATCCACCTCATAGAGGGTCTTCCCCTTCTGTGACTTTCAAATAATCAAATGCTGAAATAATTAACTGTGTACATATACCCCACACACTTTATTCTTCCACTTAGAATGACATGGTAAAGTTGCTGTTGTTACATACTATCAAGTCTTATAGCTGACTCTGCAGCAGGTTTTTAGAAGCTGTAAATTGCACAAGAGGAGATTTTTCTTTTCTTGCAGAGCAAACTGGCCAGTTCAAACCACTACCTTTGAGACGGCAGGACAACTCCTTACCACTAGGCCACTAGAGCTTCCCATGGTAAAGTAGAGATTAATATTATAAGAAGAAATATGAAGAATCCAGTATTAGCTGTTTTTTTTTTTTCTTATCACTTAATTGCTCCAATTCCTCTAAGGAGATATAATGAAAGTTATTTTACTTTCAACTAATATTTGTCAAAATTCTCCCTCTTGCTTTCTTCTTTTTCCAGTTGTTTGCTTTAAAACACTATGAATATATTTCAGAAGTTTTTAATGTTTTCTTCTCCTTTATTTTAGTTGTGATTTGAAGAAAGTCGGTTTTCCATTTAACCATTCAAAACATTTCATTTTATAAAATTATTTACCTTCCCACAATGTAATGATACGCTTCCAACTTCCTCCCTTAAATTCTCATTTCAGTTAATATTTTTAAAATTTTCTACTAGTTTATTTACAAAATTCAAATACATTGT
>NW_006399938.1:6244145-6249527 GCF_000299155.1 Elephantulus edwardii | reverse complement strand
TGACTTGGTTCTAATTTGATGACACATAACAATACCATCCTTACAACATCCTTTTACCCTACCCCTTTCTGCCTTGCTGATTCTATCCTTGAACAAATGCTACTCAATTGACCTTACATGGTTGGCTATTCTGAGGAATACCTGGTTCCTTAAAGCTATTGTTCATGTTATAAGCCTGCTTACTGTTTGGCTATTGAGCTCTTCCTCCCTTTCCTAACTCGTTTTTTCTTCTGTAATTCATGGGGGAAAATTATGACCCTGTTTTGAAAATGTATAGAAAATCAATGCTACTACATAACCCTGAATAGTGACCAGCAATCATTTATAAGTGTCTTGAGAGTCTTATTATGTGAAACAGTTGATGATATAAAGGAATCAATCTCATCTAATACAGAACAGAGAATTATATAATGACAAATCCAAAATCATTCTAGCATTTGCACCCACATATAAGCAACTTAGACATGAAATCAATCCCCTTTCTACGGATAACTGTGGTCAACTTCCACTTTGTATTAAGAAAACACTGGGAAATGATAAGATTAATGCTAGAAGTGAAAAGAGCCCTCGCATGTTTCTCAAAACATTGACTTTGAAGTTGGAAGCCTGGCTTCGTAGCTTCTGACATTTGGCAAGGTTTTATGATCCTGAACAGGGATGCAGTGCTCAATCCAGACCTGCATCGCTGTAACATTCCAACCTGGACACGCTGGATGCAGGTCCTCATTTATAATCCTCAGAACACTGCACAGGAAAATGAGCTTATTTCATTGCTTTCAGTTCTGTGAATGTGTTGCAGAGCACATTAAAGCTTTTTTAATGGTTCTTTAGCAACAGAGTTTTCATGTACGGTTACCCCTACAGTCCTTTCTTTAAGTAACTATTTTAACCACAACCTCACCACAAAAGATGGAGAACATTTATGAATAATTATAGGAATGATATAGAGTCTCTTTAGTTTGCTGGCAGGTTATCAAGTGGTCATGATGCAGGTGCATCCTACCTTCCAAAGTTGAGATTAACAGTTTAGATTGTGGAATCCCTGCCCTCATGTGAACTGTGCTGATACACTTAAAAAACTGTACATGTTTCCAACTCAATTTTAATAATGGTTATGCATTTATCAAATAATGGCTATATTAAGAAGGAAGCTGTGGTAGCCTAGTGATAAGGAGCCAACCCAAAGGCATGGGGTTTGAAATTCCCTAGCTGTCTGTGGGGAGAAAGATGGACACTCTCTTCTTGTGCAATCTACTGACTCTGAAAACCCACTGGAAGGTCAGCTGTGAGTCAGTTACGACTCGACAGCACATAACAACAACAATATATTAAGGAAAGGAAAGTTTAGAGACATTATTTTGTCACACACTGCTATTATTAACTGGAGAAGTCAAGAATAAAACTCATGAGGATTTGATGACAAAGCTCTTGTTCATAAGTATTCTATGATATCATTACCCTCACCCTTGGGAAAGTAGAGGATCAGAGAAAGAGAAGAAGCCCTTCAGTGAGATGACTGACAGAGGGACTGTAACAATGGACTTCAACGCAACAGGAGGTGAGGCTTGTGTAGGCTTTAGCAGAATTTCACACCGTTGTATTTAGGGTTACTGTGAGTTGGGGCCAATTTGTGGTACCTAGTAACAGTGCAGTGCTCCCTCGCAAAGAGATGTTAGTAAGTCACCACACTTAAAATTAGTCACTGGCTTATGTAGTTCAACCATTTTTAATGTCAGCATTTATTATACTACTTGAGATATTATTATAAAGATATACATTGCAATCTGATTAAGATAAAAATTATCCACTGAGTTTTTATCACCTCGAGATTCTTAGTGAGGATTAACGCTCTACATAATGTTTCCATTTACATAGGGATGTGAACTATCTCCTCACATGACTGTAAACCAGAGAAGTTCAGTAATAATGCAGTCATTAAAAGGAAGGACAATCCAATGAGAGACCTCAAAGTCTTTGCATGAAAAGGTATTTCAGTAGGGTCTTGAAGAATGACTGTTGTTATTGTTGTTGTTGTTGTGCGTTGTCTAGTTGGAAGTTGCAGCCTTCAATATGAATTCAAGCTTGACATCAAGAAAATAAAGATTCTCACTACTGGGCTGATTGGTAGACAGTGAAGAAATTGAGATTGTTAACAACTTTAGCTTGCTTGGCTCCCTGATCAACTCTCTTGGTACCAGCAGCCAGGAAATCAAGAGACAAATTGCACTGGGAAAGTCTGCTGTCAGGGACATCTCCAGAGTACTGATGAGCAATGATGTCAGTCTGGAGACTAAGGTACACCTGATCAGACCGTGGTCTTTATAATTACTTGCTATGCATCAGAAAGTTGGACAATGACCAGGGATGACAGAAGAAGAATTGATGCCTTTGAGCTGTGGTGCTGGAGAGGAGTATTGAATATATTGTAGACCACTAGGAGAACAAACAGGTTCTTCCTGGAGAGGGTGAAGCCAGGATGATCCATGGAGTATACTCTGGACATGTTGCAAGAAGGGACCAGTCGTTGGAGAGGGACGTCATGCTTGGGAGCATGGAGGGGACAGTGCAAGAGAGGAAGACCCTGGTTGAGATTGATTGATCCAGTGACTGGGGTAATGGGGATGAGTGTGTCAGAAATGATGAAATTGGCTCAGGATAGAGCAGGGTTCAGGGCTGTTGTATAGGGTCACTATGAGTCTTAGGTGACTGTAACAATAACAAAAACAACAATTGATCTTTTTATCATAATTTTTGAGGGAGAAGAGAAGCAGAAATCAATCTTTGACCTCAACACTGCAATCAGGTTTTTTTTTTGTGTGTGTGTGTGTGTTTTAATTTTTATTGTATTATTTTTACGTGTACCATCAAATCAGATCTGACTGGTACAGGAGGAGATTGCCCCCTCCTTCTCCAGCAGAGCATCTGGTGGATTTGAACTGCATACCTCTGGGATTGCAGTGCAGCTGCAATCAGTTTTAAAAGCACTCTTTGTCCAAGGTATTTTATTTTAGAAGAAAAAGATCATTTATAAGATTTTTTTAAAGCATTTAAAAAGCAAAGATGTCAGCTTGAAGACTAAGCTGGCAAGCCATGGTGTTTTCAATTGCCTCATAACCATTGTAGATGGACATGCATAAGTAAGATGAAGAACTGATTCCTTTGAATTATGATATTGGTGAAGAATATTGAATATACTATAGAGTGTCAAAAGAACAAACCAACCTGTCTTGGAAGAAGTGCTGTCAGATTCTTTCATAGAAGTTAGAATCCTAAGACCTTTTTCTCACATACTTTGTACATGTTCTGAGGAAGATCAAGCCTAGGAGCAGAACATCAAGCTTGTTAAAGTAGAAAGGCAGCGAAAAAGAGGAAGATCACCTCAACAAGATGGACTGACCCAGAGGCCACAACAGTGGGCTCAAACATGGCAGCAATTGTGAGGATGAATCAGGCCCGGGCAGTACTTCGTTATGTTCTGAATCAAGGACCTACTTGATAACATCTAACAACAACCTCCTTTATGGGAACAAACTGCCAGGTCTACTCTTATGTGGACTGGCTGGTAAATCTGATCTACTTGACTATTGCCAGCAGTGACCGCTTAACTATTGCTCTTGTTAGACTTGTTACCATGTAGAGTACTAGGTTTTTTACTCAGTAGGCTTGGAATTTCTTAAACTTTTCTAGGTGATGCTGATGCTGTTGGCCTGGGGACAAGATTTTATTTAAATTTTATTTTATTATTTGTGTGTGTGTGCGTGTACCGTCAAATCAGATCTGACTGGTACAGGAGGAGATTGTCCCTCCTTCCCCAGCAGAGCATCTGGTGGATTTGAACCGTGCACCTCTGGGATTGTAGTTGCAGCTCCTTGCCACCAGGCCACCAGAGCTCCCCTGGGGACAAGATTTTTATAACTGCTGATTTATGACAACTTAAAATCATATCTGTGTTGAATTACATCTCTACAGCAAAATGATCAAAAGATGTAATTTTCAAGTATTTAAGTATCTAACATATTAAAGATCTTGTGGGAACATTATGCTGCTACTTTCTCCATCCATCATCCATATTTCTTTTTTTCTGAAGCAACTATTACAAGTAAACTCAGAAAACTGAGCTTGATAGGGAATATGGAATGAAAATTATTGAGAAAAGGGAACTGACTTTCTCCAATAGTTGAGTTATGGTTTTATACTAAAGACTGTGGCATCCTACAAAATTAAGGGCAAATATCCACTTCCTAAATAATATGCCTCTGGAAAATCTATGAACTTTGATAAATGGTGATAGTTGTAGAGGGGCTTCAAGCCTTTTGTTCATAGGGTCCCTATGAGTAGGCTCAACTCAAAGGCAATCAACAACAACAATCTGTGGCAAAAGAATAATTCTCATTCTGTCATAAATCTCTCAAAATAATGAAATTCCTCTGATGATTATTTATATTATGCCAGCCACAAGATGTTAATATTGCATCTCTTAAAATTTCCTATGAAGAGTTAAGAGTTAGCTAAAAAAATTTTCTTGGCCTTGTGTGTAAGAGTTTTCTTTATACAGTTAGAAGGCTAGAAAAGATAATCTGCAGATCCTAGCATTGCTATGTCCCATAATTTTATAGCATGGAGACATTGATTTCTCTTTCTACACACAATTGTATTTCTCTGCCTTCTCTACATTTGGTGACCATATAGCCTGAATTTTCTTGGACAGTTGTGGCTTCAGATATGCTGTCTCACTATCATTTACTTAACTTTTAGAATCTGAAAACATGGTTATCATATAAAAACTTCTCACTATGAGGAATAATACCTACAAGAGTTACAACTAGGCTGCATATCTTCTTTATTTTTACTAACCTATCTAAATTTCCATGACTTTCGCTGAGAGCTGGAAAAGCTTTAATATCAGAATGAAAAAGTTACCCTCAAACTGAAAGTTAAATATCCTTATTTTGAAGCTTGAACCTCTGGTTCATTAGGTCTGCTGTCTATGGGTTTGTGGCAGCAAACTCTCCACTGACTAATCCAGGTTGTTGGAGTATAATACCAACCTTAAACCAAACCAAAGCCAACCCATCGCTGTTGAGTCCAATCCCACTAATGAGGCCCATGTGTTGCAGGGTAAAACTGAACTCCATATGGAAAACGCAGCTGTGCTCTTTATAGAAACATGTCTTCAGGCAGCCTTTTTTCCAGGGCGTTCCAGGGCAGGGTTTGAACTGTCAGCCTTTAAGTTAAAATGCAAGAGCAAACTGTGTGTACTACCCAAGGGTCTATACCATCAGTAATAAAAAGCATAAGAAATCCCACAATACAAAAGTCGAGTCAGTAGTGATAATAAAACCCCCTTTGCCACTGAGTGGACACTGACTGAGGGTGAGAATC
>NW_006399938.1:6219440-6243451 GCF_000299155.1 Elephantulus edwardii | reverse complement strand
GTGGGCAATGAGCTTAAAGCCCCTGATGGCTCTGGGCGCTGACTCTCCCCCGGTAACTCTTAATGTGAGGAAACTGCCCATCTTTCTCCTACAGAGAAGCTGGTGGATTTAAAGAGCCAACCTTTTTGGTTAGCAGACCAACACATAGCTATCTTATATTAAGTACATTTCGCGTGTCTTTCTCTTCCTCTACATTTCAGCAATCTTTAGTAAATAGAGTCCAACTTCAGCTAAGGCAGATTTTGTTGCAGATCTCAGTTGCACTGTTTCTATTTACCAAATTGACTTGATTTTAGATCTAGTACCTCATGACTGGCTTCAGGTATAAATTCCTTTCTTTGGAGATATCTCCAACCAGAAGATGATTATTGAATTACGTAGATTCCTCACCCAGAGAAACGTCAAGTAGCTTTTCTTAGATCTTCTCATAGGTTATTTTCATGAATGCCTTTTCTGCCATTCATTCATACCTCTTCTATCTTCTCTAGCACAATTTACTGCCTCCAAAAACCTGCTGGAGGTTCAGCTAAGAGTCAGTTCTGACTCCGCAGCACACAACAACAACCACCACCACCTGTAACTTGGTTATGACTATAATATACCAGGTTGTTATAATTTCTATTATTTGATCTCTTGCTGTTTCAGGAAATTTGTGTTTTTCCTTATTTTTCCAATTTGAGGAGTTACTGTTGAAGTGCTGAAGCCATTAAAAAGAATAACTCTTTTATAAGATCTATAGGTTTCTAGAAGTCCCTGCTGAAGCCATTAAAAAGAATACTTTTTTATAAGATATATAGGTTCATAATATTTTTTTTTCTTGCCCTAAGAAGGGAACTGCTACAATACATCCAAATTGACCAAAAGTGTAGAAAGGTTTATTCTTCATTCAAACACTTACTCTGTCTCATGGTGGTTGTTGCTTACCACCAAGCTGAACCTGATCCACAGCTGACCCTCTACTGGGTTTTCAGAGGCAATAAATCACACAGGAGGAGATTGCTCATCCTTCTCCCACAGAGGGGCTGGTGGATTTGAACTGTGTGCCTGTTTCATGGTAGAAGCATGGAAATAAATAAGATTTCATTCTTCCCCTTGAACCCTCATGCTTGGCATCACAAGGGTTTCTATCTCTGGCTTTGCTGCCAATGCTGGAGTTTCAAGCACTTCTTGATGATGGGAATAGTTTAATAGAGGCAGTATGGTCCTCTAGGTAAGCTTTTCACAATCTATGAATTCATATTTTGAGCTTAATGAAGGGACAATTAGAAAAACAAAATGAAATAGTGTCAGGCTAGGAGACTCATTCAAGCTAGTGAAAGAAGAGAAAAATATACAGGAACAGGGATATTTGACAAGCCAGAAAAAAGGTGGGGCTGAAGCCTGAGTTTATTTAGGACTCAGGATATCCTGGCCTTAGCATAGTTCTGATAAGGCAAAACCTAAAAAAAAAATTTAAAATAGGATCATATTCTATATTCCTGAATACATAGTACATATTTAACAGTGAAAAAATTTAAAGCTGGAAAAGTTTTATTCAACTTTCTCTTCTCCCCTCACACATTTCTTAGTATCCTTCTCTCCCCTTCAAATGTAACTTAGTTCATATTAATTTTTTCTCAATCACATTTTGTAAGTAGAAGGTATGTAATTTTTTAAGTTAACAATGTCATTATAGGAATGAACAGAAATGAGGAAAAGGAGAAACAAATTCTCGATATACACTTCCTCTTCTATTAGAGAACATGTTTGCTCATTTTTTTAAAAGAAGCACTGGATTGACAGAGCGGTTGTGATCATGAACTCAAAGACAGCATGGGAGGATGGCAGCTGACCAGGCAGTGTTTTATTCTGTTTTACTGGCTGAGAGGTCAGAAGCTATGTTACAACACCGAAGGCACATGGTTCAAATCCACCAGCTGCTCCATGCAAGAAAGATGGGTAATCTCTTCCTGTGCAACTAGCTGCCTCTGAGAACCCGCAGCAGGGTCAGCTATGCATGGGTCGGTTCCGACTCTACAGTACACAACAGCAACAGAGGGGATCAAACATCATCATTTTTTGAGTTATCTACTGAGTGCCAGATATTGTGTTAAGTTCTTGATTGATTTCACATGCAAGCAAGATTCTACTTAAGATTATACAAAAACGACTGGAACAGCACATCAGCAGAGAATTGCCAGGCTGGGTTTAGAAGGGGTCGTGGTACTAGGGCTATTATAGCTAATGTTAGATGGATCTTAGCTGAAAGCAGGGAATACCAGAAGAATGTCTATCTGTGTTTCATTGATTATGCAAAGGTGTTTGACTGTGTGGATCATAACAAACTGTGGCTGACTCTGAGAAGAATGGGAATCCCAGAACACTTAATGGTGCTAATGCAAAACTTATACTTGGACTAAGAGGCAGTCATCATACAGAATAGGGTAACACCGCATAGTTCAAAATTGGGAAGGGTGTACATCAGGGATGTGTCCCATCTCCATACGAGAGGCTGGGCTCTATGAGAAGTGTGGCGTCAGGATTGGTGGAAGATCTATTAACAGTCTGCGTTATGCAGATGATACAACCCTGCTTGCTCAAACTGAGGAGGACCTGAAATACTTGCTGCAGAGGTTCAAGGACTGCAGCCTTCAGTATGGACTGAGGCTCAATGTCAAGAAGACAAAGATTCTCACCACTGGACCAACTGGTAGCATCAGGATGGATGGCGAAGAGATTAAGATTGTTCACAGCTTCAGTTTGCTTGGCTCCACGGTCAACACTCTTGGCACCAGCAGCCAGGAAATAAAAAAACGTATTGTGATGGGAAAGTCTGCTATTAGGGACCTCTCTAAAGTACTCAAGAGCAACGGTGTCTCTCTGGAGACTAAGGTGCTCCTGATACAGGCCATGGTCTTTGCAATCACCTGTTATGCACCAGAGAGTTGGACAATGACTAGGGAGGATAGAAGGAGAATTGATGCCTTTGAGCTGTGGTGCTGGAGAAGAGTATTGAATGTATCATGGACTGCCAAGAAAACGAACAGATTCACCCTAGAGAGGGTTAAACCAGGCTACTCCTTGGAGGCAAGGATTCTGGGGCTTCATCTGACATACTTTGGACATTTAAGGAGGGACAGGTCCTTGGAGAGGGACATCATGCTTGGGAGGGTGGAGGGACAGTGCAGGAGGGGAAGACCCTCTATGAGGTGGATTGATTCAGTGACTGGGGATATCGGGATGGGAGTATCAGAGGCAGTGTGATTGGCACAGGATAGAGAATAGAGCAGGGTTTAGGGCTGTTGTACATAGGGTCGCTATGAGTTGCAAATGACTCGACGGCACATAGCAGCAACAACAACAACAACAAAAATCATAGTGGCAGTCCTCGAAATGCTATTTTCATTCCCATGTTATGGATGAAAAAACTAAAACTAAAAAATAAAAAAAGAGTGATTTATTCACGGTCATAATCAGATGAAGGAATCAAGACTCAGGTCAATGCTGACAGGCCATGCTCTCTCCATCACCACCTAGATCACCTCAGCCAAACCACTTGAGGTCTGTGATATCAATTTCTCTCCTAGAAAAAGTGGAATATTTGGGCCCAGTAATCTCTGAGGTTTCCTTTGGCTTTAAAACACTATGAAGCTTTTGATCAACTGTTGAGAGACCATGAGACTAGAGTTCAGTTTTTCCAGGGTCTTGTCTTGACTCTAAGGAGCTCTACTGGTATGCCGGCTAAGCACTTGGCTGGTAACCAAAAGGTCGGTGGTTCAAACTAACTAGCGGATGTGTGGGGAAAAAAGGATGTGGCAATTTGCTTCAGTAGAGATTATAGCCTTGGAAACCCCTTAAGGCCATTCTGCTCTGTCTCTTGAGACAGCTATGAATTGGAGTTGATGTGAAACCACACAACAATAGTCTCAGTTCTGTTTTATTCTATTCTGTAAACTGTGTGGTACAAATGGCTAATATGCTTGGTTCTGAGTAAAAGCTTGGAAGATCTATTTTCTCCACAGCTGCCTCAGAGGAAAGGTCTACCGGTCTATTTTTGAAACGCCAGCCCTCAAAACCTTTATAGAGGCCCGCATTACTCTGACCCACATGGGGTACCATGAGTCAGAGTCGAATTGATGGCAACTGCTAACATCTTGGGGTACTACAGGCTATGTCTGGAACCTAGAGATATGGTGGTTGTTCAGGCGCCGTGTCCTCTGACTGCGGGAATAAAAAAAACTGATCACCTTACTCTTACAGTTACCATATTCTTAAAAAATCTGATCCAATACAGGGATCAGAAGCACCAGGGAAAGAGTCTCCAAGTGAGGCATACTTTAGCAGGACGACTTTCCCATGTGTGCACTGCTCTAGCACTTTAAATAGATGCCATATTCATCCCAAAAGGTCAGCCTTTCTCCTAGTTACTTGGACAGGGAAACGCTGATTACAGTGAAATGTCCTCTCTGAGGGAACTGCCGGAGTGTTGTCCTTGGAATTGCATGCTTTCATAAAGAAAGAGACTGTGTGGCTTCTGATAACATTCATTTTCCCCCTCCCCTTTATCCACGAGCATTAAGGCAGGGGACCCTGTGGAGGTTTCACACTTACGCTTTCCTCTGGGATTCCCCTCTATTTGGAACAAAGATATCTCTGATAATGAAAGCAAATTCCCATCTGCAATGATTTGAAAATTTTCAAATTCCCCTTATTTGTGTTGCCTTTGTTTTGCAAAATCCAGGAGATGTCCACAGATAAAATGGAGGTCTTCTGAAGGGTGGGATTTTTGTTTTATTTGCTTTTTTTTTTTGCAAAGTTGAACCACAGTGAAAGTTAAACTGCGAGTAAGCATTTCGTTTTAGGCTGCATGCCAAATGTGAAGAAATCAAACAAGCAGAAGATAAGAACAGCAATTCAAAAGACCTGGTCAGCAGTCTCATTTCAAGATCATGGTCTACATCAAAGATTGAGGGTGACCATTTACTCCAGTCAAGGCTCTAAGTGTAACTGGACGCTACTGATAAACTTTAGAATATAAAATTGCTCATTTACCAGGGGTTAAACAAAATCATAAAGTCTTTCTTTATAAATTGAGTGGAATTTTGAGGCATGCCTTTTTATAGATGTGCCTAATAAAAGAATAAGAAAAATGATTGTTAAAAATATTTTTATTAAATCTGGAGAGATCCAATTTAAAAAAAAATCTCAAGAGCAGTGAAGTGAAAGGCAGGGTACAATAGCATTTGATAAAATGTTGTAAATAATGATATTATGCAATTATAATTAATGTTATAGAACATAATGTATATGAGTGACTGAATGAAAACCAATGGAAAAAAATTCTCAGGTGCAATTGAACTCAATTAAATTTCTGTTCTGTCCTGCAAAATTCTGTGGATTAAAAGTATGATTTGGGGGAAAAAAGTATGATTTGGATGCCATTGTTTTCTTCTAGAATATGATAACTTAATGATGCAACCAAGAATCCAAATGGTTAGATAATTTTTGTGTGAGGATGGATATAATCTCTCTATCATAGCTACAAGTGTTGATTGTGTGCTTATTATGGATCAGGCTTCTGGTTTGAGCAGTTTGTATCTGACTGTTAACTTAATGACTTGTACCTGTACTTGACTCCTTGAAATCATCCAGCTGCATGGTGGGAAAAAAAGGCCTGCTGAGCTACTTTCCTTCAGATTACAACCAGAAGATTGACTCAACAGCAGTGAGGTTAGTGTTCTAGTTTCATATTCTTATTTATAAACTATCTGGCTAGCCAACATTTCACATTTTCCACAATAGTAAGACAGCTACTATGCAACTATTTTGCACTTTAATAATGTACATCTGATAGTAAGGAACACTGAGGTGCCAGGTGAGAAAAAATGTGATGCTTAAGGTTATCTGTCAATTTGGCTGCACTGCAATCTTCGTGGTTTTGAAATAATATAATGATCTAATTTGGCAATTTATGTAATAAATTACTATCCATTTTGTGATTTGATATACCATCTTCTATTGTCAAATAGTGCCAGTTTTCACATAAGGGCTTAGTCTTTGGAACCTAACAATGTCAATACATGAGAATGGATTGCATATGTACCAGGCACAGGGCACAGAGATGAGAAATATGAAGAGTCAGGTGAAAGAGGATCTGAAGTGTCGAAAATAGGGTGGGGGAAGCAAAACTGTTAGGTATTTATTTATAGTTTATGTGAAGTATGTTTTATATACTATTAAATTGGTTTCAACTCATAAGCACAACAGAATGAAATGCTATTTAGTCCGGCATCATCCTTCCAACCACTGCTGTGTTTTAACCCACTGCTGTAGCATTTTAAGAAGTGTAACTACATTCAAGACATTATTTGATTTGTTTTCTCATTTAGTGTCAAATAAGCATTTTATGATTATACAACTAACTATAAATTAGAGTTTATAATCAGCTTAAGTAGGACTACCAAAAATGCATAATGGTAGGAAGAAAGAAAAAAAAACATAATTTTAATTGATCTGTATAACCAATAAGTAAATCTTTTGAAATATTAAAAACTGTTCAGAAACTATGGCACCAGAGAGACTTAAGACAGAGAATTATTTGGGGTGGTTCATTTACAGAACAGAAATCGTTCTTGTTCTCAAAATCTCATGTATTTGAACTTCAATGCAAAATGAATTATTTATAAAAAAATGAAGAGAGCATCTAAATGTGACTATGATACTTTAAACAAATCTGATTTTAAAACACAGTCCTCGGATTCAATTTATATATTTCAAAGAATTTTTTTCCCCTTCAGGAAAATCTGGACTTGATTTCAAGCCAAAAGTCAGAGAACTATGATCACTTCATTCAAGTGTTAACAAAAGGTGGTAAGTGTCAACACTGGAAACCTACTAGGTCAGATAAGTAGAATACAGATTTGTTCTAGAGGCATTGAGTATGGAATTCAAGGAGTATCTCACACCAGCCATTATGTACTCACTTCTGCTTGCAACTTATGTGGTTAAAAATAGGCACTTGATCCTATCCAAACATGTTGCTGTTAAGTGGCATTGAGTCGAGTACACTCACAGCGACCCTATGAACGAAAATCTGAACCCTGTTCCATCCTGCTCCATCCTCACCCTGCCTGACATACAAGAGCCCACTGCAGCATATACAGGGACAAAACTATATAATCTTATAATTTACCTAAATGGTGAGGTACCAGGAATATCTAATATGCAGAATTAGTGATTACCATACATTCTGCCCACCATCAAGATGTCACCTTGTCATACTACAATGGCTATGTGTTGTTGTGATACTGGCGTTTTAAATAACAGGAAGATCACCTATATAGACAGGTTTTAGTGAACCTTTTAGTCTAAAACAGGCTAGAAAGAAAGACCTGGTGACCTGCTTCTGAAAATGAATCCACAAAATCCACTATGGATCACAACAGAATATTGTTCAATATAGTGCTAGATGGCCTCTCGCGTCTTGAGGAGGGACATGCATGGAATGCTCAGGGATCTTATGGCTTTCTTTTCGTCCCATGTAGGTGTCAGCAGATGAATTGGTGGTCTCTGGCATTTGGGCGTGCTGGAATTTTAAAATACCGAATGCTTGGCCATGCCTGCTTGTTGAGGGCTACTGTGTTGTGAATCAGTTTATGATGGATCTTAGGATGGCCTCTCCTATCTTGTTAATTTATTTTAGATAAACACTCTTCGAGTGGTACAGCAGCAGTCTATTTGCTCTACTGAAACAACACAGAGTTGCTGTGATGATGGACAACCGGGCCATAGGCGTGTCAAACACCATAATTGGCTATTCATCATGGGCAGTGCTTGTTGGAGCTCCCAGACTGATTCAGGTTTGGAAGCAGAACTGGCATCCACTTCCTAAACAACATGCCTCTGGAAAGTCTATAAACTTGTAGAAATTATGATAGTTATAGAAAGGCTTCAGTTCTTTATTCATCTGTTTATATATGTATCCTTCCCTCATGTGAACTCAGTCTATATGGTGGACAAATCATTAAAGAAGTTAGACTCTATGAAGAAGCATGTGGCATCAGAATAAGAGGAGCTTGAAGAAGTAGCGGAATGCTCCCAGATTGGTGGTTTTGGGTGATGAGAGCCAATGAGAATGCTTGATTATAGAGGAATGTGGAATGACAAAGCTCATGGAGTTTCAATCATACATTGGTTCTTAAATTTGGTTCACTTCTCTAAGTGGTATAACACTTTTGCTGTACAGAAGTAACTCGTGGTTGAACACTGTGACACTGTGACACTGATGTGTCAAATGCGATAATGGTTACCCATGATGGACAGTGTTTGGTGGAGCTTCCCGATTAAAACAAGCTTGGAAGCAGGAGTAGCATCCACTTCCAAAATACCTTGCCTCTGGAAACCCTATGAACCTGGAGAAAAGAAGAAAGTCATACAAGTGTTCAGGTCTTCCGTTCATAGGGTTGCTATGAGGTATCTATGACTCAACAGCACTTAACAACAACAACAACAACAACAACAACATAGTGCTAGAAGATGAGTCCCTTAGGCTAGAAGGCATTGCAAAAACAGTGGTCACGACAGACTGAAGCCTCTGTTTCATTCTGTTGTACATGGGGTTGCCATAAGAGGGACGGTCAGCAAAGGAGAGGAAGAGGCCCAATGAGATATATTGACATAGTGACTTCAGTAATGAGTTCTTCTGTGTTAGAGATGATGAGGATGGTACAGGATAGGGCAAGGTTATGAGTCATGCATGACTTAACAGCACCTAACAATAATAACAACAGGACAGAAACTAGCAATGGCTATTTTTCCTTTACTTTCTTCAGAATTAGCATAGATGCTGCCAAGAATGCCTTCCCTAAGTTCCCTGACAATGCTAAATCTTCCATTAAACAGACCAATTAACCAGTTAAATCAACTAAAATGAATTGATTGCAAAGGAGTATACGCTCCCTTCATTACATTTAACACAGTTACACAACTTGATATTTGTTTGAGTTGTTATATCTGTTGGTCTACTGGTTAAGAAGTTGTGCTGTCAACCCAAATACAGGTGGTTAGAATCCACCAGCTGTTCTAAGAGAGAAAGAAAGGCAATTTCCTCATATACAATTTGTAAATCCCACTGAAAACCCACTGGAGGGTCACCTTTTAGTTGGGTCCAACACTTTAACAATGGGTTTGAGGTTTTTTTGTTCTCTAGATTGTAAGTCACATGAGATGGTAAACATTTAGTTTATGTCCTACAGATATTCAACAAATAGTTCCAAATGACTAAAACAAAGTAACTTCTCTTTTTATAAATGAAATATCACATAGTAATAATAACAAAAGTGAAAAAACAGAAATGTGAAGCAAACAGATGAAGAAAATAAAGTATGCAACAAGGTATTTCCAGGGATAGAATTGAAGGTTTGGAGGGGAAAATTAGTTGAATGAAAAAGGTTCATAGGATTCAAAGATAACAGAATCCTTTATTAAAGTGTGTTGATTCTTGTGCTGTCTTTCTTATTCATAGTACAGCCCTGGTGGTGCTGTGTTTACATAATAGGCTGCTAACTGAGAAGTTGGGGATTTGATTCCACCAGGCGTTCCCAGGGACAAAGATGAGGCAGTGTTCTTGAAAAATGTATCACCTGTAAACCCCATGGAGTAACACTGAGTCAGAACAGAGTAAGTGGTAGTGGATTCACTGAGTGGTGCAAATGGCTAACATATTGGCTGCTGATTTGTTGTTTTCCAGGCTTTTAGCTTTTTGTTTCTTTTTCTATTAACCTCTATGTTCTTATCAATTCGTAATCTCTCCCCGGCATGTGTCATTTGAGTGCCAGTCAAACATCGATCGTTCATGAATTTGCTCAAATGAAACTAATATCAATAGCTAACATTTACTAATGACTCTTTAGTCATCAATACTGTACTAGAAAAAACAATTGTTGCAAAAGACCGCTTTAAGGCATTAACAAGCAAAGATGCCACTTTGAGGACTAAAGTGTATCTGATAAACCATATGATACGAAAGCTATTGAAGCATAAGGAAGAATGAAGAAGGGCTAATGCCTATGAATTACGGTGTTGCCCCAGAATATGGAATATGTATGTACAACAGCATAGAAAGCCAAGAGACCAAGCAAATCTATCTTCAAAGAGGTGAAGGCAGAATGTTCCTTACAAGTGCGGACAGTGAAACATACATCACATAATTTGGACATATGATCAGGAGGGGCCAACATCTATAGCAAGAGATCACGTTTAGTAAAAGAGTCATTTAAAAACAGGAAAACTCACAAGGAGATGGACAGACACAGCAGCGGCAAAACCAAGTGGCTCAAACGCAGCATCAGTCATAACGATGGCACAGGACGGGGCAGAGTTTTGTTCTGCTCTACATAAGGTCCATATAGGCTACAGCCAATTCAATGGCACCTCCCACATGCACACATGTGAAAGCTGCACAATGAGGAAGGGAGAGAGAAAAAGAATGAACACACTTGAAGTATGGTGTTGGCAAAGAATATTGAGTATACCAGGATTGTCAAAAGAACAAATAAATCTGTCTTGGACAAAGCCAAGGCAGAAAGTTCCTGGGAGGCAAGGATGATGAGACTTTGTCTTTCATACTTTGGAGAAACCACTACCTGGTGGAGGATATTATCTTTGATAAAGTAGAAGGTCAATGAAAAAAAACCAACGACTTTCAATGACAGGTTTGACACAGTGCTACAACAACGGTCTTAAAAGCAGCAGCAACTTTGAGGATGGTCCAGGACTAGGGAATGTTTCATTCTTTTGTGCAGAGACGCAGTATGAATTGGAATTCACCTGACAACACCTCGACAGCAAGCTTATTGCTAGGCTCTCTTCTAAGTCCATGGAGCCCTGGTGGTGCAATGTGTTACATTATCAGGCTGCCAGCTGAAAAGGTGGGGATTTGATTTCATCAGTTGCTCCCAGGAAGAGAAAGCCGAGGCAGTCTTCTTGAAGATGTACAGCTTTGGAAAACCACGGAGGGTTGCCGAGTCAGAACTGGCTAAGTGGCAGTGGGTTCTGTCCCAAGTACAGGAGCCCCTGAGTGGCGCAAATGGCTAACATATTGGCTGCTGATTTGTACATGTTCAGTAAATAGGTCTGTCAATTTACTTCTGAAAACTGAGCCACTGTGTCAGTTCTGCTCTGACCCACCTGGGGCCACCATGAGTCAGAATCAACACAAGGGCAACTTTTTTCTTTTTAAATCTAGGACTTCTTGCTGTTTTCGCCTTTTTCATGGAGCTACATTAGCTGAACTCCAGTCCTATTGTCTCTCCTTTCCCCCTACATCTTTCACAACATTTAACTAGTTTTGGATTATTCGCTAATTCTTTCACCTTTATTTATCATCCTTTTCCAATTTCTCTTTTCTGTTGCACTTTCCAACACTGGGTGGAGTCAGTGACCTCTGAAAGAATGCTGGTTAACTAGGAAGACAAGATTTCCAAGATAGGTTGCCCTGGTCTAAGGAGCTGAGGGAGAGACGTCACAAAGTCCAGGTAGTGAGTTGTGAATGAAGACTCATGCATTTCCTCAAAGAGAAAAATCAAGTATAGCCCAATCTGTCTTGCTGCCTCAGAAACCACTTGGCATCACTGAGCATGTCAGGGTGCTGAGCAGTAAAAAGGGCAGTTGACTTGCCAGCTGTTGTCCACATTGGAAAGCCAGAAACCCAGTAGGGCCAGGACATGTTGAAATGCAGCCACTTCCCTTTGTGTCCTGGACTTGGGGCGCTGGACTTTTTGTGTGCTCTGGGAAACGGAAAAATAAAGTCGGCGCTCAATGAAGTCGGCTGCTTCCATACCATGTCTCTGCTTACCCTCCAAGAATTGCCTGATTAGAGCTTTCTAGGACCACTGAGCCTCAGCAGATGCTTTTGATGTTTGCAGGATGTTTTTATTATGCTATTATTTTTCCCTTTCCAAAACAATTACTCTTATCAAAAAGATTACACACATCCCACAAACATAAGGGAGGAATCTTGTTCAGAGCTTGAGCTTCCTTATTAGCTCAGAAGCAAGTGACCTCATATTAAAGAGATGAAGACACAGAAGAATAGTTTTCTGAACTGTCACTGTTTCCTGAACAATTTCTTCCATTTTTGGTATCTTAGCAATATGACAACAGCATTAATTGGTTCAGAGCTCTTCACCACCCAGAACTTGATTTGTTTGGATATAAATGAGCCATCCGTAGGAAAAGATCTTGAAGTCAATGGGAAAAATGAAAAGCTTAGGCTGAAGCTAGTCAAGCTCATACTACACTTAACATTCTTCTCTGTTAAATAAAGGTCACTTCCTTCAAGATACTATTTTCAGCAAATAAGAGGCTTGCAATTCTGAGAGACTGAAGTTAATTAAACAGCATATTAAAATGGAAAACAGATGGCACAGAAGTTTTGAAAAAGTTTTTAATGACATTCAGCACATTTTCTTAAACATGTTTGTAGTTGCTGTTATTCTTTGTATTTAAGTTCATGAGTTATTGGGTTGGGATTTATAACAATTTCATGTAACTGACAGAGAAAAATTATCCAAAGAGGAGCACAGTTGGGAGAGTCTTAAAGAAGTTTTATTTTTCTATTTTCTGTTTTTGCTAAACAACCTGACAAGTTCTTCTGGCTTAAACTCTTGAATTCTTTTAAAAGAACAGTTTTCATCTTTCAAAAGAACTTTTCAAGCTAACTCCAACTTGATCTTCATACAATCCTGTATTCTCAGGCTTAATTACCCTGCAACCATCTAGAAGATTGTGTAAGAAATTTAGTAGCTGTTAATGCCAACTATAAAATGTAGCAGCTGTCAGTTTTAACTAACAAAAAGTTATAGCAGCATGACATTTTTTGAGATGAAAGTCACAGTTAACCCACATGTAAGCATTGTTGTTTGTTGTTGTTATGTACTCTGAAGTCAGAAGCAACTCGTAATTAAACCTCCAGCAATTTTCAAAGGTATTAAATACGATGGAAAGAGATTACCCATTTTACTCCCTCAGGTCAGCTGATGGATTCAAACCATCTGTCTCTTCATTGGCAACACAGCTCCTTACTACTACACTACCAGAGCTCCCCGATGTAAGCATGGGAGTCTATTTTTTTTTCCATTTAAACATTGGGGGTTTAATCAAATGTTTGAGGACTATTATGCTAACATTAAAAATTACAAAGATCTGCTTAAATAATAACAATTTCAGATTAAACTTAGGACTTTATAGTTGCTTCATTTGCAAATTTTCATTAAAATGAATAATAATAAATAATAATTAAAAAATGTATTCAGAGATGAAAATGTAAAATTGTATGAGTAGTTGAAAGATTGTAGTTAGTATTGTCAGGAGTTTTCTTCCTTTATGATGTTTCCCAGCCCTTTTGAGACCACTTTATGGTTATTCACATGCCTTTAGAAGCATTACAAAATGTCTAAGGGTAAATATTTTTTACCCAGTGTTAACTATCTATTGGAAACGTAAACAGCTTTAGTTTGCTTGGCTTTTCAATCAACACTCTTGGCACCAACAGCCAAGAAATTACAAGACATATTGTGTTGAGAAAGTCATATGTCAGAGACCTTTCCAAAATACTGAAGAGCAATGATGTCAGTTTGGAAACTAAGGTGTACCTAATACAGGCCACGGTCTTTGCAATCACTTGCTATGCATCAGAGATCTAGACAATAACTAGGATTGATAGAAGGAGAATTGATGCCTTTGAGCTGTGGTGTTGGAGAAGAGTGTTGAATGAATAGGTTCATCCTAGAGAGGGTTAAACCAGGCTGCTCCTTGGAGGCCAGGTTTTTGAAGTTCTGTCTGACACACTTTGGACATGTTGCAAGGAGGGACTAGGGCTTGGAGAGGAACACCAGGCTTGGGAAGGTGGAGGGAGAGGGCAGAAGAGGAAGACCTTCAATGAACCGGATCGATTCGGTGACTGGGATAATGGGAGTAGGTGTGTCAGACACAATAAGATTGGCAGAGGATAGAGTAGGCTTTAGGGCTGTTGTACATAGTGTCGCTATGAGTTGCAAGTGACTTGACAGTACATAACAGCAACAACAGCTAGAAAGGAAGGGTGTAGTCAGTAGTGAGTTGCTCTACTAACCCAAAAGCCACACCTCTACAGTAGGTGCAATTCACCAATGCATCCCTGGAAGCAAGATGTGGAGTCTCCTTCCTTGCAATTTATACCCTCCTGAAATTCTGCTGGACAGACAGTTACAAGAGAGAGACTAAGCACAACGGAAGGAGCACAGTGGTTAAATACTCAAATGAGAAAGAAAAAGTTGGGACTTAGAAGCAAGCTGGTATCTCTGTTAACTCACTCTTTGCCACCTAAGTCTTTGGCAGCATAGTGCATAAGTCTGGTTGCTAACTGAAATGTTGACAATTGGAATGCATCTTCTCGAAGCCTCAGAAACCCAATGGAGGGTTCCAACGAGCCGACTCAAGGAATCGACTAGAGCTCACGGATTCTGTTTAACAGCTCTGTTGGAGAAAAGACCTGGTGATCTACTCCAATAAAGATCCCAGCCTACAGCCTAATAAACTTTAGGACAGTTTAATGTGTCATAATAGGCTCACTGTGATTTAGGATCATCAACTTGATAACATATAACAACCATCACAATAACTGAAAGAAACATTAAGATGAAGTAATGAAGTACAGGCTATGCTGTCAGTTGTTTGAATAAGCATCACCATTCAAGAACCAAAATTTGACATTGAGTCTAACCCACCTGAATTTAAAAACTATTTCAGAAACGGCGTTGAGACCATGAACCCTAATGAATGAAGAACCAGATGAGATGTGGGAAGATATCAAGACTTTTTCCCATGTTGTTTTTGGTGTTGGGTGCCATCATGTCAAGGACAACCCATTATGAGCAACAGATCTGAACGTTGTCCTATCCTGTGCCACCCTCACACATTACAGCTCATTGTGGCAGTCACCACATCAATTCACCTGCTTAAGGGTCTTCCTCTCCTTTGTCAATCCTCTATCTTTCTGAGCATCATGTCCCTCTCCACGGAATAGCACCTCTTAGTAACATGCCGAAAGTAAATCAGGCGAAGTCTCATAATTTTTGTCTTTCTAAAGAGCACTCTGGCTGCACCTTCTCCAACACATATTTATTTGTTCTTTTAGAATTTTATGGGATGTTCAGTGCTCTTCTCCAACACCACAGTTCAAGAACATCAATTCTTCTGTCATCCTTATTCATTGTCCAGCTTTCAGATGCATATACATGAAGAATGCAAAACGTTGTTACAAAGACAGTGGAGGAAGAAAAGACTAAGATGGACGTCAGAAAAGACTTTGAATATTGCACTAGAGTGCCAGGAAGCCAAAACAAAGAGAAAAAAAATAGGGAAGTTAAGGAGTTGAATAGAAGATTTCAGAGGGTAGCTTGGGATGACAAAGCAAAGTATTATAATGAGATGCACAAAAAGCTAGAGTTAGAAAATCAAAAGGGATTAATTTGATCAGCATTTCTTAAGCTGAAGAAACTGAAGAATAAATTCAAGCCTCAAGTTGCAATACTTAAGGATGCTGTTGGCAGAATAGTGAATGATGTAGGAAACATAAAAAAAAAGACGGAAAGAGTATACAGAGTCACTACATCAAAAAGAATTCGCTGACAAAGAAGAATTTAATGAAACAATGTATGATCAAGAGGTAATGGTGATGACAGAGGAAGTTCAAACTGCTCTGAAGGAATTGGTGAAAAACAAAGTCCCAGGATTGATGGAATACCATTTGACATATTTCAGCAAACAGATGTAGCCGTGGATGTACTCACCAGTTTGTGCCAAGAAATCTGGAGGACAGCTACCTGCCCAACTGACTGACTAGAAGAGATCCATAAATTTTCCCATTAAAAAAAGTGATCTGACACAATGTGGGAATTATTAAATAATATTAATAATATCACCCACAAGCAAAATTCTGCTGAAGATTATACAAAACCAAGTGGAAAGGTGGTGCATAAACAGAGAACTACCAGAAATACAAACTACATTTAGAAAAAGGCTGTAGCACTAGGGACATTATAGTCAATGTCTGATGGAGTTGGCTGAAAGCAGAGAGGACCAGAGAAATGTCTATCTGTGCTTCATTGGCTATGAAAAGAAATTTGACTGTGATTAGAGCAAATTGTGGCTAACCTTGACAAGAATGTGAATCCAAGAACACCTGTGCTCATACAAAACTTATCCTTGGACCAAGAAGCAATCATCAGAACAGATCAGCGAAACACTGCATGGTTCAAAATAAAATAAAATAAAATAAAAGTAGTGCATCAGGGATGTGTCCTGCCTTCATATCTTTTCAATCTACATGCGAAACAAATTATTCAGGAACCTGGACATTATGAGGAGGAATGTGGAGGAAGACTCATGAACAAGCTGTGTTATGGCAGATGACACAACCTGGCTTGCTGAAACTGAGGTGGATCTGACATGTTCAATTGGATTAAAGTGCAACATCAAGAAAACAAAGATCTTACCATTAGGCCAATTGGCAGCACCATGATAGATGGAGAACAGATTGAAATTTTTAAGAATTTCAGCTTGTTTGGTTCCACAGTCAACATTCTTGGAACTAGTAGTCAGGATATCAAAAGACGAATTGCATTGGGAAACAGCAATCAGGAACCTCTCCGGGGTATGGAAGAGAAAGGATGTAAGTCTAGTGACTAAGGTGCACCTGAACCAGTCTATGGTCTTTGCAACTACTTACATCAGAGAGGTGAACAGTGACCAAGGATGACAGAAGAAGAATCAATGTCTTGAAGCTCTGGTGTTGGAGATGAGTAGTGAACATATAGACTACAAAGAGAACAAAGAGGTCTGTCCTGGAGAGGGTGAAATCAGGTTGCTCCTCAAAAACAAAAATTTTGAAGCTCTGTCTCACACTCTTTTGGCATGTTTCCAGAAGGGACCAGTCCTTGAAAAAGACATCATGCTTGGAATAGGGAAGGGACAGCTCAGGAGAGGAAGACCCTGAATGAGATGGATTGACAGAGTAACTGGGGAAATATGGGTAGGTCATGTCGGAGAGAGTGAGATTGGCTCAGGATAGGGCACAGTCCAGAGGGGTTATACATAGGGTCTCAGTTGACTTGATGGCATATAACAACAACAAAAATATAGCCCACACACCAAAAGACATTTTAAACCAGAAAAGTTTTCTCTTCTAAATAAAAAAAGAGATGACTTGTATTTATTTTGAAGAAAGTAAGTAGTAGCAAAGTGTATCTAGAAAAAAGCCCCACATTAGTAATGACTTGTTTGTTATACCCTTTACGTGTATGAGGTGCAGAGGTCTTCCCTTTCTGTATTACTTTTCTTAAAAAAAGAAAAAAAAATCCAAAACCAAAACCCCAAGACAAACCAAAAAGCCAAACCCACTGTAGTGGAGTCAAGCCCGACTCATAGTGACCCTCCAGAGATTTCCAAGCCTATAAATCCCAGTGGGGATAGAGGTGGGTTTTGAACTGTGGTAAATGACCCACATGTTCCATACTACACCATCTCAGAGCTCCTAACTAACACTCACTGAAGTAGGCTAACTTTTCTTGCCTTTGTTGCATGTCTGAATCTTTTCTTCTACTTCCTTTTCATGAAAGCATCACAATTTAAGCAGTAGTTCAAGATTATACTTAATTTTGTTACCATGTACAGTTTGTGATATGGTGTTTGAAGAAAAAAAGACATAAAAGTAAAATAATAAACATTAAAGAAATTTGTGATATGAAGGTGGGGTTGGGTCCTGGGTGGTACAAATGGCTTGTGCTTGACTAACTGAAAGATTGGTGGTCTGAACTCCCCCTGAGGCACTGTTGAAGAAAGGCTGACAATCAGCTTACATGACACAAGGAAAACTGAGGGGCAATTGTACTTTATCACATATGGGATCATTATGAATCAGAATCTTCAGACAATGGGCTTGGCTTGTTTTCATAGAGTTAGTTGGGAGTAGATTTGAACACAGGTTTAAGACGTTTTAACATGTGGAGATAGGAGGCAGAAACATCAGTTTGGATGTTGTGAGAATTCTTGGAAATGAGATATGTAGGATACAACAAGATAACATTAATAAATGAAAAAATATTAAATGCTGTTGTTGTTGTTATGTGCTGTCGAGTCATTTGCGACTCATAGCAACCCTATGCACAACAGCCCTAAACCGTGCTCTATCCTGTGCCAACCACACTGCCTCTGACACACCCAACCCAATTACCCCAGTCACCGAATCAATCCATCTCATAGAGGGTCTTCCCCTCCTGTGCCGTCCCTCCACCCTCCCAAGCATGATGTCCCTCTCCAAGGACCCGTCCCTCCTGGCAACATGCCCAAAGTATGTCAGGCAAAGCCCCGGAATCCTTGCCTCCAAGGAGTTGCTTGGTTTAATCCTCTCCAGGATGAATTTGTTTGTTTTTTTGGAGTCCATGGTACGTTCAGTACTCTTCTCCAGCACCACAGCTCAAAGGCATCAACTCTCCTTCTGTCCTCCCTAGTCATTGTCCAACTCTCTGATGCATAACAAGCAATTGCAAAGACCATGGCCTGTTTCAGGCGCACCTTAGTCTCCAGAGAGACACCGTTGCTCTTGAGTACTTTAGAGAGGTCCCTAACAGCAGACTTTCCCATCGCGATATGCTTTTTGATTTCCTGACTGCTGGTGCCAAGAGTGTTGACTGTGAAGCTGAGCAAACTGAAGCTGTGAACAATCTCAAACTCTTCGCCATCCATCCTGACGCTGCCAATTGGTCCAGTGGTGAGAATCTTTGTCTTCTTGACATTGAGTCTCAGTCCATACTGAAGGCTGCAGTCCTTGACCCTCTGCAGCAAGTGCATGAGGTCCTCCTCAGTTTCAGCAAGCAGGGTTGTGTTATCTGCATAACACAGATTGTTAATAGATCTTCCACCAATCCTGATGCCACAATTCTCTTCATAGAGCCCAGACTCCCGGATAATCTGCTCTTCATACACGTTGAAAAGGTATGGAGACAGGATGCATCCCTGGCGTACACCCTTCCCAATTTTGAACCATGCAGTGTTACCCTGCTCTGTTCTGACTACTGCCTCTTGTCCAAGTATCGGTTTCGCATTAGCACAATTAAATATTCTGGGATTCCCATTCTTCTCAGAGTCAGCCACAGTTTGTTATGATCCACACAGTCAAATGCCTTTGCATAATCAATGAAACACAGATATACATTCTTCTGGTATTCCCTGCTTTCAGCCATATTAAACACAAACTTAAAAATTACCATACGTTGTGGACCGTTCTAATAGTCACCACTTACAAGCCTCATGTGTGTGTATACGATGTTTTCTATTCACCACTTATCATGATCATGTTATTGGTTTAACTGTGCAGTTATTTTGTGAATAAACTAGCATAACCCTGACGAATAAAAATGCTTTAAGTTCTCCTTTTTCGAGGCAGTTTCTGGCCACAAATCACTGAAAAATGCAAAGTGAATTGATATTGAAAGTGGAGGAATAGGACAAAGGTAGTGTGACTTAAAGTGAAAAATAGTGGCCAGATTTTCCCCATGTTTGGAATTCATGGGCCCTCTTCCTCCAAGCCAGCCTCAGGAAATAGTTCTGAGAAGCAGATGGGTACACAGCTGCTGCTGTCTCTGGTCAGAGGGTCTCATCTGCTTTTCTCAGCCTGAACCACAGCCACAACATCTCAGAAAACTATATTGCCTAGGTTCTCAGAATTAAGACTGCCAAACTACAGTCAGTATGTTCTTTGAAGGTTCTGGGTATGAACGAAATTATTCCTTCTTTCTCTTGCTTAGTTTTAGGGTGTTTTAGGACCATAAAGCACAGGGAACAAAGGGCTCTTACAAAGAGGTTCTTTGTAAAAAGAAGTATGAAGTCAGTGGTGATGGTTCAGTGGTAAATCTTCACCTTCCACGTGGGAGACATTTATAGGCGCTATGCATCTGCCAGTGGAGGGTTGTGTTGCTAGGATGCTGAACATATCTCAGTGGAATATCTAGACTAAGACAAAGAAGAAAATTCTGATGACCTAGTTCCGAAAATGAGGCAGTGGAAACCCGGTGAGCTACAACATACAACATCCACATCTTATCATGTATGAGCTGTCATACAACCTAAGAGTATTTCTGTAGAGTTTCATTTCACTGAGGTCACTCTGAGTTGGAGGCTGACTTGATGGTACCTAACAACATCACTATAGTTAAGCACAGATCACCTATTTATGGAACTGACTCAGAGCTGACCCTTCACTGGGTTTTGGATGTTGTAAATGACATGGGAAGAAACTGACCATCTTTCTCCCGTGGTGCCACTGGTAGATTTGAACCTTCAGAAAGGCTTGGTGTTTGGATTAGTAGTTTAACTTTCTACTAAACATGCCATGTTGTTATTTTTATGTGCTGTCAAATCACCTTCAACTCAGAGTTACCCTACGTACAATAGCTCTGAATTCCGCCCTATCCTGAGTCAATCTCACTGTCCCTGACACACATACCATCATTACCCTTGTTACTATGTCAATCTGTCTACTTTTGGGTCTTCCTCTTCTGCGCTGTCCCTCCATCCTTCCAAGGACTGGTCCTTCCAAGCATCATCCCTAAAGTACGTGAGATGGAACTTCAAAATCCTTGCTTCCCAGGAGCAACTTGGTCACCCATTCCAGGACAGATCTGTTTGTTCTCTTGGTGGTCTATGGTATGTTCAATACTGTTCTCCAACATTACAACACAAAGGCATAAATTCTTCTCCTATTGACCTTCAGCATTGTCTAGTTCTCTGATGCATAGCAAATAATTGCAAAGACCATGGCATGTATCATGCACACCTTAGTCTTCAGCCTGACAGTGTTGCTCATCAGCACTCTGGAGACATCACTGAGAGCAGATTTTCCTAATGCAATTCATCTTTTGATTTCCTGACTGCTGGTGCCAAGAGTTTTAATTGTGGATCTGAAAGAGTGTTGTTGTTGCTTACCACTAAATCAAACGGGACCTTCCAGTGGGCTTTCAGAGGCAGTAAATCTCATAGGAGGAGACTGCACATCTTTCTCTGGTGGATTTGAATTGCATACCTTTGGGTTGACAGCAATTCCTTACCACTAACAACCAAAACTTGACAAAATTGCCTCTTTTAGTGGAAATAATTAAAATCTCACGAGAGGACAACAGCAAACAAAAGATAAGGGAAAGCAAAATAGTATGCTTTCATTTCATTGCAAAACTTCTTATTAGTAAGGAAAATAATTTCTTTTATAAAAAATTGGCACCTGCCATTCACACACATTAAGTAAATCATGCCATGCATACCAAAATTCCAAATCTTCTTATCATCAACATAGTCAACATTTTTCTTGTAATGTACCTCAATCTTGGAAATGTGTTTTCATTAATTTCTTGTTCTACCAATGCCTTCTTCATCTGATACTAAAAAATAATTCCTTGCATACAACCTTATTAAAATATTTTTATATCACTACTTTTCCAGTTATCTTTTGTTATTTTAGAGATTTGAGAGTCTTACTAATTAACCATAATACCAATATTTTAGGGAGCTCTTGTAGCCAAGTGGTAAGAAGCTGCACTGCAATCCTGAAGGCATGCGGGTCGAATCCAGCTGCTTCTCAGGAGAAAAATGGGCAATCTCTTGTGTGATTCACTGCCTCTGAGAACCCACTGAAAGGTTAGCTATTGGTCGATTCAGACGTGATGATATACAACAACAACAAACCAACATTTTGAGAACTATTAAGAAAGTATGCCCAATGTTTTAGCTGTGTAGGTCAAATTAAGTCTGGGTACTTAAAAGAAAGACTGGAACAAGGCTAGCATTCTATGTGAGAAAGACTGAAGTAAGTATGGTGGTCAATTTGCATATATCTCTTGTGCTTCAAGCCTGGATACTTAGAAGAATACACTGAAATAAGAGCTAGCACTCTATCTTGAATGTATAGCATCTTATACAAATGTGGAAGTCAATTTGCATATTTCTGTTGTGCTTCAAAAGACATCCAAGTTTGTCTTCTTAAAGAGTTCAATTTTAGAAGAATTTCTAAGTCCATTTTACTCTATAAAAATTATACACAGTCTAATTAAGTTCTCTGTTTCCTATCTTTAAAATGTTCCACATTTCATATTAATACTTCCCTCCGTCCCATGATTCGTCTAATGACCTGCTTTTCTTTCTCTGTCTCTTCATCAGAGTTGTCAGCATATTTTTGACACTGAGGTCACTAGTAATTGGAAACACAAACTTAAAGTCCAATCTTTGGAAATGTTTTAAAACGTGTTGTGGCAGATGCTGTTCCACTGTTTGTCAGTTCCATAATAGCCATCCTGCTCCACCCAAGCTGAGTTCAGATGGTTTCATATCATAGAGGAAGATCTTTGGAATATAAGGCCCTCTGCAAGCCTGAGGAATCAGTTATGACTGGTCACAGCCAGCCACTGTAGTTATGCTTCCCTTTGCCAGACACCTACTTTCCCAGCCCCTCTAGAACTAAGAATGTCAGTGACATGCAAGGAGAAGTCTGTTGGAAAATTTTTCTTCACAATAAAGTAGACAGAGCCTCATAAAACTTATGACCTCTGCCCCAGTGTTCCTGCTCTAGAAGCTAAAGCCAGCTTATAATCAAGAAGGAAATGCCAAGAAGACAGCAGATATCCCATTAGAATCTAGGAAACTCTTTGTCGCTGGACCACGCCTGGGTTGCCAATCACATGTTTACTTTGTGTGTGTGTGTGATGCTTCTCCAAATAGATGTATATAGCAAAATTTCAGTACATGGTGTATTATTTATTAAGGAACTCTGGAGGTGCTGTCTGTAGGGAACTGCACTGCTAAACCAAATATGGTGTTTCTCTGTTAGTTCAAATCCACTAGTGGTTCCTCAGAAGAAAGATGGGCACTGCCCTCCTCCTGTACAATTTATAGCTTTAAAAAAACTTCTGGAGGGTCAGCTATGAGCTGGTTCTGACTCTCACAGCAAGGAGTTTGAGTATTTGTTATTAAGGCAAACATTTTTTGCAGTTTTTTGAGACAGTTTGATTGAAAAAGAGAATACTATCACAGTTGTGGTCAGAGGTAAATTTTCATGAAAATGCTAATTCCATTGATATTACATCATTGAAGAGTTCTAGAGCTTCCCCTGAGTAAACATCAGCAAAATGGGCCAACCTATGGAATGTAAGTCAAATGTCTAGCAGCTGTTAGTGGAAGTAATTTCATTCCCCCCCCCAATGATGGTAATAAAAGTAATTTGCCAATGTGAGAGGTAGAGGATAGAAAAAGAAGATCAAAACAAACAAATGGTAGTGTTAAGTCAACTTTTCCAGGAGAGAGTTCAGCAACCCTTAAGGACATCAACCTTGAAACTGGCCATTCCCAAGTTTTCCCTGACTCCTTAAAAAGATACGATACTAGCAGCTCTCAATAACACAACTCTTAAATGTATAAAAAGGAACAATCTACCCACTAACACCCCAGAAAACCGGAAACAGCAGTATTCAATGAAAGTAAAGGTAAAACCTTGAAAATTCAAGAAAAAGAATTTTAAAGTCTAAAGAGGTTTTTCCCACATCTTGTCCTGGTAACCTGACTCAGATCATAACCTTTTAGAAACAGAATGGATAGAAGCAGAAAAGAGAAACTCCGCATAAAAATATACTTTAAACCCACAAAACATACTGTTAATATGAGCAAGAATAAGGTGAGGGGATTTTTTTGTTTGTTTGTTTGTTTCTTTTTAACAAATACTCTCACAGGAAAAGAAAGCATCCTTCCTTCTCATTGGCAGTCTGGGTTGAAATATTTTTTGGAAAAAATCTTAGATGGAACTTATGAACCGAGAGCCAGGGATCCAGTGAGGAGGAAAGGGGAGTCAAGACAGTCAGGGAAAGTAGAGGAGGACTTTCGGATGCCCATCTGTAGTAGATATGGAATGGATGCATTGCCAGTCAATACTATACTGTCTTGACTAATTTATTATT
>NW_006399938.1:6214987-6218585 GCF_000299155.1 Elephantulus edwardii | reverse complement strand
GATGGGCACTTAGTTTGTGTCCATCTCCTTACTATTGTAAACAAAGCCGCAATAAACATGGTATGCTCATTTTTTAGGAGTAAGGTTTTTACTTAGGAGTAAAGTGACTTAAATATCATGCCACAAGATTTCCTCAAGGAATTAAAACAAACAAACAAACAAGCTACCTCAAAACCAGCCACCATCAAGTTGATCCTGGTTCATAGTGACCCTATTGACAAAGTAGAACTGCTCCATAGGCTTTTCAAGGCTCTCAATCTTTATGAAAGCAGACTGCCCCACCTTTCCACTGTGGAACAGCTGGTGGGATCAAGCCACCAGTCTTCTGGTTAGTAGACAAACAATTTATACTTTGTGCTACCTCATGAGAAATACAGTCCAAAATTTGATGTTAATAAACATGTTCTGAACTTCCAAGAAAATTTTCAGTTTTAGTTTCATAAGTGAAAAGATACACATTTCAGAATATTTCTACCACTAATGTATCATCAATACTGTTACCATAACTAATGGTCACAAAAATGAGCCAAAAATACCAAGGACCATGAGTGTGATGAGGGACCACGCAACATTTTACTCAGCTATACGTAAGGTTCCTGTGAGTTGGAACCAACTCAGCTACAACTAACAAGACTACTATAATTCATACTTGTCTCCTCAATCTTGAGTTTCTTTATAATTTTGATGTTTAAATAAATAATGTAAATTTTCAAGAGAGTTCCCTCTTTTAGACTCACTCTTTAAGGCTAATGTTTTTTTAAAAAAACTCTTTAGAGTAGATTATAGTAATAATGGGAATGAAGATTGCAGAGAAAAAACAGGAAAAAAATTATTCTCTTGAGCTAAAAGAAGCTCAGATCAGAACTCCTTTGTTCAAAGCAGAAAAAAAAGAAAATTAAAACTATGTATCATCTCAAATTATACCATCTACCTTCACTTCCATCCTTACTCAAACCTTTTAGAAAAAAACAACATAAGAGACACATAGATTATGGCCCAGGCGTTCCGTGTGGATGTTTGACGGGGCTGTCAAGCTCCTGATTTGCATTATGAAAGCAGGATGTACTGTTGGTTCTCCCACCTATTCAGATCACTTTCTCGGCTGCGAAAGGAAAAAAACCCCACAACCTAGGGTATATGCCACAGTTTAATTTTTAACCTTAAAACAGTAAATACGATTCTTAGAAATAAGTGAATTTCTATAAATACATTTATCTAATTAATTAAGATTAGAATTCAAACTCTAGTTAAAACTTTGAAACATATTTCTATAACTAAAAATTTTAAAATAAGGCTCTATAGCTCAGGTAATTGAACTTAAGATATTTCCTACTAACAACAATAATATATTATTTAAAACATTTCCTTTTTCCTTAATTGCTGAATTCACTAGCTGTTCCATGAGAGAAGAATGGGCTGTCTACTCCTGTGCAATTTACAACCTCTGAAAATACACCGTAGGTTCTGACTTGATAAAACATAACATCAACAAGAAGGAGATTATATATGCACTGATATCTATAATTTAAAAATTATGGCCAAATTGTAATCACAGTATTATTTATACTTTTCCACATACCTTTAAATTTCCATTTCCTCTGCATAGATCTTTTCTAGGTTATCTTTACATTTACTTTTTTAATTTAAATTTTGAACTCAAGTTTTTATTCAGATACACTAATATTCTTTCACTATAACAATAAAGAAATTTTTAGGTGCTGATATTATAAAGTTCAAAATTTGTAATTTTGGGGGGTTTGCATGACATATCCTCAGATTGCTAATAACAAAGATTAATGTTCTGAATTAGAGTAACGTATGCAGAAAATTCACAAAGCCAAACTATGCACATGAGAATCAAGGCAGACAGAAAATATGGGGCTCAGAATCTCGAAGAGGCTTGGTCCCTTGGAGGACTCACTCATTTCTTTTCAGTTTCTTTTCCTTCTGAATGTAATTTATTCTATTTTTTGTTATTAATGATGCAGCAAAAAGGTACCATCTCAACAATTTCCACATGTACAATTTAATGGTACTTAACACATTTTTCAATTTGTCCATTCTTACCTTCATTTTCTAAATTGTTCCATCCACATTAACATGAATTCATTGCCACTTAAATTATTATCTCACCTTTAAAGTTGTTGTCAATATGATCTCATGTAGAATATTTTTAGGAGAATATAATGTTTCAGGCAGACTTTCATTTTGGTAAGCTAAACTATAATTCAGATCTAATACAGTTCACGGGAGTCCTGGTGACCTGATACACAACACACATCAGGCTGCTAACTGAAAGGTTCAAATCAACCAGTAACTCGGAGTGGAAAAGTCTCCTTTTAGTTTGATTTGTAGCTTTGTAAACCTGATGGAGAGTTGTTACAAGTCAGATCTGACTTGACAGCAATGGTTTTGGGTTTAATGTTCTATTTTAAAATGACACTAGGAAATAGTTTACGTTTATGATTTAGAGATTCAATTGTTGCTGGCCATAGGCTATCTTGCATGACTCCAAATCCCTTAGTTCATGAAAATTTGAGACTCCTCCCTGTATCGTGGCCATTTTGATTAAAAAAAATCTATGGAATCTTTGATCAAAATATTCAATAATTATAGTTGGTAACCACCTATCAGGTATACAAAGGTGCAGGTCTACAAAGGTGCTACAATAGTAGCAGGTCTCATGGCACGGGATAGTTTATCATGCCGACGACAGATCACCCAGTTCATATCCCTCTCTTATTCTTGACTCTTCATCTTTCTCTCTTGTTCTAGGTAAACAGAGATCAAATTTTATGGCTTAATGACTACTTGCAGGACTTTAAGATCTTAGCCACTATGCAACAAACTAGGAGGTAGAACAGAAGCCCTCGACAGAGTTACCACTGAGGTGTCTTATGAAATTATGATCCTAAACCTCCAACATCTAAACCAAATGGATTGTCACACAGTGACTATAACAGGAGATTCAAGTACTTTGGAGATGATGAGGATGGTACAAGCTAGGGCACGATTTATATCCATTGCTCATAGATAGGTTTGCTATTATAGGGGCGCAGTCAACCTCATGACACATAAAAACAAAACTTCCAAATCAAGGAATAAAATCATATGTGGTGTCTGCTTATATGCAGGCAGCCTCAAGTGCTATTTTTCTCTTCCCCGATGTTGTAAATGCATCTATTGCACAAATTTTACCAATTCAGCTGTTTACAGGCATATAGCTTATTGATAGAAGTTATAGTAATCTACTGTCAAACTCTGTCATTAATTAACAGGGTCACGGTGACTCTTAGTTGACTTGATGACACCTAACAACAGCAATAAACATCTAACCCCTAGTAAATATGAATAATCTATGGCTTCTATAAATTTTTCTTTTTTTCCTTATCTTTTTCTAGAAGTGTTACCATAGAATATTTGTTCTTCCTTGATTACTTAATCTGTTCTCCAGAACACCTTCAATTCGATCCATACAAGGCTTCATTTCTTCTTTTGACTGACGAGTATTCATTGTATATATGAACCACATTTTGATCCGTACATGAGCATGTACGGACAGACCAACAACCGTATATCACAGTGTGGCAAGACTTGG
>NW_006399938.1:6197547-6211492 GCF_000299155.1 Elephantulus edwardii | reverse complement strand
TGTCAGAGACAGTGCGATTGGCACAGGACAGAGCGGAGTTTAGGGCTGTTGTACATAGGGTTGCTATGAGTCGCAGGCGACTCGACGGCACATAACAACAGCAACAACACCATGCGCATGTAGGCTTATTTGTACACCAGCGTTCACTGCCGCACTATTCACAATAGTCAAAGAGATGAAAAAAAGTCTAGATTTGCTTTTTAAATTATTTAAGTTAGCACTGAATCAAATCAATCAATTACTTGACAGGGAGAAAACCAATTTCTTCCTAGTCCATTCCAGCTCTTGATGACATTACCATTATCAGTTGCTGTGGGATTAATCTTGACTTTTGAGAATTACATATGTCTCAGAGTAGAATGGTAGAATTTGCAAAGGCCATTTTTTGGGGAAGCAGATTATTGGACTTTTTTTCTGAAGCATCACTGGGCAAGTAACACCACCAACTTTTCAGTTAGCAGCCAAACAATCACTACCGAATGACGTCCAAGACAAGTCTTTGTACATATATATAATAAATACTGTGGAATAATAACTTCCTCTATGCCATCCACTTGGATGGAAAAGTCAGGCATATTTCACTTGACACAGTTCCTTGTCACAGGACCAGAGGTAGACAGGCCCCAGTGAATTTAGAAACAGCTCCTTAATGACTTCTGAATTAGTTGTAACAACAATGTAGTTGGAGGGTTTCAGCATGTTAAAAGCAGAAAGCGTAACAAGTAAGTATTCATTTTCAGTGTTTATCCATCAGTGTGTAACATGTCTCACAAAATGCTCTCTAGTGGTCTGTTAACTGTTTTTGCATGACTTAATACTCAAGTTTGCACAAATGAACTAGTTGTCTATCAATCTTTTGTAGCCCATATCTATAATAAGCCATCAGCAAGACCGCCATTTCTTATATACAATTCACTAGTGAGTTCTGGTGGCATAGTGGTAAGGAGTTGAACTGCCATTTGAAAGGCACATGGTTCAAATCCACCTGCTTCTGAGCAGAAGAGCAGGAGGAAGATGGACAATCTCCTCCTGTGTGGTTAAAATACTTTTGAAAACCCAGCTGAGGGCCAGCTATGAGTGTGTTCTTACTTTGGTTCCAACCGGATGGTACATAACAACAAGAGGATTCCTATGGGCAATTGCCTGGAAATCTATAGTGTTTTGAAAAACACTGTTGAATGGGTTTGACTTATGGCAACACTCCATCTAGTTCTGAGGCTGTGAATCTTTATACAAGAGGAAACTCTCCATCTTCCCTCCCTCCATCTCCACCAACCTTTCAGCTACATGTTCCAATGTTATGCACTATGCCACAAGGAGGGGGTGGGAGGCTCAGTGTGATTTGAACGAGCACAGAAAATTCTTAGTTCGTCAGTGATTTTCTCTTTACCTTCCCCTCCCCCACATTTTTTTTAAGGTGAAGGAAGGAAAAGCAGCAAAATACAGTAAGATTTCAGTTGTAGGTTTTTAGAAGTTTGCAAGCCGTGTATTTCAGAAATATTCTATTATGCAAGAGGATTCCTTGCAGTGCAAAAAGTTAGAGCACTCAACTGCTAACTGAATAGCCACTCTGTGGAGAATGATGGGCAGTCTTCTCCTGACCAACTTACACTGGAAGGTCAGCTATGTGTTGGTTCTGACTTGACAGTACACAATGGCAATAGGCTGGAAGGAAGCTCTAGTGGCCTACTGGTCAGGAGCTGCACTGCCAACTTACAGGCAAGGGAGGTCAAATCCACCAGCTGCTCTGTAGGAGGAAGATGGGACAATCTCCTCCAGTGTGACTTACTGTCCCTGAAAACCTCCTGGAGGGTCGGCTCTGAGTGGTCCTTATTTGATACATAGCAATAAGAATCATCTGAAAAACTCACTCACTGCTCTCCAGTCTATCAGGGATTCTCCATTGGGTTTTTGAAGCTGTAAAGGTGAACAGGAAGAGACTGCTCATTTTTCTTTCAAGGAACCACTGGTGGATTCAAACCCCAAGAGATGGAACCTTTGGGCCAGCAGTGCAACTTACTACTGCTGACAAAGTTTCCTTCTGGTAGAATTTACAGCCTCAGAAACCAGATAGTGGCTCAATATGAGTCAGAACCTACTCGATGGTAGTGAGAGAGTTAGTAAGCTGCAAAGAACCTTCTTTTTAAAATGAGCTCCGCAGTGATTGCACAACATCAAGACTGTAATGAACATCACTGAATTACACATGTAAAACTCAGTGAATTGGCAAATGCTTTGTTATGCATATTTCTACCACAATAATAATAACTCAAAGGATCTCCAAAGTCATACATTGATGACAATTCAAACATGGTGGTTTGAATTTATGTTCCTTCCTTAAACCCTTTGAGAGAGAAAGACAGAGATAGAGACAGAAAGAAAGTAAATGAGGGATTACAAGTTCATCAGGAAACAAAAGAAAGAGTGGTTAAATTGTCACTGACTTAGGAGGAGAAGTAGAAATGCCTACAGAAGGGGAACACAAAAAAAAGAAGGCAATTTTAGTATCAGAAACTGGATTCTTGGAAAGGTTGTTACGCACTGTGGAGCTGGGACTGACTCATAGCTGGCCATCCAGTAGGTTTTCAGAGGCAGTAAATTGCATAGAAGGAGACTGTCCATTTTTCTCCCTTGGAACAGTCGGGAGATTTGAATGATGTATCTTTGAGTTGGTAGCACAACTCCTCACCTGCTAAACTCCCAACGCTCTCGAGGAAGGTGGGTGAGAGCAAAAACCTAGTACAAATCTAGTCTATTCCAATAGCAAAGTATAAAGCTCTAATTAAAATGAAATGAAGGTGGGTGAGAGCAAAAACCTAGCATGAATCTAGTTTATCCCAATAGCAAAGTATAAAGCTCTAATTAAAATGAATTTAGAGTTTCCTTTTGAAAAGTGAAGTATATTTCAGATTGTACTTCACTCTGTCTGTGTTTATTCTCTGGAATATGAGAGGACTGGTTGAGCAAGTGTAGGCAGCTCCACTCCCATATCTCAAAACCATTTCCCCTCTACCACTTAGGAGATAGGAGACTTATTATATGGATATCTTGAGCCGGAACGGTTTCAGATACAAAAATGTCCAGTACAGCAGAATGAAGAGGTCAGAGAAAAGTTTAGAAAGCTGGATAAAATAAAAAAAGAGTTAAAATATCTACTAACATATGAATGCCAGTCTCCTTCTCTTGCTCATTCCCTAAGTGGTGTCAGTGCAGGTCCAAGGGCCATTTTGTACAACAGTCTCCCAAGAACACTGGCGGATGTCTGTGACCCTCCTGGCTGGCCTGCACTGCCATGGGCCTTTTCCAAACCCTCCAGTCCACCCAAATATAGACTCATATGTCTGTAGCTGATCAGTTCAGACCAATGTCTCCCTAGGTGCTTGTTCCATTTATCTACTCCAAGATATTCCAGTATGAGAAGACAGTGGACTAGAGAGAGCATCAGAGCCAAAGAAAAGCAGGAGTGCTAACCATGATGTAGTAACAGTAGAAATTCTACAGTCACCTTCAGCTGATGTCTTCCTTTGTCCTGATTAAGAGGATCAAGAGTTTAGAAAAAGAAAAAAAAATTAAATATTCACCTTCCTCACCCTGTTTCACTTCCAATTTTGCTATGTGTTTAAATAGCTTACTACTGTTTCCAGAACTTCATTTTATGAAGATAGCTTTTGACGCTGTGTCAGAATACAAAATAACAATGCCAATATCTCCAGCTGATATCATGGTGAAAAGGGAGACAATGGTCCTCAGCAAAAATAAACTTTTCAAGTGATAGGGCATGTAGGGCTCATCTAATTGCTTTTAGAAGTTTCCTTCTGCCAATTTCTGGTGATTATACCTCTGTCCCTATGTCTACATCTGTCTCTCTGTGTCTGTCTCTCTCTCTATTAGGCAGGGAGTTATTTAGTATTAGAAAGTTTTAGCAATGACAAAATCAAATGATAATTCTTTTAGCAGATAATTAGAACAAACTTGAGACTCTTGGAGTTATTATCCTTCAATATTCCATTATTAATAACCTTTTTTATGAGTACAAGGAAGTCCTAGTGGCATAGTCCACAGAGATCTCTGCTTGCTGTTAATCCAAAGACCGTGCTGCTCTCGACGTTTGGGTCCACCAGTACCTCTGAGGGAGAAAGACAGGCAATCTCCTCCCATGCAATTTACAACCTTGGAAATGGAGGGTCAGTTAGGAGTCAGTGCTAACTCACAAGTTGCTGTTGTCATCATTGTACTGCAAACCCAAAGGCTCTGCTTCTCTGGCAGTCAGATCCACCACTTGCTCCTTGGGAGACATACAGACACTCTCCTCTTCCTTATATAAAACCTCACAAACTCAATCAATGATCTAATATGAGCCAGAATCAACTCAACAGCAATGAGTTATGTGGGTAAAATTGGTTTTCTGCAGTAAAATTAGCTGTGAATATTTCACTTTTAATGCAAAGGGTGACATCTGAAAAAAATAAAACCCAATAGTTATGAAGGATGTTACTGTTGTTGCTATATGCCATTGAGTTGCCTGTGATTCATAGTGACTCTATGTACAAGAGCCTTAAACGCTGCTCTACCCTGTGCTGTCTCTGATGCACTCAAACCCAATCACAGAATCGATCCATCTCATCGAGGGTAGGAAGATAATAAACATCAGAACATCTTCATCTGGAAAAAAAATTTATCCCTATGGCTACAATAACTGTAAGTCCAAGCTCCAAACTTTGTTTTAGAAACTACAGAGTTTAAAATACATTTTTATTTTGCCCTGCATTGTACTCAGGCCACCTTTCAGGGCTATTTTCTGCCCTGAAAACATTACTGAACATAATGATACGTCCCTGAAACCAGATGGCATATGAAACATTTCAACAAACAGAAATGAGGACAAGAAAATATTTGTGGTCTTTCCAGAAATCTTTCACAACCTTCACATTTAATGGCAATTACTAGAAAAGCAGCAAGTTTTAAATTGCAGCTGAGGCATATAATTACCCATGCTTGACCTATTTATAAATTCCCAAGGCAAAAGAATACTAGATATCTACACCTATTCTTTTTGGTTCTTGATATATACAACAAAAAATTATCAAACTCATTGCCATGGAGTCAGTTTCACCTTATACCAACCTTGGAAGACAGAGCAGAAGTGCTCCATAAGCGTTCAGAGGTTGTGCTCTTTATAGAAGCAGGCTGTCACAATGTCCTTCCATGGAGCAGCTGCTAGGTTCAAACATCCGTCCAACCTTTCAGTTAGTTAGCTCTTAACCACTGGGCTACCAGGCTTCCTTCCTGACATGTATCACTCACTTCCTCTTAATCATTGCCACTGAGTCAGAAAAAAAAAATCATACCTGACCCTCCCCTGGGTTTCCACGGCTACAAACAGCATAGGAGATTGCCTATCTTTTTCCTGAAGAGTGAGTGGCTGAGGGGGTTCCAACCACCAGAGAGGTATCCTTTTTGGATTAGTAGTGCAGCTCTCTACAGACTGCACAACAGTTACAATGTTGTTATTAAGTGCTATTAAGTTGACTATAACTCTTGGCAATCCTATAAACAACAGATCTGAACTCTGTCCTATCTGGGATGATTCTTATCACCCCAACACGTTTGAGTCCATTGTCACAGCCACTGTGTCAATCCATCTTGTTGAGGGTCTTCCTCTCTTTTGTTGACCCTCCACTTTTCCAAGCATGATGTCCTTTTCTAAAGAATAGCCTTTCCTAACTACATGTCCAGCATATGTCAGATGACGTTTCATCATCTTTACGTCCCAGGGATATTCTTGTTGCACCTTCTCCAAGACATATTTGTTTGTTCTAATAGCAGCCAACGGGATATTCAGCACTCTTCTCCAACACCACAATTCAAATGCATTGACTCTTCTCCTGTCATCCTTATTCATTGTCCAGCTCTCAGATGCACAGCAGGTAACTGGAAAGACTGTGGCTTGAATCAAATACACCTTAGTCTTTAAACTGGTATCATTGCTCTTCAGGATTTTGGAGAGACGCCTGACAGTAGAATTTCCCAATGCTATACATTTACCTTTCTCCTAACTGCTGGTAACAAGATGACCATATCATAGTGAAGTAAAAATACTTGGATAGTGTGTTAGCTCTATTCTATTGTTTTACTAGCCTTTAACCAGAAGGCTTATAGCTGGGATGCCTCAAACACTACCTATTATGGATCTGTGCATGATTACACTTAAATAAACAGGCCTAGGAAGTATTGTGAAGTTGAGAAGGGCATAAACAGAGCAAACATATTTTCAGTATTTCAGAGTTGACACAGAATAGAGCAGGGGACTGTTGCAAAAATAATAGGAATGTGTTATTGCTGTTTCATGTACTATTGAGATGGAACCAACAACTCATAGCTGACCATCCAATGGGTTTTCAAAGGAAGTAAATAGCATGGGAGGAGAGTGACTATCTTTTTTTCTTAGAGAGAGTAGTAGATTTGAACCACATGTCTTTGGGTTAGCATCACAACTCCTTATCACTAAGCCTCAAGAGCTTACATGGTTATGTAATAAGGAAAGGAAATAAATGTACTTACTTTTCCTTTCAGTGTTCTCAGAAATCTTTCATTTTCTGATTTGTGTAGACAGGCTAACTTGCTTGACTGCTAACAGAAAGGTCAGAGGTTCAAATCTACCCAGAGGCAACTTAGAAGAAAAGTCCAAGAACTCATACATTGTTGATGGGATTGCACTCTGGAAGGCAGTTTGGCGTTTCCTCAAAAAGCAGAACATAGAAATTCCATATGACCCAGTTATTTCACTGCTTGGAATAAACCCTGAGGTAATGAGAACTGAGGCACAAATGGAGATTTGTACATCAATGTTCATAAAGCGTTATTCACCATTGCAAGAATATGAAAACATCCCAAATGTCCAACCACAATCAAATGGATTGATAAGTTATGGTACATTCACAAAATGGAATGCTACATAGTACACAGGAACAATGATTTGCTAAATTACTATCTGAGTTGGGAGGGACTGGAGAGCATCATGCTAAGTGAATGAACTCAGTCTCGTAAGGACAAATATTGTATAAGACCGTTATTGTAGAATGAGTATGAGGATCTGGGGATGGGGTTGGGGAGTGGGGGTGGGAAGAGTATAAGCAGAGGGCTGAGAATGGGCAGGGAGGCATTAATCATAGGGTCCCATGATTTAATGAGCTGGGGTGGTGTGTGTGTGTGTGATGAAATGGGAAAGATTTGGTATGAAAAACAATGAATATAAACATTGTAAATAAAACAGTATTTTTTAAAAAGAAGAAAACTCTAGCTATATACGTCCAAAAATAATCAAGCTTTGACAAGTCTATAAAACAAAATTCTACTCTGACACCCAAGGAGTTGCCATGAGTTGAGATCAACTCTACAGTAAGTAGTACTGGTAGTACAAAACTACAACAAGGGAGCTCTGGTAGCCTAGCGGCAAGAACTGGCACTGCAACCCAAGAGGTAGACAGTTCAAATCCACCAGATGCTCTGCTGGAGAAGGAGGGACAATCTCCTCCTGTAGGAGTTAGAATTGATTTGACTGTGCACACACACACAAAATAATAAAGTAAAATAATTTTTAAAAACCCAAACAAACACACAACATCTTGAATAAACAGAAGAGACAGCATTTGATCTAGCAGTGAACATTCAGGTCCTGTGGCGAAAGGTATGAATCTCTCATACTCCAATAGCAAATTCTGAGCCTCTGATTGCAATTAATTTGTTAGTTAATAATTAATTAATTCATAGTTTCCTTTTAAAGAGTGAAATTCCATACTGTACTCAAGTCAACATGGGATTTATCCAACTAACTTATGAGAATCTACACATTTTATCCAATTAGTTTAATATGTGTATTAGTCTTAAATCAAATGAGAGACCATCTAATTCCTTGCTACATATGGAAAAGGTTTTTGAAAAGCTACATTGAGCCCACTATTATTCCAAGGTTTGTGTAATCACAACTTTAGTCAAGTAAAGAAACAGTCATTTTGGGTTTGCTAAGAAAATGAACAGTCTGCTTTTACACATGTAATAGAAACCAACTAAAATAAACCTCCGAGTTTCTAATGTTCTCACTGTTAGATAATGTGTTAGTGTGAATGAAAAACTTAAATATGCACAGAAAAATAAATCAATGGTAAGAAACTGGCAACCTAATCTTTTTCAGCCTGCAGTTGACAGGACTAAATTTTCTGGTAGTAAGTTTTAGACACTTAGGGAAGTTCAATACATATGAATTAGATAGTCATTAGTTGAGAACAATAGTTTCAAAATACATACAGGAAGTAGACTAGTTGACTGAAAACCCAAAGCTGAGTCTTTGATTAAAAAGGCTAGTAACTACAAAGTGTATTGTTGCTCAAACATAATTGAAATGAATAAAGGGTTAAACTTAAAGGGGAAAAAATATCTCAGATGTGCAGAAAATGACTCTATTAGCCTCTGGCTATAATCTTAGTCACTGTTTATGAAAAACAGCAAAGATCCCCAGGAAGCTGTCTCATTCTCCATCCTAAGATCTGAAAAGACTAAATTCTGACTTGTAACCTATAATTTTTACTTCCCGCCCTCCTTCCTTTTCCAGTTCTCTCTTGGAGTCCCATTCTAAATCACTGTCATTGTCCTGAAACTTAAAGCACTTAGTTGTTAACTAAAAGACTGGAGGTTCTAGACCGCAGAGTATCTCAGAAGAAAGGCTTGGCCATCTACTGGGAAAAAAAAAACCCACAACAACCAAACAAAAAAAACAACAAACAAAAACTCACCTCTTCTTTGAAAGCCCTATAAAGCATAATTCTCCTCTAAACACAGAATTTGCTCTGAGTTAAAATAAACTTGATAATAAGTGTGGGGGGGGTTTTGTGTGTTTTTAAATGTCCTCTAGTCTTTTTAATTTTTTTTTTCCTCATTAACATGCTAAAGATGGTTTATTGCTGATGTCCAGGTTGAGTCATGATTTCTAGAAGCTGCGTGATCAAGTTGGCTGTCTGCTAGCTTGTTAGGCATGCTGTGCACACCAGGCCCTCATCAGTTACACCAAAGACCTCTTTAAGTGCTTCGGTATCCTTGTTATCCAGATCCCTTTTTGTAATACGTGGTTTTAACATCGATCTTATACTCGGGTAGCTCATGTCCTTCTACGCTTAACGCTTTTAAATAGGGAAATTGTTCCAGCCCATGCTTTTCTCCCAGGTAGATTTCAGCTCCACACACTTCTCAGTATCACTCTCCATACCAGGTGAAAGAGTGGGAAGGCCCACCCTCGATGAATCCCTATTTGGCCAAAGGGAGAGATGAGCTTCACTTGGGATATGAACACAGTGGGACCGCAGGTTTGTTGGTCAGATAGGTAGGTTAAGGAGCGTTTTTAGGATGGAAATGTCTAATCTTCTTGCAAAAAACCATGATGCTGACTCTTGCAAAAAACTCATGATGCACATCAAGACTATTATTTAGGTGAATGATCTGTACAGTAAACCCCGACCAGGATGCTGCAAAGAGTGCATTAAAAGCTTGCTTATTTGTTCCAGTAGATTCAGCAGAGGCTTTCTTATCAAGTGATAGACCAGAGGAGCTAAAGCTTACCTAACAGTCTTACTCTGACACTCCTCATATGCATTGAGTCCATCAAGGATCAAAGGTGCTGGGTTCTCCTTTGGATTTGGGATCCCATTTGCTAACACCTTGTGGATCACAGAGCTGCAGGAACAGTGCCTGGAGTGATTTCAAGGTCCCTGCAGCAGCACCTCCTCGGATTCTTTCCATCACCCTTGGTGGTGGGTTTGTGAGAGTGGCTATGGCTGCCATCAATGCACTTTCTCCTGGAGGTTGTGCAGTGGGCTGATACTGAGGCCACCTTGCTCTCTTGTCAGCACCATTGTACTGCAATTGTTGATCACATGATGCAGGCCAGCATTGCAGAGACTTGTGAGCGATGGGCCAGGATCCTTATAGCCTGCCAGTTGCAGCACAGCTGCATGCTATTATATGTCCTTGGTACAATAGCTCTTAACCCTGCTCTATCTTGAGTCAATTTCATTGTCTCTGACACACCTAGGCCCATTACCCCAGTCACTGAACCAATCCATCTCATCCAGGTCTTCCTCTCCTGTGCTTTCCCTCCACCCTCCCAAACCTGATGTTTCTCTTCCCTTCTGGCCACCTGCCCAAAGTATGTGAGATGAAGCTTCACTGTGTCCCAAAAGAGGACATACAGGGTTTTTGGTTTGTTTTCGTTAATGATGCTCCTGGGAATCCAGAACTATTTTTAAGGGAATATTTGGGGTTCTTTTTTCCTCGGGAAATGATTTTGTCTTCATTATTATCTGACTTTTACTGGCGATAGGATTAATCTCATCATGTTCTTCCCTGGGCTAGGATGGCTCTGCATACATGGTTCTTGTTCCCCAACGCTACTCCTAAAGAGTGTTCCATCATCAACAGCATTAGTGTCGCCTATGTTCACTTTTACTCACTTGTCAGCAGCAGCTTTGGTCATTTCCTCAATGCTTTTACTCTTTAGCACTTGGTTTCCTGCCCTTTCCTTTGGCTATCGTCCATATTAACACTCCTTCTAGCATCTTGAATAAATGACTAAATGGTTCCTTCACTGTTTCCTCTATGTCTATGGCTTTAACTTCCATCTAAACTAGCAGCTTTAAAAGGATACATTGTACATTCTTTTCTGACTTGGAAAGCCTCCCTTCTTAGAATTTAAAACTTGCAAAATTTCTTCTTTTCCTATCCCAGGTTGTTTTTGAGTCGTTTTAATTATTCATGTAACTTCTCTCTTGTCTCTTTACTTTTTTTAAAAAAAATCACTCTTCCTTTTCCCTTCAAGTCTCTGGATGGATAAACGTGTTTTCCTCTCTAACTCTACTACTTGGATGTTTTCGATCGAATGAATTCTCAAATATGACCCTCTTAAATATCATAGAATTCTCATTGTGCTGGCAACACAAACTATATGTCATGTTTCTACCCGAAAGTGCTGATCAAGGCTGGAAGCAAGTCACTAAAGCACACTGAAAAGGATCTCTGGTGGTGTAGTCTCTGTTGTGAACACATCAGCTAGAAGTGGTCAACCCCTGTTAAGATTTATAGCCTTTGAAACCCAACAGAGGAATGCTGTGAGTGGGAATCAACTAAATGGCAGAGAGTGCATGAGTGAATGAAAATATGCCATGTTTGCTGAGACTAATAGATGTTTTGACTGTAGTTCCAAATAAGTTCATAAAAGGCTTTTGGCTGCCAGTCTGGGATTATTTTCAGTCCAGGAAGATGAGCAAAAAGGCTGGATTCTGCAAAGGTCTGTTTTCTGGTTTGGGGATGAGATTAGAGTGTGGATCTTGTTCACAATAGGGAGTGAGTTGATTGGATTTGTCCTTGCCTTTAAAAAGGCTTTTGGCTGCTAGTCTGGGGCTATTTTCAGGATGGAAAGATAAGCGGATCAGCCAGATTCGGGAGAGGTGTGTTTTCTGGTTTGGGGTTGAGACTAGAGTTTGGCTCTTGCTCACAATAGGGTGTGAGCTGATAGGATTTAGCCTTGCCTTTAAAAAAGGCTTTTGGGCTCTGTCGGGCCTACGGCCCTTGGGCCTGGATTTTGTCGATCTCCTGAATAAAATAGGTTTGGAAGCAGGAGTGGCATCCACTTCCAAAAAAGCTTACCTCCAGAAACTCTATGAACTTGGAGAAAAGATGAAAGGTTTGTGTTTAAGACTTTTGTTCATAGGGTTGCTATGGGTCGTCTATGACTCTTGGGAAATTAACAACAACACTGCTAGGAAAGATATGCACTCTTTCCTTGATATTTCTTATAATTTCTCATCAATCTCAGCCAAAACAGTTCTTTTTAATCCCATAGTTAACCACAACATCCTTTCTTCTGCCATTGCCTTCATCACATAATTTACTGACAAAAGTGATGACATTTGAATTGGAAGCTCAATTTGTGCCCCCCCCCCCATCTTTTCTTGCTCTGTACCGTTTCTACTGTTTTAGTGTGAGGTGGGGTTATATCCTTTCTCCTTATCTATTTAATCTGTTGTTGTCGTTATTGTAGTTAAATGCCATCAGATCTGAAACCTGTCCTACCCTGTGCCATCCTCACACTTCCTTGACACACTAGAGCCACTGCAGCAGTCATGGTGTCATTCCACATGGTTAAGGGTCTTCCACTCCTTTGACCACCTTCTGCATTTCCAAGAATCATGTCCCTCTCTAAGGAATAGTCCCTCCTAACAATGTGTCCAAAGTATATGAGGTGAAGCTTTATCATCTTTGCCTCCAAAGAGCACTCTGGCTGTACTTTCTCCAAAACATTTAATCTGTATGCTGAGAAAATCATTCAAGAAGCTGGACTCTATGAAGAAAAATGTGGCATCAGGATTGGAGGAAGATTCATCAACAACATTTATTATGTATGCAAGTGACACAACCTTGTTTGCTGAAAGTGTGGAGTACTTGAAACATGATACACTTGCTTCAGAAGGTTAGACACTGTAGCCTTCAATATGGATTACATCTCAATATCAAGAAAACAAAAATCCTCACCACTGGACTGGTAGACAACATCATGATGGATGGAGGAAGTACTAAGACTTCATCTTATTTGGATCCACAATCAGTATACTTAGTATCAGTAGTCAGGAGATCAGAAGACATATTACACTGAGAAAGTCTGTAGTTAGGTACCTCTCCAAATTATTGAAGAGCAATGATATTAGTTTGAAGACTAAGGAGTACCTAATTCAGGCCATGGTCTTTTTAATCACTTCTTAGGCATCTGAGAGCTGGACAATGAATAAGGAAGACGGAGAAGAACTGAAGCCTTTGTACTGTGGTGTTGGAGAAGAGTGCAGAATATTCTGTTGACTGCTAATAGAACAAACAAATATTCTTGGAGAAGGTGCAACCAGAACATTCCTTGGAGGTAAAGATGATGAAGCTTTGTCTCATACATTTTGTACATGTTGCTAGGGGAGGTTATTCTTTGGAGAGGGACACCATGCTTGGGAAAATAGAGGGAAGGAAGAGAGGACACTTCTCAACAAGGTGGGTTGACATGATGACTGCGGCAATAGGCTTGAGTGTTTCAGAGATTGTGAGGATGGCATAGGATAGGACAGAGTTCAGATCAGTTCTTCATAAGGTTGTTTTGAATCATATTTGACTAGATAGTACCTAAAAACAACAATCACAACTGTTTTCAGAGAGAGTTCTGGTGACATGGTTCATAAAATGTTGTGTTGCTAACCCAAAGGAGGTGCCCTACTACTAGAATCCACCAGTTGCTTCGTGGAAGAAAGATGAGCAATCTCTTCCCATGCTAGTTACAATATCTGAAAGCATGATGTAGGGTGAGTTACGAATCAGTTCTGGCAATGACTTTGACTTTTTTGACAGTTACTGCGTGCAATTGAGAAATGTAAATGTTGATTTTGGGTGATGGTTATTAGAAAAAAGTGTTTGTGGAGTATAGGACATTTTCTGTATAGGGATTTTTAGAGTGGGTTCTAAAAGCCAGATTGAACCTTGAAGTCATGGGCCTCTAAGAGAGAAGAAGAGATACCAGAGGGGAGATAGGAGCAGTCAATACTAGAACATTGTGATCTCAACAGTGCTTCAAGTTGAACTTAGTCACGTTCACTTATTGGTATGATGAAGGACAGGATAAGTTGAAGTTAAATGAAGAAAAGAGGATAGAATGAATAATCTACAGTGATTATTTTTTTTAAACTTTGCAGAAACAGTAGGGGGTAAAATGAATAGTTAACAAGAAAATATATATGCTCAAAGTCCCAACATTCAACTGACTATTCTTAACTTTTCGGTATATTATTGGTTTAAGATTGGGATTAAAGTACATACATAACTTTGCATCCAGTTTCTATCACATAACACTTTATTAGTAATGTTGTAA
>NW_006399938.1:6177598-6196812 GCF_000299155.1 Elephantulus edwardii | reverse complement strand
CACACACACACACACACACACACACAGTATGCTTATGTATATAATAAACTGGAAAATTATTTCTGACCTCTTTTTTCCCCTTCTTGCTCTAGTATTACTTTTATGACCCCTCTGGTTCCATACTTTGTACTTTCATTTTTTAAAAATCGATTTATTATTTCTTTAACTAGACCGAGCAGATCCTGAACAATCACTTAACCAGTAATGGAAGCTGGTACCTATTAAAGCTTCATGATAAAAATTATTCTTTATTATTTTTATATCCAGATATTACATTTGAGGGATAAGTTAATGTGAAATTGTAATATAGTAATTAGTGATTGACAACATTTATACATACAAACTTTAAAGATGTGAAAGTTTCTATGTGTGTGTTTGCCAATATGATCTTAGAGACAACTAGATTACTGTTTATTCAAAGATAAAGCTCTTCTCCTTCTCTTATTTGTGTCCTCATCATCAACATTTGCCGATGATAAGGGGCTAGAAAATGAATGAAAAGCTTGCTCAGTTTTAAAATATTTTTGCCATGTTAAGCAGTCTTGGTGGTACGATTATGCACTCAGCTGCTATCCTAATGGTTGGTAGTTTGAACTCAATGGCTCCATGGGAGAAAATTCTGGTGATCTGTCTTCATAGAACTACAGCCTAGAGAATTCTATGGGGCAGTTCTACTGTGTCAGATGGGGTTAAAATGAGTTGATAATGACTTGATGATACTTATCAATGATAATTTGTATACTTAATAACCTCTTCAAAATAGGTTAGTGATTAAACCGCCTTCATTTTTGGCTACTGATTTTGCTCCCAACTATTTTGCTTCCCGTTTTCTCAGCCTTGTGAGTTTTTAAAGAACCCTGTCTGGTAAGGCTTATATTAGAGAGTCTAGAATGAAATCTGTTCTAATGTGAGAAAGTAATACAGTGAGATCTTGAACTCTGACTAGTAGAGGTTAAAGGATGGAAAAATGTTAAAGACTCTCAGTTATTCTGATGAAGCCACACATTCAAGTTTGAGTAGCAGTCCAACATAAACAAGACAGGAAGGGAGTAACACAGGAGCTCCAGTCCTTCATCAAAAGTCTGGCGTCTGATGGAGCTGTTAACATGTCAAGTACACACACCTTGAAATAGCTGTTTCATTGCCTTCTGGCCAGCTGACACTACAAGCATGGACTAGAGCATAAAATGTCCTTCTAATCCTTCCAAATGTCTCATTTTCTCCATGATTTTTTAAAAAAGTACATTAGATGCTAATCAAATGAGAATATATGAGAAATGAGGGAGGAATTGAAAGGGTTTCAAATTAAGTAACTTGGACAAACATTTCTAATGTAATTGTTTCCTAATTTAGTTTTTCATATTCATTTTGCTATGAGATAAACGATGTCAGCTTGAAAAGTGTGCAAAAGTAAGGGAAAGCCAGAATTGGTGAGGTTTGCAAATAGAAGTGCTACGGAATATAAATAATGCCAGGATGCCGTAGTAAGCTCACTTCCTTAGACGTTAGCATGGTGATACTTCTTCTGGCTTATTTGGACATGTCACCAGGAACAATCATTCGCTAGAAAAGGACATCATGCTCAGTAAAGTACAAGGCCAAGTAAAGGAGGAAAATCCTCAATATGTTGAATTGACGTGTTAGCTGAAACAACAAACTCAGACATATCTATGACCCTGAAGATGGTGAGAACTACTGTTTGTTCTATTATACATATAGCTGTCATGAGTCAGAGTTGAGTCAGCGGCAAGTGACACAGCTGTATGTACATCAAAGTCAAAGTGAAACCAGTGAGATTGTTGCAAGGATGGAAGAGCTTTCCCTTTCTATTTGTGGCTTGCCCTTGCTTCATATATTTTAAAAGAATGATTTCTTTGCCATGACCTACTTTAGGTCCTGGTGAAGCAGATGTCATAAAAGACAGCCAGGCATCCTGCTCTCAAGGAGCTTACAGTAGAGGAGGAGAAAACAACACATACATCAATATGTAAATAAGAAAGAAACCATCAGGAATGGTTATGTGCTATGCAGTAATTAAAAGAAGATGATCTCTTGAAGAATGTGGCTGGGTGGCTGCATTAGATGGGGTAGGTGGTCATATCAAGCTGAAATCTGAAGGACAAGAAAAAGTCAGCCATGGAAAGCAAAGCATTCCAGGGAGTACAGCATTCTAGACAAGAGAAAAATTTGTCCTTAAATTTGTGTTTTGGGATGTGGGGAGATCTCCAAAGAACTTACAAATGTAGAAAGCCTGGGACAGTCACATCACTAACAGAGTGACCCATGTTTTTGTTATTCTCTTCTTCCCTAAACACATCACTTCACATTCATCACATATAATGAGACAATGTTTCATTCATTCTTTACACTGTCATTTTGCTTATTATTATGAAGGAACAACTTCATTTTTGGTCTGAGATGACACTTCAGAGCTACAGTTCATTAGTGTGTTTCTTTAGAATAGGTTTGCAGAAGCAACTGGACACCTAAAAGGGTAAGAACGACAGGAGAAGGAGAAGCAAAGGTAGTGAAATAGAAATATTTTAAAGAGAAGCTCTGAGCCTACAATGAATTTACCCTTTCAAGGTAGAAAAGAATTTTTTTTTAGTTGGTTGGTGGGGAAAGGAGAAAGGAGTAGGGAAAATATGAGTAAAACTCATGACTAGCTTAGCTATAACTTTAGCACAAACTTTTTTTGGTTTAAGATTTCATTATTATTTCCCCACACAAAGAACATAGCCTTTTATGATGGTGTATATATTTTCAGCAGCAACTGGCATGTAAAAATAATTTTATCTGCTGACCTGTCCTGCTTCTGGATACGAGAACTATTCATTGTTTGCCCTTCAGTAATTTCCCTTTTGAGTTCTCAACTTCCTTCTTCATTCACAGACTTACATTTTATACCCCTCCCACAAGATACAGAAAGAATATTAAAAAGGAAGAAATCAATGGGATTTATAAAGATCATGTTGTTATCTCAAAATTGTGTGATATAAATTAGGAGGTGAACACAGTAGAGAAACATGCTTTTTTATATGTTTTTTTTTTTCCTAAACATGCTCTGCAAACTCCCTTGTAAATTTGGCATTCACAAGTTTCCCTGGAGGGTTTATATCTGGAGACCCCAGGCATATCCATGCATTTGAAGAATTAAGTTTTAGTATGAATAATGAGGAACATGATATTTTAACCTACTGACATATAATAGAGTGCTATTGGGTCTCTGATTAAGGCATGTAGCTCCTAACCAAGCTACCTCCTGCTCTGTGGGAGCAGATTTACAACCTTGGGAGCCCTGTGGAATAGTTCCATTCTCTCCTTCATTTGAGTTGGAGTTAACTCAATGGTAATGAATTTTTTATTTATTAGCACATTAAGTCATACATTTTTTATCTTCAGGCACCATTTGTAATGTGAGGGGAGCATTGGACTTACTTGGTACACTTACAATAAGGAAAAGATTATGACTAATGGCTACAAGAGTAATGTTTTCTTGTGACAAAAATATGATTTAATCAACATGTTGCTTCTTTTGTATTTTCATAGTTTATGCATGTCAGACCCTGAATAACATGATGGACTTTCCTTTATTAAGGCTTTCTTGTCTAGTTTGTAATCCCAGTGTAAGTAGTAAGGTATTTCTCAAATCCAATTTCCAGGGCATGAAACCCTCTGTAGCCATGTTGATTCTGACTCATAATGACTTTCAATCAGGTTTATGAGGCTTTAAGTATTTACTTGGGGGATTGCTCATCTTTCTCCTAAGGATTGGCTTGTGGATTCGAACCACTGACTTCTCAGTTGGCAGCCCATTATGTTATACACTATAGTAGCAGAGTTCTCACATTTACCAAATGGCCAACATTTAGTCATTCATAGCCTTTCCTTAAGAAGCTTGAGTGCTGGGCCGCTAACACAAAAGTTGGCAGTTTAAACTCTCCAAGCATTTCTTTGGAAAATTTGATCTCATTGAGTTGACAGCCAAGAAAAGCCTATGGGCCAACTCTGTGCTGTCGAATGAGGTTACCAGGAGTTAGAACTGACAGCATCCAACAACAACAGGCCTTATATAAGGAAGCGTGTCAAATAAGATAGTGACTACAAAGATAAGGGGAGATAAAGAAGTGGAAATGGATACTTCCATAATATTGAAACTCAGGCCCATGGCAGGTATGATTGACCCACCTGCAGGTCCAAGCTGGTTACAGTATTATTGGTTAGGAACTTACTGGTTACTCAAGGATGGGGGCTGAGCTTTGCCAGTGAATAAGAGCTCCTGGCATTTGTGTCTTTCTTCCTGTAATCACTACTGAAGTTTTCCGGGGAAAAAATGCAGTGTGATTTTTCTTTGGAAAATGACTTCTTTTGAGAAATCTGTCTGATCAAACACCATATTCAAATTAATGTATCAGTGGGCTCTACGTTTTAATTCCTTTTACTTACTCTCTTCTACTTCCTAGTCGTTTTACTGCAAGTCATATATAAAATACCATACGGCACGAAAACAGAAGTCTCTTTTTTCATAAAAAAGGAATAATACCATAGAATTAAAAATTATCAAACCATTATTTTTTTTCACTGCAAACCAAGAGGAAAACTGGGGGAAAAATGTATGAAAAAATAAAAAGATGTTTGCCAAAAATTACTTGTGGTTGTTAGGAGCTGTCAAACAGACTATGAGTTATAGCAACTCTATGAACAAGGCACTGAAACCTTGCCACATCCTGCCCATCATCATGACTGCTGCCGTGCTGGAGCCGTTATTGCCGTGAAGTCAGTCATTCGTGTCAAGAACATAGGTACAGCCTCACCTAATATGTAGCCCTTGTGGAAATCAGATTCAAACAAGTCAACCGGAAGAGAATCTGGGAGACACTTAGAGGAATGGACTGTGTACAGGACCTTCAATGGGCCTTTGAGAACTTACTTAGAGGTCTTAGCTGGGGAGCACAGCTAGGTGACCGAAGGATAGTCTTCTATTGTGCAGGCGATCGTCTTAAGCCCAGTGTTTAGGTTCTGAAGGGAGGCACATGCAGCAGTGAAGGAGGAAGGGGACACCTGCCTGGCCAGCGAGGTCAAGCGAGTCAACTGTGAGGTCACAGGGAAATGCTGTTTACCTCCAAACTGTGTTTCCTGTGACACTGAGAAATCATTGTTAACTTTGTATAGGAATGTGAGCAGGATGCATATTTTTGGAGATATACTGAAGTGTGTGGGATGGGATGACATAACGTCTGAGGATAGTTTTCAAATTCTTTAGAAAACAAAATAGGTGAAGCAAGTATGATAAAGACTTGATAATGGTAGGGATATTGGATTGTGGTTACATAAAGGGTCATCATACATCTCTTCTTTCCTTTGTGTATGTTTTCAATTTTTCAGTAGACACAATGTGTAGTTAACAACATGATAGGGCAACATGAAAAAGTTAAGTATATGGATTTAAATGGAAGAATCTACCACCCCCCTCCTCAAAAAATTGTGCTTACACTACTCATCCTCTTCATACTCACTAAATGGTTGTCTTTTGGGCTGTAGATGTGCCCCCACCTATCACAGACACTAACATCACTATAAAGCAGCACTCAAGACTGAAGAGCTGTTGAAACTCCCGAGATAAGAAGGGCTGTAAATGCCTGTTAACAGCTCCTAATGTTTGCTCTCCTGTGATTTATATCCAATTAATGATGACCATTATGGGAGATACACTTCACTTAATCAGGAGCACAGTCAAGTTCTAGTCATTAAACACATTTTCCCTTCTTCCCCAGGAGAGCAAGGCCCTTATTTCATTAAAGGTACTGCAAATACATATTCAAAACGCAAAGATGAAAGCAGTCAGCAGGCACAATTAATTTTATGGGCCGGGGGAGGGGGTGTCCAAGAGCGTAAATCTCTTTAAAGGCTGCCACTTTCTGGCTTATGTCACCTGTGCAGCCTCTCAGTGGAGCTCAAACATAGGTATTAAACATCCAACCTCAAGTTTCACACTGTGACGTTGGAGCCCTACTGCTGGAGAAGAGTTGTGGATAGAATGCAAAGTAGGATACAATGAAGTATGAAGGTTTTTCATACTGCAACATAAAATTAGCCAGAAAAGAAATTTTTGTATAGTCTCCTAGCTATCAGTGAATTGAAGGAAGTTTTTCTACAGGCTATTTGATTTGGTTAGTCTAATGTGCTCATAAAGGGAGCTCTGGTGGCCTAGTGGATAAGGAGTTTGGTCGCCAACCCAAAGGCAGATGGGTTGAGTATACCAGTTGCCCTATGAGAAAAAGATAGTCTCATCCCAGGCGATTTATAGCTCCTGGAGAGTCATTTATGAGTCAATTCTAACTTGACAACAATGAGTTTGAGAATTTTTAAAATATGCTTATGATCTTACACAAGGAACATTAAGGTGATAGACAAATGTAAGATATTTTTTTATTTGAATACCCTCAAAATTCTAACATTTCCAACCCAGAGAGGAGAGAATAGCTTATTTGGTATACCAGTGAAATAAAGAACTCCTATCTTAAAGAAATCCTTCCTGCCCCAAATAAAAATCATCACATAACATGGGAAAATATCAGGGGCTTTCCTAGATCTTAGGGAATTTATTGCCACGGAAATGTGAACTTGAAGAGTATACATACATTCTATATGCCTCTTAGATTTCCTCTTCTTTCCATCAAGGCAGTAATTCAAGTTCTGCTATTCTGTGATAGGACCTTTTGCCTTAATTTATTCCTGCCTCACTCTGACATTGTAATGGCTCCATTCATAACAACTCTGTGCTGTGTGGTGCCAATAGAAACAACTCATGCAAGGTTTATCATCCTAAGAAAATAATGGAAATCAAATGTGAAAGTGGTATTCATGGAAATATGCAATTCCACGGGATTCCAAGGCCAAGTAGGTTCTCTTGTGAAGGGAGTGCTTTTCAACAAGCTGGGCTACTATCTTCAGTTTCATTCTTCTTTCCAGGTTGGGCACACAGCATTTCCATCCCTAATTTTTAGTCTTCTCCAGCTAATCTGGATCAGATCACCATTCTGATAGTTTAAATTCAAAGTGAACCCTTTCTCCTCACTGATGGGGAGATCTCCCCACAGTCCTAGCTGGTTAAAGCAACTTAGCAAAGAGCAACTTAAACTCCGTTTCTAATTTGCCTTCTTCATTTTCCAACAGCTCTTGCATTTTGAAGTATCTCTCATTGGCAGCAAGATTACAGAAGCCAAGAATGACTTGCTTACAGCAGGGGCAACTTGCCACAGAGTGGAGTCCAGGCAAAAAAAAAACAAACAAAAACCAAAAATTTTATCTGACCAGAGAGGAAATTTAGCAGGGGTATGGAAAGTATTATAAAACCATGAAAAAATACTCACAGTTTTGGTTTGGCAAGCAGAGGTGGTGGCTCCTTAGTGGGTGAAAGCAGGACAGCTGGTGTTGGAAGAGATTTATTGTTGTTAGCCTTGCCATTAATCAGTCCGTTTACTCCATGCTTGGGATGGACTCCATTAGCTTCCCTCTCAGCTGAATTGAATTGCATTTGAAGGGCTGCCATGCTAAGTCCTAAGTCAGGGCTGTTCACCTGCTGGATCTCAGATGGTTTCTTTGAAGCCAACTCAAAAGAACTTGTCTCCAGGATTGGAGGGGGAGGTGGAAAGTGTTGGAAGTGATCATTGTTGGACTCTCCCATTGAGTCATAGTTACAGTTTTCGCTGTTGGCTAAGGAAAGAGAAAGGGGGGGGGGAGGAATAGTAAGATGCTACTGGTTCAACAAATTATTTTCACACTGTAATAGATCTTCTGAAAATCCCCAGTGCCCTGTTAAGTTGCTTAAAGAAAAAGTTGCTACCGTTTGATGCAGAAGCAAAGATAGCCAGAGGTTTTGGTTCTTCCAAACTTGTTTTCAGCAGCTGCTACCTATCTAATGTCTTGCTTAGGAACACGCTTTGGAAAACCAGCTTCTGGTTAATTGACAAACTTCAGCCAGGAACAAAAGACAGAACTTGGTTTTGGTGGGCTTTTTAAAAACGATAATGTAAACAATATCAGTAAGGCTTTGTATGCTCAGATTTTACATTTTTGAATTCAAATGAATGTTCTGTTCTACCTATGCCTTTCTGATCTTGGCTCAAGCTATAAAAGTTTTACATTGCAGGCGGTGGATAGTTGCTCTATTTTTAAAATAAGGAAGTTAATATTTTAATCCAGGAAGAACATTTTATGAGCTCATAGAAAGTCTTTTTTTCCGCTTTCCCTGTCAGCTGGTTACCACCACTGTCCACGCCATGCAAAGGATGGTTACTGGTTCTCGTCAACAGACTGAATTATTTTGAGATCCTGTAATTTTTGTATTCCTCATCTTGCACAGGGCCAGTAGGGTTCCTGGCATGCACTTAGAAATGCTTATTGTGGAAAAGAGAAAGCACAAAAATGTTTATTATGCTTGGCCAGTAGCCAAGTGACTCTGGATGAGATAGAGGAAGTGGGAAAGACGACATACCAGTTTGTGCCACACAGACTTCTGAAGTCTAGGATTCCAGCCTTGTCTGATTAGAGCTCACCTGCTATGGTCATTTCATGGAACTGACTTCATTCAATACAACTCGAAGTCAGAATGCTAGGCTCTTTCTCATTCTGTAGCTCCATTCATACCACTACTAGAATTTCCTTTGAGCACTGAACATACTCATGACGATCAAGTGTTTCCCCACTAAGGTGAACCTGACATTTCTTTCTTAAGTTGGAAGGAAAACCTTTTCTAATTCCCTCTGTAAAATTCGTGAGCCAGTTTTGGTTGTGCCTCTGCTGCCACCTAGCACCAAGTTTTCGCTTCTCAAAGAATTTCAGTGTCATTTCTACTCTCTAAAATCATGTAGAAAACAGAGAACATCTACTGAGTCCCTTCTGTGTGTTCAGTGTGACAACTGGGCCAGAGAGATAATTTCAAAATAACTGTAAAGTGCCTAACAGAGGTCAGGCCATTCCAGTACACCAACGTGTGAGTAGAAAATAATAACGACAGTAAGCACAGAAAAACAAAGGTGAACACAGGCTTACAGGCCTTTTCCACTACAAGTTTCCAACCAAGCTTAAAACATATCCAGATACTTTTGAATACTGGTTTTAATAGGGTTATAGATTATTTTCCAAATTAGTTATAGTCAATTATCAATGGAACATGATTTGGAAGCACGTTACAATTTCCCCAAATTACAGTAGGTTGCTCTCTATAGCTTTTTTCAGACACCGAGGTGGTGGGTTAGGCAGTGATTTATTTGTACAAGTGTTTCCGGGTCTTGTGAGTTGGCAGTCTTGGGAACAATGCCAGCACCTCCAATTGAGAGGTGGCCTTCTGCTGGGAATGTGATTCTGTGCTAACACGAGGAGGTTGGAAAATGTCTCCGTTGTTTTCCACCATCAAGATGACGTGATTTAAAAAATAGTCCCCCATGTGTTTTGTGGCAACATTAACATGACCTTTTGTTTTGTTTTCCTTCTTCACTTTCACTCCCTCTCACCCTCCTCCCTTGAAGCCTTTTGTTTCCTGATGAAACATAAATTGGTAGGCTAAGTCCAAGAGCAGCAGCAAGCATTCTTGGAGTCTGAGCACACGTCTTGGGACAGTTCCTTTGTGCTGTGGCAAACCACACGGTAGTGCAGGGGAGAAAACCTTCCTCACTGCGACTCCTCACATACCTGAGGTGACCACCAACTGGGCAGTGCTGGTGACTGATCCATATTCATTTCTTGCAGAGCATGTAAAGATCCCTGCATCCTCAGGGAAAGTTTCTGCAATTACTAGGGTGCAAATCTCCTCTGAAAGAGAAAAAGAAACATTAATTCATCAACATGAAGTCAAGAAGAAGTCACTTTCAAGAAAGTCAGACATCAGGCTTAAGAAATTGGGAAAATTAAACTCTTAAATTCACTGTTGTGGAGAGAAAACGGACTCAAAACTAGCCTACGAGTTTTTTGTTTTTTTTTTTTTTTCCAGAAACTTTCAGAAACTGTAAACTTCATGGGAGGAGATGGCTCATCTTCCCCCCCCCCCCTTGGAGCAACTGGTGGATTTGAACTGACCACCATTGGGCTGGCAGCACAGCTTCCTATCCACAAAGCTACCTGAATTCTTAATTCCCTTAATAAGGTAATGATACTTCCAGAATTGCTTTACAAGAGTGTACAAAACAACATCTCATTACATTGAATTTAGCCATCCATTTAAGAAAAAGCTTAGGAGTCTGACCCCATCTTTCTTGATACTTCAAACAAGTGTAGTCTGAGTTTTCCCAGCTATACAATAGATATGATGCCTACTTTGTCTGACATACTTCGGGCATGTTGCAAGGAAGAATCAGTCCTTGGAGAAGGACATCATGTTTGGGAGGATGGAGGGACAGTGCAAGACAGGAAGATCCTTAATGAGATGGATCAAATCAGTGACTGGGAGTAATGCGAGTAGGTGTGTCAGAGGTTGGCACAGGATAGAGCAGGGTTTAGGGCTCTTGTACATGGGGTTGCTATGAGTCGCAAGCAACTCGCTGGCATATAACAACAACAACAACAACAACAACAACAACAACAAAAGGATACTATGTTAATAATGTAAGAGGCTTGTTACATGTATAATTCTGCACCTGCCGTTCAGCAGATTTCCCGTCTGCATTCCTCCTTCCCTGCTTTAGTTTAGTTAATTGTATGTGCAAGTTCTTCCTCGACAGTATAATTGCTTTTTGGTTCTACTCAACTTAAAATCAGTTAGAATGGAAAATTAAGCTTCTGTAACATGTTGTGAATGTAAAAGACCTATAGACAATTATTATGGAGGATACTTTCAGCTTTGTGTGTGGTGAATGTTTTGGCAGCATGGGATAGTGTGAAAAAGGCAGGCTCTAGAACCAGCTCCCAGGACTTGTTGGGCTGAGGTTCTGACATAATATGGGCTGTGTAACCTAGTCAATCTCCCTGACCTTCAAAACTTTTACCTGTAAAATTAATTGTGCCAACCTGAAAGGCATGATGATAACATGCATGAGGTATGGTTCTAAGCACTTAATATAGATTTAGATTTAGTCCTCAAATCAACCCATTTAAGTATGAACGTTTACTATTATTAGCTCCTCTGTGGAAATTAGAGTCAATTAGGATCTCCCTGAGAGAAAGATGGACAATCTTCTCTCCTGTGATTTATAGCTCAGAAATCCTCATAGGTCATTTACAGCTATGAGTCAGTTCTGACTCAAAGGCAATAAATAAGTGAGTATGTGAGTTGTTGATACAGAATTACTGGGTAATATATCATTTTAGATTATCAAGAAATAGGATCCATATATGTCACTTCATTTTTCCCCCCTTATGTACTACATTCTTGAGATTTAGTCCTCATTTCTGATGATGTTGACAATGATCAGTTTAACAGACTGCTTGAGATTTGGTTAAAAATTAAAAGCTTATGGTTTCTTTTGGGCCACAAGATTATGTTCTTAGAAAAAGATCTGGAGACCACAGTGGATACAAGCTTTTGCTATTTAAACAATACTGTACTGCTCTCAGACCAACTTGCTCTTTGAACTATTAAAACAAACGTAAACCTCCAAGTCTTTAAAAGAAACCTTATTGTTTCAGTACATATTCAATTTAACACTTAAATACGGCAAGAAAAAAGTAGAGCTTAATGTAGAACACATGAAAAAATAGAGATTGTTAAAGATGAATGAAATAAATTGGACTATTTTGTAAAAAATAAAGGGCAATGAAACATATTATGTATACAGCCTTTAAATGTTAATTGGTTACTTATTTTAAATAAAACACTGTGAGAGGTCACTGTAAAGACAGAAAAATGAATATGGGGAAAAAATGGTACAGTCTGTCTCCACCCTTCTTGAAGAACAAGAAGAAATGGTCTAAAATTGAAGCAAAGACTAAAGAAGGTAGATTAAATGAAAGGGAGGATTTCTTAATTAAAGGTTTAAGACACTGAGAAATTTTTTTGAGATAAAATCTGAAACCTCCTTCTGTAAACTGCTTTTACAAATTTTTGGAGTTAATCCATTTACTTGTTAAGGATTTTTAAAGAGTGTCTATAATACTTTATGTCCTTCCTGTATAAATAACTCATGGGCTCTGCCCTGAAGTTGACTGTAACCTTGAAGAGATAGAACATGTCTGCTTGCAAACAAATGGACTGGAAAATCCTCAGATCTATTCCAACTCCACAAGTTCACTCCCTTTATTAAGACTCACATTCTAAAAATATATTTTAGCATTTTTCCTTCCCTCTTTCCTTTAACATTATGCTGTTTTGGAAAGGTATCCAACAGAAGTAATATTTTGAAAGAAGAATTTTTGAATATTGATCAGAAAGAAGAGAAAATGCAATGCTGCATTAAGATTTTTAGAGAAAAATTTCTGGTATTTATGCTTAGTTCAGAGGGGAGCTCTGGTGGCCTAGTGGCAAGAAGCTGCACTGCAATCCCAGAGACGCATGGTTCGAATCCACCAGATGCTCTGCCGGGAAAGGAGGGACAATCTCCTCCTGTACCAGTCAGATCTGATCTGACGGTACACAGACACACATACACACACACACAAAAAAAAAAAAAAGAAAGAAATTGAAGATATAGTTGACTATGCAGCACTTTCAACACAATCAACACCCTTGGTACTAGCAGTCAGGAGATCAGGAGACACCTTTCATTGGGAAAGTTTGTCAGGGACCTCTCGAAATTTCTGAGGCGCAATGATGTCAGTTTGAAGACTAAGGTGTGCCTGATTCAGGCCAAGGTCTCTTCAGTCACTTACTATGTGTCTGAGAGCTCGACAATGGATGAGAATTGACAGAAGAATGAACAGTTTATGCCTCTGAATCATGGGGCTGGAGAAGAGCACTGAATATCCCATGCACTTCCAAATGAATAGATATGTCTTGGAAAAAGTGCAGCCAGAGAACTGCTTGGAGATAGGAATGATGAAGTTGTGTCTCACATATTTTCCACATGTTCCCAGGAGAGGCTATTGCTTGGAAAAAGAAATTATGCTAGAAAAGGTGGAGGAGAATCAAAGGAGAGAGGTAGATCCTCAAAGAAATAAGACTGACACTGTGACTGCCACAATGGACTCAAGTATGTCAGAGACGATGGGGAAAGCACATGATAGGACAAGGTTCAGATCTGTTGTTCATATAGTCACTATGAGTCGTATTCGACATAATGGCACCTAACAAAAATAGCAACAACAATATACAACATTTAAAAAAAATTAATCCATGGGGAGCTCTGGTGGCCTAGTGGCAAGGAGCTGCAACTACAATCCCAGAGGCACAAGGTTCGAATCCACCAGATGCTCTGCCGGGAAAAGGAGGAACAATCAGTCAGATCTGATTTGACAGTACACTCACACAAAAATAAGAAAATTGAAAATTAAAAAAAAAAGAGTGGATATAATAAAATAATTGTGTTGGTTTTTATTTGATGGGCCATAACAAAAACAACCTATTTATTATGACAGTTTTCTTTACTTTCATCCGACTCCTCTGAATAGTTTTGCAATCTTTCCTACAGAAGCAATTAATAAATAGCAGGACTTGTATTTTGTGCTATGTTAAAAATTTCTATAACGTTTAAATTTGAATTTAGAGTGCAGACTTAAGACATTTAAGCTGATAACTACAATAAAAACTTACTTTAAAGAGACAATGGAATGATCTAGTAATATAAATGAATAGATCGTTTGAGCCTATACATAGATTTGTGCTTTCCCCCCAGTTTGTACATCATCCCTAAAAAAAACACAAAAATATACAGCAACTTAAAGAGAGTCAATGTCTTACAATTGAATGCTGACATCCTTGAAGGTCTTCATGAGAACTATATTTGTTGAGAAGTATACTGATGAGAAGTATACTTGTTTTTCTAGTAAAATAATTCTTTTTTTTTTAATTGATGGTATCACTGAAGATTTCCTGTGATACAAATATTAATGAAAAGTATTGGCTAACTACAAGTTGAGCTTTAAGCTCTTTCTTTCTTTGTTCTTTAAAACTTTAATAAAATCTCAGAATAAAGTTTTGTGGGGGCTTTTTTAAAAAAAAAAATTAAAGTTTACAGAGACTTTGGATTTCCGTTCATGTATTGTTGCACACTTTCCTCCTTGCCCACTCCTCCCCCCCCCCCCCGGTTTGCTTTTCTCTTTGAAAAGTAAAGAGAAAGAAAAAAATCTTTCATTGTTATACAATCCCCTTCCCCCAGTCCACTCCACTATGCACCTTTCATTCTGGACTCTTGTAATGAAAATAATACCTAATCATAGATTTCTGCTAAACAGTTCTCTCCTTCATCTGTTTCAATGCAGTATACATTTTTTATCCCCTCTTAGATTCCCCCCAACTCCGACCGATGTCAGATCCACTTTACAACAGTGGTACTATGCGGTATTAGTCTTTTTGTGACTGAGATATTTAGCTCAGCATAATGTCCTCTAGGGTTATCCATTTTGTATAATATTTGAGGAGTTCCTTGTTTTTCAATGCAGCATAGTATTCCATTGTATAAATATATCAAAGCTTCTCTAGCCATCCATTTGTTGATGGGCACTTGGGTTGTTTCTAATTAAAGCATGTTTTGGGGTAATATGATGTGTTCATGCTGGTTGATGTTGCAGTTATTGTTGTTAGGTGCTATCAAGACGACCATGATTCATGACACCTCTATGAACTGTACCCTGCTCTGTCCTGTGCCATTCACATCAACTCTGATATACTTAAGCCCATTGTTACAGTCACTGTGTCAATCTATATTTTTGAAGATCTTCTTATCTTTCTGACTCACCTTACCAAGCATGATGTCCTTTTCCAAGGACTTGCCACTTCTTACAACATACTCAAAGTATGTAAGACAATCTTTCACCATCCTTGCCTCCAAGAAGCATCCTGCTTGCACTTTATCCAAGACATATTTGTTTGTTCTTTTGACAGTCCACGAAATATACAGTACTCTTCTTCAACACCATAACTCAAAGGCAAATAAGGATGTCAGGAAAAGAATTGACGCCTTTGAGCTGTGGTGTTGGAGAAGAGCACTGACCATCCCATGGACTATCAAGAGAACTAACAAATATGCCTTGGAGATGGTGCAGCCAGAGTGCTCTTTGGAGGCAAGAATAAGGAGGCTTTGCCACATAATTTGGACATATTGATAGAAGGTGCTTTTCCTTGGAGAGCTAGATGATGTTGGGGAAGGTGGAGGGTCTGTGAAGGAGAGGAAGACCTTCAACCAGGTAGATTGACATGGTGACTACTGAAATAGGCTCTTGTGTATAAGCAAGTGTGAGGATGGTGCAAGACAGGACTGGGTTCAGATCCTTTGTTGATAGGGTCACTATAAGTCATACTAGACTTGATGGCACCTAACAACCACAACAACAACAACAACAACAACAACAACAATCCTAATTCATTGTCCAACTTTCAAATGCATAGCAAGTAATTGAAAAGACCATGGATTGCCTTAAGCACACCTTAATCTTTAAGTTGACATTGTTGCTCTGCAGAACACTGGAGAGGTCCTCTATAGTAGATTTTACCAGTGGATATGCTTTTTGATTTCTTGACTACTGGTATTAAGTGTATTGACTGTGAATCCAAGTAAGATAAAATAGTTTACAATTACAATCCTTTCTCCAACTATCACGGTGTTGCCTATTGGTCTAGGGGTGGGGATTTTTGTTTTCTTAATGTGAAGATATAATCCATATTGCAGACTGTGTCATCTTTGATTTTCTACAGAAAGTGCTTCAGATCCTCAATTTCAGCAGGCAAGGTTTTGTCGTCATCTGCATAACACAGGTTATTATCTTCCTCTGATCCTGATGACATATTCTTTTTCATGAAATCCATCTTCCTGAATGATTTTCTTAGCATATATTGAATGTTGTTGTTATGTGTCATCGAGTTGCTTGCAACCCTATGTACGAGCACTAAACCCTCCTCTGTCCTGTGCCAATCTCACCATTTCCAACACACCTGCCCCAGTCACTGAATCAATCCACCTCATCGAGGTTCTTCCTCTCCTACGCTGTCCCTCCACCTTCTCAAGCATGATGTCCCTCTCCAAGGACCGGTCCCTACTTGCAACATGTCCAAAGTATGTCAGGCAAAGCTTCAGAATCTTTTCCTCCAAGGAGCAGCCTAGTTTCACCCTCTTCAGGATGAACCTGTTTGTTCTCTTAGCAGTCCATTGTATACACTCAATACTCTTCTCCAGCACCACAGCTCAAAAGCATCAATTCTCCTTCTATCATCCCTAGTCATTGTCCAGCTCCCTGATGCATAGCAAGTGATTGCAAAGACCATGGCATGTATCAGGTACACCTTAGTCTACAGACTGACATTCTTGCACTTCAGCACTTTAGAGAGGTCTCTAACCATAGACTTTCCCATTGCAATATGTCTTTTAATTTCCTGGCTGCTGGTTCCAAGAGTGTTGACTGTGGATCCAAGCAAACCAAAACTGTGAACAATCTCAATCTTTTCACCATCCATCATGATGCTACCAGTCAGCCTAGTGGTGAGAATCTTTGTTTTCTTGATGTTGAGCTTCAATTTATATTGAAGGCTGCAGTCCTTGACTTCTGCAGCAAACACTTCAGGCCCTCCTCAGTTTCAGCAAGCGGGGTTGTGTCATTTGCATAACCCAAATTGTTGATGAGTCTTCCTCCAATCCTGATGCCACATTTTCCCTCATACAGGCCAGCCTCCCAGATGATCTGTTCTGCATACAGGTTGAAAAGGTATGGAGACAGGACACATCCCTGGCGTACGCTCTTCCCAATTTTGAACCATGTAGTGTTTCCTTGCTCTGTTCTGACGACTGCCTCCTGGTCCAAGTACAGGTTTCACATAAGCACGATCAAGTGTTCTAGGATTCTCATTTCAATCAGAGTCAGCCACAGTTCGTTGTGGTCCACACAGTCAAAAGCCTTTTACATAGTCAATGAAAAACAGACATTCCTCTGGTACTCTCTGCTTCCAGCCAAGATCCATCTAACATTAAGCTATAATATCCCTAGTACCTTGGCCTCTTCTAAATCCAGACAGCACTTCTGGCAATTCTCTGTTGATGTGCCATTCCAGTAATTTTTTGATAACCTTCAGCAGAATCTTCACGGCCTGTAATGTTAATGATATTGTTTGATAATTTCCACACTCTGTTGCGTCACCTTTTTTTGGAACGGGAACAAATACAGATCTCTTCCAGTTAGTTGATCAGGTGGTTGTCTTCCAGATTTATTGACACAACTTGGTGAGCACATCCAGGGCAGCATCTGTTTGCTGAAATATGTTAGTTGGTATATCGTCAATTCCCTGGGCCTTGTTTTCTGCCAATTCTTTCAAGGCAGCTTGAACTTCTTCCTTCAACACCACCGTCTCTTGCTCATATGTTGTTTCATGAAATTCTTCTCTGTCCACCAATTCTTTTTGATACTGTATACTCTTTCCATCTTCTTTTATTGCTTCCTGGATTGTTTTATATTCAGTGTGTGTGTGTGTGTGTGTGTGTGTGTGTGTGTGTGCACACACACACACGCACACATAATTTTTTAGTTAATGGTAACTGGCTTGTGGAAGATCATTTCAGGTCTCACCATGGAGTAACACAGATTTCATGATCACAATCTATTTTCAGAAGTTTCATTTGGTGTACCCACTTTGATTTTATATGGCTAACACTCTACAGCAATTTGAGTTTGCAGTGTTTTCCATAGACAGAGATGAAAACCAGTTTGGCTCAGCATTTTTACTTCCAGTTCACTCATTCACTCATTGCTTACTTCTTACTGTCAGTTCTGAATCATAGCTACACTCCATTGGGCTTCTCAGGTGGCAACTCTTAAAGAGAGAAGATTGTCCATCTTTCTCCCACAAAGCAGCCAGAAGATTTAAAAGAGGGGTGATGCAGTCTTTTGGTTAACAGTGCAACACCCTATAAACTATGCTTCTTGTCATAACTATCAATGACTTTTAATTAGATTCAATAGCCATATTAAGAACAGCTATTTTTCTTTGGATACGGACACATTTAAAGTACACAGTTACTACCTGATTCAAATGTTCATTGAATAGAAGGAAAACAAGAGCACAACAAAAAGAACATGAGGTAATCCTCTTGTGTTTTTTGTCTGTACTGTACACAGCTCTTGGCTTTGTAATAGAAGAGGAGGCTACAATTCAAGTGTGGAAACAATTCAAGTCGGAGCTTAACATAAGATTAATCATTCGGAAAGTGAGGTCTATCTGGGAAGGTACTTGGGATCTGGGATTTTTAAATTGAATACATATGGTTACAGAATGAATTAGACGTGTATTTAACTGGAGACGGATATGTAAAACTTAGAATATTTTTGCTAAAAGGGATTTTAGTGACTGACTAGCCCAAATTCTCATTTCTTCAGGTAGATGAAGAATGAGTCTCTCAAGATCATGGTTAATTAATTTTAGAGATCTAATTCTTAAGCAGTCCAAACCATACTTGCAAGATTGGTTTTTGTGTTTTTGTTTGTTTGTTTGCTTGTTTTTGTTTTGTTTTTAAATTTAGGACACAAAACCTCTCTCTCTCTAGTTGTCCTGCATTTCTTTCTAATTTGGAACACAAGAAAGTAGACGTAAAATGGTGACAAAAGATTTATGTCTGGATCAAGAAGGAACTTCATTATGTGGAATATTTAATCACTCTCTTCATTGTCCAAATAATTCACTAGAAATTCACCTGTACAGGAGATAGGCTCTGTGTTTTGTTAAAAAAAAAAAAAGACCAAAACCCCAAACATATTAGAATCAGATATAAAGTGAATAAAAAAATACAATATTACAATGTTATAATAATGTATATTGTTGCTGTTGAACTGACTACAAGTCCTTTTATTGTTACGGCTATGTGCAATAGCTCACCTTCCAGCAGGGTTTCAGAAGCTGTAAATCTCATGGGAAGAGACTGCCCATCTTTCTCCCATGGTGCAGTTGGTGGATTGAAGCTGCCTACTTTTGGGTTAGCACTGAAACTCCTTACCTCTAGGCCACCAGAGCTCCCTATGAGTCATAGCATCTCTATGAATAACAGATCTTAACCTTGACCTATCCTACTTCTCCTCACTATGCTCAAACCACTGTTTCAGTCACTGTGGACATTACTGTGTATATCTATCTCTATCTCTATCTCTAT
>NW_006399938.1:6139378-6177373 GCF_000299155.1 Elephantulus edwardii | reverse complement strand
AGACAGAGCCTCAGAATCCTTGCCTCCAAGGAGCCACCTGGTTTAACCCTTTCTAGGATGAATCTGTTTGTTTTTCTAGCAGTCCGTGGTATGTGTGTGTGTGTGTGTGTGTGTGTGTGTGTGTGTATTGTTTTGTTTAATTAGAAGAAATGAAGAGCCCATTCTTATGAAGTTTTGGGAAAAGACTTTCACATATTGGCTGCCTCCCCAAAAGACTGGCTTCAGGCAACAGTAGATTATCTTTGCTCCTTTTTAGCAGCTATTGCTAGGTGCAGGGAAACCATTCTAGCTTTCAACAGCACTCAAATGTTTCCTGTCTGGACAGAAGACACCCACTGCCTGCATCCCTGCAGCATCCTCCAAGAGCCAGCCACCATCTACATAGGTCTTCTCTCAACCCTGGAGTATACCACCTGGAAAGACTTTTCTGGTAACACTTACCGAAATGCCTATTACAAGACAGTGTTTGAGCACTCTTAACTATAAGCATAGGCACTCTTCGTATGACAGTTTCAGTGTTGTGTCTAGAAACTTTTACTTAAAAAACAAGGCAAAACTTTTGATGATGGGCTTTTAAGAAACACTTTCTGAGACTATGTATATTTTTTTGGGGTTTTCATTGTTATACCATATTAAAGAAAATCTCAGTCTCTGTTCTTATGTATTCCTTCTAATTCAAAGAGTTATTTTTAAGAATAGAAATATCTCAGTCACAAAAGGACAAATATTGCATAGTGTCACTGTTGTAAAACGGGACTGACATAGGGATTAGGGGGGTGACTGAGAAAGATGGGACAAATTATGTATACTGCTTTGAAACAGATGAGAGAGAGGACTGTTTAAAAGGAATATATGATTAAGTATCATTGTCACAACATGAGTCCAAAACAAAGGCTGAATAGTGGAGTGGACTTGGGGCAAGGGATTGTATAAGAATGAAAGAATTTTTCTTTTACTTTTCAAAGAGAAGAATGAACTGGAGGGGAGGGGTGAGCAGGGAGAAAAGTGCAACAATGAATGAATGTAAATCCAAAGTCTTTGTAAATTTTCATTAAAATTAATAATACAAAAATAAAATAAAAATATTTGGGAAAAAAAGAATAACATTTTTTTTCATTCTGTCATATCCCCATGATTCTGAGAACAAACTAAAAACTTTTAATGTGAGCTTAAAAGCCCTGTAGGCCTCCAACCCTCCCCAGGCTCATTTTGTGCTTCTCATTTTCTTGAACTCCAATATTGGGCACACGAGCTCCTGTGCAGGTACTGAAAGCCACTCTTCCTTCAGTCCCTGCTGTTTTATCCTCCTCCAAGCTTGAAAATACTTGGGGAACCAAGGTTCTGTCTAACTCAGCCCTACACTTCTACTCTTCCACTCAAGCATCATTTTTCTTTTGGTTAAACTTGGTCACACCTGCTGTTGTTGTTGTTATGTGCCGTCGAGTCACTTGTGACTCATAGCGACCCTATGTACAACAGCCTTAAACCCTGCTCTATCCTGTGCCAATCGCACGGCCTCTGACACACCCATCCTGATTACCCCAGTCACTGAATCGATCCACCTCATAGAGGATCTTCCCTGTCTGCTCTGTCCCTCCACTCTCCCAAGCATGATGTTCTCTCCAAGGACCTGTCCCTCCTTACAACATGTCCAAAGTATGTCAGATGAAGCCCCAGAATCCTTGCCTCCAAGGAGCATCCTGGTTTAACCCTCTCCAGGATGAACCTGTTTGTTTTCTTGGCAGTCCACCGTATATTCAATACTCTTCTCCAACACCACAGCTCAAAGGCATCAATTCTCCTTCTATCTTCTCTAGTCATTGTCCAGCTCTCTGATGGATACCAAGTGATTGCAGAGACCATGGCCTGTATCAGATGCACCTTAGTCTCCAGAGTGACACCATTGCTCTTCAGTACTTTGGAGAAGTCCCTAACAGCAGACTTTCCCATTGCAATATTTTTTTTTTTATTTCCTGGCTGCTGGTGCCAAGAGTGTTGACCGTGGAGCCAAGCAAACTAAAGCTGTGTACAATCTCAATCTCTTCACCATCCATCCTGATGCTGCCAATTGGTCCAGTGGTGAGAATCTTTGTCTTCTTGACATTGAGCCTCAATCCATACTGAAGGCTGCATTCCCTGACCCTCTGCAGCAAGTGCATCAGGTCCTCCTCAGTTTCAGCAAGCATGGTTATGTCATCTGCACACCTGCTACCTAAATATTATGTTAGTACGGCCTATTCTCCTTGGAATCATGTATCACAATTGTAATAAAATAACTTATTGTATAACCAGTTTGTTAGTATCTTATTCCCTGACTAAAATATAAACTCTATGAGGACAGAAAACATTTGCTTTATTCACAATAATATTCTTATCATTACAGACACAGTGGGTGTTCCATAGATAATTTTAAACTAAATCCATGAAAGAAATTTTGTAGGAAAACATAAATAATTACTTTTTCAAAATAAAAATGTCTGTTGTCTAAAGAAATTATTTTTTTTAAATTTTATTTTATTATTTTTGTGTGCATGTACCGTCAAATCAGATCTGACTGGTACAGGAGGAGATTGTCCCTCCTTACCAGGCAGAGCATCTGGTGGATTCGAACTGTTCGCCTCTGGGATTGTAGCTGCAGCTCCTTGCCACTAGGCCACCAGAGCTCCCCTAGAAATTCTTAAAAAGGATTTTTTGTCACTTCACTTGTGTGTTTAATTGTGCAAATTGTATTTATTTAGAGAAATAGCTCTACTGTATAAAGTTTATGCATGTATGTAGTTGATGTCCCAGTGAATGTTACTGATTTAAAGACCATAAAACACAAGAATAGAAAAAAAATATTGAGGTGTTTAATCTTAATGCATTCATACTTCATGATGTCCTTCTTTCAAGGTAACACTTAAAGTTAGTGTTCCAAAAATTGTTCTACTGGAAACTTCCCCAACATCACAAAAGGTTAATATTGTATTATGAGGAAGGAGCCTGCTAGCTTGCATGTTTCTGTTTCTAACATTACAAAAGTGAAGAAAGCCATGAGGAAATGAGATGAGCCAGGTCATGATATTGGATATTCATCTGGTAGCATCTTACTTGAACAAAGACATTTCAAGACATCTGCAAAATAAATTTTGCGAGGAAAGGAACCAAAGTTAAGAAATGACTACGGAAGTCAAATAAAGGGAATGAGAGGCTTGCTTATTAGTACACACGCAAATTATCTCTAGAATAAGTAGAAATTCTTAAAGTTATTAATACCTCTATTATTCATTTTGGCCTATTTTTTCCTAAATGAAAGAAATTATATGAGAATATAAAAGTTACAAAACCAGAAACTATTTTTACTGATAATAAAGCCTACTTTTACAGTTATCTCACAATTACTTAATCTCAGTAATATCTCCCAGAAGTCAACTCTAAACTTCATTCTGGTTCTTGAACACATTTAACAGCTAGTTAAATAAAAACAAAACACCCCATTTTATTTGCACAGACTCCTAAAATGGGGAGATAGCAAAGAAAAGATCACTAGGTCTCTTGGGTAATAAGAGGATATTTTCATAAAAATCTTCCTTTATAGTTTTATTTTTATTGGCTCAGCATACCTAAAAGGGAATTCAGATTCTACCTTCCAGATCACAGGGTTTGTCTAACCCAACTGCCAAGACAGAACTATAGGCTAACACCAACAAGATTAAATTCAGTGAGGATAAATGTGTAATGCTTGTATTAATTTTACATACAAATTTTTTTTACTAATTTAGAAAATATTTAAAATACACAGTTTAAGGATTAATAATGAAATGAGCCTCTGTGTCTGTCATGTAAGTATTGCTGCCAACCCAAATCAGCTGCTTGCTGGGAGAAAAATGGACAATTTCCTCCTGTGTGATTTATAGCCTCTGAAAACCCACTGGAGGGCCAGATATGAGTTGATTCTGCTTCAATGACACATAACAACAACAATGTGTTAATAAGTGTCTCACATGACTTCTCCAACTGAATTTTCTTTCTCTTTTTAACTACTCATTCCATTGATTTTCTTCTTTTTTTAAAGATCAACATATGCATAGATCCTTCAACTACCTGTTGTTTAGTTTTTAAAAAAAAAATAAGTAACAAGAACAAATCAGTCTATACTTGGACCAGGAGGCAGTTGTCAAAAGAGAGCAAGGAAACACTGTATGGTTCAAAATTGGGAAGTGTGTATATCAGGGATGTGTCCTATTGCCATACATTTTCAATCTATATGCAGAACAGATTATCCAGGAGGCTGGGCTCTATGAGGAGAAATGTGGCATCAAGATTGGTAGAAGATTCATCAACAATCTGCGATATGCAGATGACACAACTGTGCTTGCTGAAACTGAAGAGGAGCTGAAGTGCTTGCTGTAGAAGGTCAAGGACCACAGCCTTCAGTATGGATTGAGGACCAATATCAAGAAAGCAAAGTTTCTTACCACTGGGCCAATTGGCAGCATCATGATGGATGAAGAGATTGAGACTGTTAACAGCTTTAGTTTGCTTTGCTCTTGGGACCAGCAGCCAGGAAATCAAAAGACATATTGCAATGGGAAAGTCTTCTGTCAGAGACCTCTCCAAAGTACTGAAGAGCAATGGTGTCACCATGGAGACTAAGGTGTGCCTGAAACAGTCCATGGTCTTAGCAATCACTTGCTATGCATCAGAGAGCTGAACAATGACTAGCGATGATAGAAGGAGAATTGATGCCTTTGAGCTGTGGTGTTGGAGAAGAGTATTAAATATACCATAGATGCTAAGAAAATGAACAGGTTTGTCTTAAAGAGGGTTAAACCAGGTTACTCCTTGCAGGCAGAGATTCTGAAGTTTTGTCTGACATACTTAGCACATGTTGCAAGGAGGGATCAATCCTTGGAGAAGGACGTCATGCTTGGGAGTGTGGAGGGACAGTGCAGGAGAGGAAGACCCTCTATGAGGTGGATTGATTCAGTGACTGGGGTTGTTTGGGTAGGTATGTTGGAGCTGGTGAGATTAGCACAGGATAAAGCAGGGTTTAGGGCTGATATACATAGGATCATTATGAATCACGGGCGACTTGATGGCACATAACAAGAACTAGTTTATTTTAAAAAATCGGATACATTCTTTTCAAGAACAAATTCTTTCAATTTCCCCATCCCTCCAACCCAACAAATTATAAAATTCCATGATTAATCCCCGTCTCCCCCTGCACTTCCTCATCCCTCTGCTTCTAACCTCTCCACCCCTCTTGAATTTTTATTCTCATTCTACAAATAATAATTTTATACAATATTTATCCTTGTGGGACTGAGTTCACTCAGCATAATGCTCTCCAGTCCCTCCCAAGTTAGGTAATAATTTATAAAATTATTGCTCCTTCGTGGTGAATAGTATTCCATTGTGTGAAGTTACCATAATTTCTCGATCCATTCATTTGTGGTTGGATATTTGCCTGTTTCTATGTTCTTACGATGGTGAATAATACTGCTATGAACATTGGTGTACAAGTGTACAAGTCTCTGTTTGTGCCTCAGTTCTCATTTTCTCAGGTATATTCCAAGTAGTAGAATAGCTGGGTTATATGGAATTTCTATATTCAACTTTTTGAGGAAGCACCAAACTGCCTTCCAGAATGGTTGTACTAGTTTACAATCCCACTAACAATCTACAAGCATTTCTATCTCACTACATTCTCTCCAACATTTGTTATTTACTGCCCTATTAAACTTTGCCACTCTTTCTGGAATGAGATGGTACCTCATTGTGGTTTTGATTCACATCTTTCTTATTGCCAATGATTTTGAGCACTTCTTCATATGTCTGTTTGCAATTTAAATACCTTCCTCTGTGAAAATTCTTTCCATGTCTTTTGCCCATTTTGTAACTGGGTTATCAGTCTTTTTCTTGTGGAGGGAGGCCCAGGAGTATGCTATAAACTTTTGTTATAAAACTCTTGTCTGAGATGGAATTACCAAATGTTTGTTCCCAGTCTTCAGGTTTTCTTTTCATTCTGCTGGAAAAAGTTTTTGATGCACACAAGAATTTAATCTTTAGAGGGTCCCATTTATCAATTTTATCCTCTCCAGATTGTGCATTTCTGATTGTATTTGGCAGTCTCATTATACCATGGACTAGCCCTTATAATCTTAATCCCAGTTTGTTTCTTATGAATGTTATGGTTTGGGGCTTTATTCCCAGGTCTCTGATCCACCTTGAGTTGATTTTTGTGTGTAGTGTGAGATGTAGATCCTGTTTCAGCTTTCTGCAGGCACAAGTCCAGTTTTGAAAGCCCTATTTGTTGAAAAGTTTATTATTTCCCCTTTGGTAGCTTTGATTTTTTTTTTTATTGAATATCTGTTGACCATAGATAGCTGGGTCTATCTGGGTTCTCAATTCTCTTCCATTGGTCTATGGGCCTGCCATTGTACCAGTACCATGCTGTTTTGGTTACTATTGCTGCGTAGTAGGTTTTGAGGACTATGCCTCCAAACCCATTTTTGTTTCTCAGAAGTGTTTTGCTTATTTGGGGTCTCTTGCCTCTCCAAATAAATTTGAAGCTTAGTGTGGCCCATGTATAGTTCTCAGGATCAGATCAAAGCAAAATACTTCTCTGTGAGTGAAATGATGTCTCGTTTTTCCAGGTGTCACTGTATGGTGGGGACAGCAGGGCAGACCAAGAGGAGATAAGAATTCAGATCAGGCTTAGCACCTTTGCATTCCGTCATCACAGTGAAACACAGTCTCAGGGAGGGCACTGAGCCTGAGTGATGAAAGCCTCCCTGTCTGTCTCATGAGTCACACTGTTGGAATCTGGGTTGTCTTCTATTCCTGGTGCACAACAGTCATCCTCCTGGGGATTCCCTTTGCCTTTGCTTGTGTTTGCTTTTCTGCTTCTTGTAATCCACCTTTCGGTTCATTATCTTGATCTTCTTGTAACACACCACATCCTACAGACAGGGTTGTGGAGATAAGGTTTTTGAGACCTTGCAAACCTGAAATCATTTTTATTCCATTCTTCTATTAAACTGAGGGGCTTGCCACAGTATAAAATTGTAAGTTGGAGAGAACTATGTTTCAGAATTTTGAATTCTTGCTTCATTGTCTCCCTGTGTCTAGTGCCATTGCTGATGCTTGTGATTATGAATTTGTATGTGCCCTGATAATTACTCCCTGAACATTTGTGGAATCACGCCCTTGCCTTGGACATGGTGACTTTTACAATGATGTACACTGCTGTTCATACACTGCATACTAGGCAGATCCTTTCCATCTGGATACTGATAAACCTCAGATTGGGAAAATAAAACTATTTCATTGATAAGCAGCCTTCCCTTTTATTTGTTCTTTCCTCCTGGATCCTCAGTGGTGCATATGTAATCCATCTGGACTAGTTCCTTAGTTTCTCCGGTTTTGTTGTTGCTCTTACATTCTTTCTCTTTGCCTCTTTTTCCAAGTTTTTAATGTCAAGATTCTTTGTTTTCTACATGATCCTTGTTCTATAGTTCTTAATTCTCACTTCTTAGATATATTGATTTTTCTTTCTCTGAATGTCTTGTTTTGTCTTCCTTTTGCAAATCAATTTTATCCAAATTGGTACCTTCCACACCGAGGGTTTTCTTCAGAAGGCTGTGAGACGTGGCTGTGAGCTCCGAACATGAGGCAGGAGGCTGCCAACTTTGGACTTCCCTGGAGTGTAATCGAGGTGTTCTCTTTGTTGGAGAATCTCCCATGTCATTATCTTTACCTAACATTTTCTTTCTTGGGATGGTCAGATTGCCCAGTGGGGAGTATTTTCAGTCTGGCAGGAGGATACTAGTTTATAGGCCAGTACTCTGGAAGAGGAGTGTAGGATAGCATCATTCAGTATTTACAATTCCAAAACTTTTTTCTGGTCTACATTCAAATGTGTCTTTAGTCCTCCTTCTCGTCTCTGAGACTAAACCTGAGGTTCCCAAACTTTTTTGGTTCAAAGCACTTTAAATGTTTCAGGGTTGGTTTTTTGTTTGTTTGTTTGTTTTTAAAATGCTCCTAAGCCAAAAACCATACCTAATACTTTGACTTATTAAGCAGTTATTCGCAAATATCGTAATAAGTAATTGTCTTCACTTGGTCACTATTTGAAAATATGCACATGAATTTAAAGAAATACATTATTATTTTATTCTGAAGTAACCCCAGTTATTTACTAATGGATGTGTGCACTGCGCAATTTCTCAAGTCTTAGAATCAGATTGGATGTGTTGTTTTTAGGTCTAAGTGCACGGGCCTGATTCACAGCAACCCCAGAGAGAGAGCGAAACCTTCTGGATCCTCTGCCATTCTCATCATCTCTCCATATTCACACTTATTGTTAAGGTCCTTGTGTCAATGTTCAATCTTGTTGAGCATTTTCCTCTTTTTCTCTCACCTCCACTTTTTCAAGCCTGTTGATCTTCCCTAGGGACTGGCCTTTCCTTACAACATGTCCAAAGTATGTGAGAGACAAAATCTCACCAGCCACACTTCTAATGAACACTCTGATTGTACTTCTTCCAAGACAGATTTGTCTGTCCTTTTGGACAGTCCATAGTATAGACAATATTCTTTGCCCACAACACAATCAAAAGGCATCACTTCTGCTTCGATCTCCCTAATCATTATCCAAGTAGCCTCTCTCATTTGGTGTTCCACAATGCATTTTGGACAACATTTAATTTTTATCACATGCCCACCAAAAACTTCCACTTTGCAAAGGTATATCATGGAAGAGAACATAGTGTGATCTAATGCTGGCATTCTGGATTATATTTTGAGTAGTTTTTATAATATTTTTTAGAGGTCACTGTGTTTCTATAACAAATTTAAAATATATTGAGGTATCCTATCAGTTTGCTTTGGTGTCAGTATACTTCAATGTACTCTTTGGGAACCAAAGGAATATATACTTTTGTTCTATAGCCATCTTCATGACCTAGAGTTGGCACTAAGTTTTTATCTACTTTCAATCTCAATGAAAAGCTGCGATTTTGACAAATATCTCTATTATAGTCTTCCTACAACTCAGCAGCTTAGTACATTTCTCTCTCTGACTCTTTTATCACCTTCAAATAGAACCAACTCATAACTGGCACTCCAGCAGATTTCCAAGGATGAAAATACCATGAAAGGAGATTGCCTATCTTTCTTCCCTGGAGGAAGCCACTGGTGGATTCAAACAACCAGAGAAATTCTGTCTTTGGGTTAGCAGCATAACTCCCCATGGACTAGGCCACCAGAGCTCCCTATGTGTCTGGCTCCTGCTATACAAGGTATGAGAGGAGTGGCAGTGGCCAATAAAGATACATACTAAGATCTACTAGGAGGCCCAGCACTTTTATAAGTGCCCCCCAAATAAGATGCTTTTAAATGTATTTTTCATTTTGCATGCTAATAAGGATTTATCTGTGTCCTTCCTTCCTTCCTTCCTTCCTTCCTTCCTTCCTCCTCCTCCTCCTCCTCCTCCTCCTTCTTCTTCTTCTTCTTCTTTTTCTCTCTCTCTCTGTCTCCATATATTTACATTTCTGGATTTTTAAGCTATGGATTGCCAAAGGAACAAACAAGTATGTCCTGGAGAAAGTGCAGCCAGAGTGTCTGTAGAGGCAAGGATGATTGCACTTTGTCTCACATACTTTGAGTATGTTGTTAAGAAGGGCCAGTCTTTGGAAAAAGACATCATGCTTGGTAGGGTTTATCGTCAGTGAAAGAGAGGAAGACCATCAACAAGATGAATCGACATTAATGACAGCAGCAATGCTCTGGAGTATGTCAGGGATGGTGAGGACACCACAAGATAGAGAAGGGCTCAGATCTATTGGTCATAGGGTCACTATGATTCATAGTAAATTCCAGGGCACTTAATAGCAACAGGAGCTATGCCTGTGGTTATATTTTAATTTGAGATTGGGTTGACTTTGTTATGTTAATGGGGCAGGATTAGCATAGAGTGTGTTTTAAATCAATCTATTTTGAGATATAAAAGCAGAGATGTGGAAATAGAGACCTCAAGTTATGCAAAGACACTCTAAGGAGAATAGCTAAGGACCTTCTTTTCCCCAGACATGACAAAGAGACAGGAAAATCCTTATCCATAGAGCTGGAACTCTACATTTGGACAGCTAGTTTCCTAAACCATGTGACAATAAAGTTTTGTTTGTGAAAGCCACCCACTTGTGGTATTTCTGTTATAGCAGCACTGGATAACTAAGACGCATGCCATTAGACAATGCTGTAGAAGTAACTCAATACAATTTGTGGCTGTTACCAGACAGCTGAGTAAGAGTTTGAACAGTAACAGCTGCCAGATGAGTCTTCTGCATCTCCACCCCCTCCCTCTGATTAGTCATTGAAAGATTCAATCAGTACAAAGTCAGGATGGCAAAGAAGCAGCCCAGAGCAGGTAATATGACAAACGGATGTTGGTCTTATGTGAGCTGACTAGCTATTACTTCACAAAACAGTCTGAAAAGATTTGTGATGCAAGCTGACTTCTGTCTAGACAGAGAGGGGAGTGTAAAACACATTAAACAGATATAACACAGTAGTGACAAGAAAAACCTGTTTCCATTGCACAAATGCATTGAGAGAGAATCTGCTATTTCCTCCTTTAACTATCTAACCTCTAAATGGCCTATCTTTGGGTACTGGTGAGTTTTCATTCCATTATTAGAATTTTAAAACATCTTGCACATAGATAAAGAAAGGATAGAGAGTGGGGGAAATAAAAAGACTTAAAAATAAAGAAGGGAGAGAGTGAAAGAAGGAAGAGAATTGAGGAAGGGGAGACAGAGAAAGAGAGAGGTAGGCGCCAGCCGGCTAGCTAGAAGGGAGACAGCAAAAACAAGTCAGAGAAAGGGAAGGGGATAGGAAGTGGGTAATAAAATCTGAATGCTTAGATATTTTCATGAATTTCAAAGGCTATTTATGTTTTAGCATTTGGAAAACATCACTGACCCAGTCTTATAAAATTTATCTCTTGCCTCAGATGTATTGTAGTGGTGCCTGTTTTTCTCCTTTTCACTTAACAGCGACTGAAAAACAACTCTCAGGAGAGCCAGTTCCTGCTATATTCTGTGTGGTTGGATTCATGAGATAAACCCTGAACAACCAGGAAAGTAGCTCAATGGTTCATCAGCTGTAAGTCAATTAGATCACTTAAGGAAAATAAACAGGGGTCCAACATATTTCTCTTCCTAACATAGCAACTTCAAGGTTAATGTATGGAAAACTTTTGGCTACTGGAAAAAAAGAATAATACCTAGATTTGCCAGGCATGCCAAATGTCTTTTAAATACAAACAGTTTCACATTTGCTTTTTTCTGAAGTTCGCACAAAAAGTATGTGAGTCATCACTTGAAGAGTCATTCATGTGTCTTTAGAGAGGTTTCTTTACTTTTTGTTTTAAAACTACAATCATGGATTTTACTTAATTACACATGTGCCAACTATAGATTTCCTGAAGCAGAGCATTTTAATGTTTTAATATAAAAAAGACAACAGGTTTCTGGGATTGTCTTGGTAAATATAATTGTAGAAAAATGATTAGAGGTCGGGGAAAACGAGTTATGTTTTATTTTTAATCTCTCCTGACTATATATGTCTACATGGGTTTTGGTTTTTATATAAGCAATCTAAAAATCTATTTCTGCCAAGAAATGATCATTTTTAGTAAATGCTGTTATTGTGCCTGGAATGGAAGTATCTGTTTTCTTAAATGTTTTCAGATCAAACTAATGGAGAAAATAAAAAGAAGAAAATTCAGCCAACATATTAAAAAAAAAACACCCCAAAATAAAATCCACTGCTATTGAGTTTATTCCACTTCACAGTGACCCTCCGTCACCTTTCCAGGGTGGTGGGACAGTACATAGGAAGTCCAACTATTAACCCAAATACCTTGTCTATCTGATGGTTCAAGTCCACCAGTGGCTCTATGGGAGAAAGATGGGCAACTCTTCCTACGCAATTTACAGCCTCTGAAACCCAAGGAAGGGTCAACTATTAGTCTGTTCTGACTCAACACCAATGAGGTTTTGAAATATTAACTGGGCGAGGCTGTCCATCTTTCTCCCACATAGACCTTCATGGATTCAAACTGTCCACCTTTCAAAATAGGTGTGTCTTGGAGAGGGTGAAACCAAATCTCTCCTTGGAGGCTAGGATTCTGAGCAAGCTTTGCCTCACATACTTTGAGCATGTGGCCAGGAGGGACCAGTCTGTGGAGAAGGACATCATACTCAGAGGGTGGAGGGACAGTGCAGGAGAGGAACACCATGGATAAGATGGATTGATACAGTAACTGGGCAATAAGGGTAGGTGTGTTGGAATCAGTGAGACTGGCTCAGGACAGGGCAGGCTTTAGAGCTGCTGTCCATAGGGTCACTATGGTCGCAGGCAACTTGATAGCACATAACAATAACAACAACTTTGTCTGATAGCAATGCATAAAAAAGTTTCTCCTCTCTGTATTTACTAAGACCTACAAATTGAAAGGAAGGTCTTCCATGTCTTGCTCTTTTCTTGATGATTTTTACATCTAAATGAAAAGGTATGTGAATAAATTTTGTTCTTTTTTGCGACTAGTTGCTACCAAATCTCTTTCAATAGATCAGATCTACCCTGTTGGTAATGACACTCTCTGGTGGTTTCATGACAAGGGGTTGTGCTTCCAAACCAAAGACATTAGGTTGAAATCCACCAGCTGCTCTGTGGGAAAATGATGGGCAATCTACTGCCATGCAATTAACTGCCCTTGAGAACCCTCCAGAGGCTCTGATTCCAACATACATAACAACCCTGCTGGTAAAAAGCTGCACTGCCAACGGAAAGGCACACGATTCGGATCCAACAGCTCTCCCACAGAGGGAGAAAGATGAGCAAGCTCCTCTCATATGATTCAACTGCCTCTGAAAACCCTCTAGAGGTCAGTTAAGAGATAATTCCAATTTCACAGAGCATAACAACAAGGCTGTGGTCTTTATGAAAGCAGATTGCATCCCTCTCATGGTGCTGTTTCTGGGTTGTGTTTTGTATCATAGAATTACAACCGACCGATAGCTGACCCCTCTGGACTACCAGGAGAACAAACAGGTTTGTCTCAGAGAGGGTGAAACCAGGCTGCTCCTTGAAGGCAAGAATTCTGAGGTTCCTCTGACATACTTTGGGCAAGTTACAAGGAGGGACCAGTCCTTGGAGAGGAACATCATGCTTGGAAGGGTGAAGGGGCAGAGAAAAAGAAAAGACCATTGATGAGATGGACTGGTTCAGTGACTGGGGTAATGAGCATGGGTGTTTCAGAGACAGTAAAATTGGCACAGGATAGAGCAGTTTTCAGGGTTATTGTGCATAGGGTTGCTATGAGTTCCAAGGGACCCGATGTCATACAACAACAACAACAAATAGTTGCTTGGGAGAAGATTGCCCATCCTTCTGCAGAGCAGCTGGTGGCCTCTGACCACGTGCCTTCGGGATTGCAGCACAAATTCTTGCCACTAGGCCACCAGAGCTGCAGCGGTGCTGCTGGATGGGTCTAAACTATTACCCTTATTCTTGGTTAAGTTAGTAGCTGAGTGCTCAACCATGGTGACAACACAGCTCCTTAAGCAAATTTTATATCTCAGGCTATTCTGTGAAACTATATAGTCAGTTTTATTAAAGTGTTTATAATTAATAGTATACTTCTTATTTGATAAATGATATAGAAAGGCTTCAGGCCTTCTGCTCATAGAGTTGCTATGAGTCGTGCTCGACTCAATGGCAATCAACAACAACAATATATTTCATAAACAAAATAGCAAACTGTCAATAAAAATGGAGGGGTATTTGTGACATGAGAGGCCTAGTGGTAAGAATCTGTGCTGTAATCCCAAAGGCTCACAGTTCAAATCTTGCAGGTGCTCTGCGGGAGAAGGGTAAGCAGTTTTCTCTCGTGCCATTACTGCCTCTGAAATCCTGCCAGAGTGTGAGCTATGGGTTGGTTTCTGAGTCGATGGCACACAACAGCTACAACTTGTGGCATATGGGCAGAAGGCGAGGAAACAACACATAAATCTCCCTCCTCTGACCAAATGTATTCCTCAGTATTCGGAGAGTCCTTGAATTTTAAGAAAGTATATACTCAAAATCAGACTCTGCAGTTTCAGATAATGTTGAGTTTCATAATAATTTTTTAAATTTATTTTCTAATCCAAATCATGGAAGAAAACATTGAATCAATCATGATGTAGATGATGAAAATGGATAAAACTTCAGTGAGAATAAACTCTCACAAATTAACGAACAAAAACCCCAAGAGTGAGAAAAAAAGTTGAGTAATTTGAAAAATAGCAAGAAAAAAAAATATAGCAATTTTCTCAAACCCCAAATGCAACATCAAAAGCACACTTAATCCATTCCAGTAACAAAGCTCTTAGAATTTCTGGCCCAACTCTACAGTTTTATGTGTATTATAAATCCTCAAAAAACCAAATTTCTTTATAGATTTCTCTGCACATAGACTATTTGTGTTGTTGAAAAGAGATATTTGGTTATACTTTTTCTCTACAAGGGAGTGCTGGTGGTCTAGCAGGTAGGGAGTTGTGTTGCCATCCCAAGGGTACACCAGCTGGTCCATGGGAGAAAGATGGACAATCATCTCCTATGCAAGTAACAGACTTGGAAAACTTTCTGTTGTGTTAGCTCTGAGTCGGTTCCTACTTGATGGAAATGAATTGAGTTTGTCTCTACCAACATATACAAGTCAGTTGAGTTGATTCTGACTCATGGTGACCCTATGCGTGTCAGAGTAAAACTCACTGAATGAGAATGAATGGGGTTGTCAATGTCTTGATCTTTTGATAGTAGATAACCAGCTTTTTTTTTTTTCTTTTTTCTTCTTTCTGAGGCCTTTCTGGGTGGTTTTGAACTACCAGTTTATCAGTTGAGAGCTAAACTGTTTGCTTTACCCAGGAATTCCACGAATTTATAATTTTATGAAAATGTTGTGCTCTAACATCTTGTAAATCATACAGCAGATTCAGACTCCAAGTTATCAGGGAACTGTAGTTTTTGGCATGTACCATAAATAGCTGACTCTTAAGTCCGTTTTCAGAGGCAGTAAATCACATGGGTGGTGACTGCTTATTTTTCTTCTGCAGAGTGGCTGGTGTGGTTTGAACTGCAGGCCTTTGTGTGGACCACTAAGTCTCCAGAGCTCCATTAGGGAGCTTCTTCTTGTTGTGGGCCATACAGTTGGAACCAACTCGTAGTTGACTCTCCAAACAGTTTTCAGAGGCAGTAAATTGCATGGGAGGATACTGGCCATCTTTGTCCTATGGAGTAGCTGGTGTATTTGAACTGTGCCCCTTTGGCATACATAGAAAGAGCTACGTTGGCCTAGTGGGCAGAAAGTTATGCTACCAAGCCCAAGACCAAGGTGGGTGATTTTAATCTGCAGCCCTCAGGCCAGGTTCAAATTTTTTTTGGTCAAATATTCTTCTAGGTGGTATAGCACTGGTCTGTACATTGCTGTAGAGAGGTAACTCATGGTTGCTGTGATGCTAAACACTATGACACTGACATGTCAAATGTGATAATGGTTACCCATGGTGGATAGTGTTTGGTGGAGCTCCCCGATTCAAACAAGCTTGGAAGCAGGAGTGGCATCCACTTCTGAAATGGCTTGCCTCCGGAAACTCTATGAACAATGCTCAGGTCTTCCGTTCATGGGGTCGTTATGAGTTGCCTACGACTCGATGTCACTCAACAACAACAACAACAACAACAACAACAACAACTACCACCTCTGGCATGGTAGTGCAGCTACTATTAGGCCACCAGAGCTCATCAGGAAACTAATAGACTCCAATTTTATGCCAAGACTTAGTGTAGACAAAATATGTAATTTTATTTCCACAGTCTGGAAAGCGGCTCTAGTGTTTGATGTGGTAACTAACACAGTCAGTGGGGGCGACATTCTCTAGTTTTAACTCATGACAAGAAGGAACAAGATCAATTCCAGTGGTTTTCTAAGGACATTACTCAAAATCCCCTAAATGTAGATTCTAATAGTCTCTCCCACTCTGCTTTTAAAGACTCAGCACTGAGATTTGAGAACTGCAGGAACTGACTGCAGTAATCTGTCCTGCAATCATCCACAGCCATGTCCCCAAAGAAGGAACAGTGCAGGGTCACGGCTCCTACTGGATGTCGAAGCAGACCCACACAGAGCAAAAACAGGAAAAGGATGTACTTTTCTGCCCTTTTGGTAAGAAATTAATGACACTGGTGGTTTTGCTCAAGGGAAGAGTACAAAAGAAGGTCGTCTTCAAGAGGACATGCTATGAAATGTGTAGTATGCTTGCTTTGCTCCACAAGGAGTCATAAATACAAGAGGCGTCTGGGGCAGAGGCTCGGTTGGGCCCTGTGCTTCTGGACAGCATAGCACTCTGACGAGGTCAAACGGTGAGGTAATTAAGAGGAATCCTAGGGTAAGATGACCCTCCTCATGCTTGTAGTGTAGTAAAAGTTTATTGTTCAGGGCACATAAATGCGAAATGCCTGAGCGTTAATTCTGCTTACATTTCAGGGTTGCTTTCGCCGAGACACATTTCTACTCTGGGAGTCTCCTGTAAGAAGTTTTGGGTCTGTGGAAATATGCAGCCCATTTTTCTTTTCTATTGCAATTTTAGGGGACACTTTTTCATCATTCAAAGCGACAGCTTCTGAGGTAAAAAGATTATACTTAAGAAAATCTTAAATCCCTGAGCTTGACTTTCTTATATAAATACAGCTTAATGGTTTACGAATAAAGAAGTTGATGTGAAAAGCAGCGTACAGACCCCAGGAAAAAAAAAAAGATATTTTCTTTATGAGGGTTTCACATTTCCAGGGAAATGCAAAACATTGTTCTACTTATGGCTTTAAAATAGAAACAGAGAACTATTGAAGGGCAAAAGATACATTACTTAATAAAAAAAAAAATCTTACCAGGTTCTGCTGTAGATCTGGGTTCTGTTTGCCACATGAAAAAAAATAAATCAAAATACAGCTTTAGAATAGGGTTACATGAAAAATACATCCAACTAATGTTTTTTATTACAGAAATGTTACAAACACCATAGTACAAAGGAACTAAGGTGGAAGTTAAGAACAAACAACGAAACAAAAAAGCAGTTGCTCCTTTGAGTTGAGTTGATTTCCACTAATAGTGACCCCAGGGAGCAAAGGAGAACTCCACTCTAGAATTTTCAAAGTTTTCCCCTTTTAGAAGCAGAGCAACAGGCCTTTTAGAAACTCGCATTCTGGTATTACCATAAACAAAGCTGTTTTTTAAAATGGCAGCATGGATGAAGTTTATAAGTCTCTAAAAACTGTTTGCAAAACTTTTGAGTAGAAACACATATGTTCATTTTTCTGGAGAAAAACATGTCACTTTTATAGGACTTTCCAAGAGGTCTACAAGCTAGTGCCATTGTTAAAATTTACTGGGCCGCTTCTAGCTGTGGGTCATCTGGTCTCTCACTGCTCTTTGAAAATACAAATCAAGTCAGTTGTGTGCATGGCTTGGGCCTTGCTGATTCTCCCTAAGGCAGAATGAAATGGTGGGACTTGGAGGAGGGTGCTGCTCCTTACTTTTCTGTAGAATCCGGAAATCGGGAGAGTCTTGGATTTCACTGCCTTGTCGGAACCATTTGACCTGCAGAGGGAGAGCCCCTCGGACCCGGCACTCCAGAACCACCACCTGGCCTTCTGACGCTGCTATGTTTTGCAGTTCCTGAAATTCAAGTAAAACACTCCCCTTAAGTCTCTGGTGTATTCAGCATTTTTTACAAGACACAATAAAGTACAGTTTTAAGCCTTAAAGAGAAAATTTTGCATCAGACAATAATTGACACTGACTCAGAAAAGGCTCTCAACCACAGCTGCAGCAACTCCGACTCATGGAAATCCTCATCAGGTTTCTGAGGTGGCGAATCTTTTTTTTTTTTAAATTTTATTACTTTTCTGTGCGTGTACCGTCAAATCAGATCTGACTGGTACAGGAGGAGATTGTCCCTCCTTCCCCGGCAGAGCATCTGGTGGATTTGAACAGTGCGCCTCTGGGATTGTAGTTGCAGCTCCTTACCACTAGGCCACCAGAGCTCCCCTGAGGCTGTGAATCTTAATGGGAACAGACTACACCTCTTTCTCCCACAATGCAGCTAGTAGATTTGAACCACTGACCTTTTAGCTAGCAGTCCAGCACACAACACACTTTACATCCACTCACCTGATTTTAAAGAAATAGTCGTAATTGTGATGGTTGTTATTATTAGGCGACGTCAAGTCAAATATGACTCATAACAGCCCTATGAACAGCCAACTTGATCCTTGTCCTCCTCTGTGTCATACTTACCATCTCCTGAAACATTCAAGCCCATTGCTGAAGCCAACATGCCAGTATATTTCATTTGGGGTTTTCCTTTCCTTCACTGATGCTCTATCTTTCCAAGCATGATGTCTCTCTCCAATGTAAAGCTACACCTAGCTACATGTCTGAAATATGAAAGACAAAGCTTCTCCATCCTTGCCTCCAAGGACCACTCTGGCTGCACCCTCTCAAAAAAATATCTATTTGCTGTCTTGGAAGATAATCAGTACTTCTCTTAGGATATTCAGTACTCTTCTCCAACACTACATACAACTCAAAGGTATCCTCTGCTGCCATCCCTCTTCAGTGTCCAGCTCTCCAATTCATAGCAGGTGATTGAGAAGACCATGGCCTGAATTACTTGCATCTAAGTCTTCAAACTGACATCACTGCTCTTAAAGCATTCTGGAAAGGTCCTTGGCGGTGGACTTGTCCAATGCTATATGTCTTCTGATGTCCTGTTTGCTGGGATCAAGGGTGCTGATTATTTATACAAGGAAGATGAAATCATTAACAGCTTCATTCCTTTCTCCATTCATCATAATGTTGACTGTTAGTCCTGGGTGAGGAGCTTTGTTTTCTTGATACTGAGATGTTATCCATACCGAAGGCTGTAGTACTCCAACCCAAAATGAAGCTAACTCAGTTAGAGGGTGAAAACTTCTGAATACCAATCAAAAGTTGGAGTATAAGTAGCGTGCCTCCTTAACTGGGTTATAAAATGGAAAGACGAACAGGAAAGAAGTGGCATAATCTCCACATAATGAAATTAGAAAGGCACAGGGAAAGCTGGTGGTGTAGTCCATTAGGAGTTATGTGGCTAACCTAGAGATGGTGCCTCTCTGGAGGTCCAATCCACCGGTGGTTCTGTGGGAGAAAGATGGACACTCTCCTCCCGTGTAATTTACAATATCTGACAACCTGCTGGAGGGTCGGCTATGTGTTGCTTCTGATTTGATGGCTTTGGGCTGAGATGACTATACACTCTCTAGAAATATGTAGCTTGTGTGCAAATCTGCACTGGCCCTTTTACACTGAAGAAAATTCTACAGTAATAATTAGTACCACTTTTATTTACATTTAAAAGTAACTTGATATAATGCAAACTTCTTAAAACAATTATGTTCCAGCTTGATGTTGATTCTTATGAAAAGCTAGATTAGAAAAGAAAAAAAGACATGCACTTGTTTTCAAATTTCAACCTTCGCATGCACTCCCATGTCTCTTCTGCCCAGGTTTATTAAAGTGCTGGGTTTATTAAATGCAAGGGTTTTGGTATTTTCTCATTTTGAGGTTCTGAGTGAAATAATAAAGCACATACTGCATGCCTTCCCTTATTGACTTTCATTTCCTCCTTCCTTGCTCATTGCCTCCCCCTCATCAATTTGAGGTCAATAAACTTTTGTAATAAAGTATTTAAGCTTGTTACTAAACCTGGAATCACTAAAAAGAACTCTCTAATCCTCTATTTTTCTCCTCAGGATGAACTAGTGAAGGAGGTATTTACATTTTTTGACTGTTATACTTTTGACTACGGAGTATTGGATTTTATACAGGACATACAGAGCTCCTAAAAGAATTTAAAAATAGTCCACCTCTACTCAAACAAAAAAAAAAAAGGGATGTGGTTTTGTTTATTTTGAAAGTAAACAGTCAACATCTTTCTTTTGCTTGGATCCACAATTAACACCCTTGGTACCAGCAGTCAGGAAATAAGGAAACACACTGTACTTGGAAAATCTGCAGTTAGGGATCTCTCCAAATTATTGAGGAATAGTGATGTCAATTTGAGGACTAAGGTGTGTCTGATTCAGGTAATAGTCTTTAGGAGTACTTGCTATTCATCTGAGATCTGGACAATGAATAAGGATGATGGGAAAAGAATTGATGCCTTTGAGCTATAGTGTTGAAGGAGAGCACAGAACTTCCCTCCCATGTGTCCACAGGAAGCGCTGGCAGAGACCACAGCCTCTTCACGGTCAAGCTCCCAAACAGGTATGTCTTGGAGAGGGTGTAGCAAATCATTTTTGGTCGCAAAAATGATGAGGTTTTGCATCACATACTTTAGGCATATTGCTGGGAGGTGTTATTCTTTGGAGAAGTACCTGATGCTTGGAAGGGTAGAGGGTCAATGCGGGAGAGGAAGACCCCTGACCAGGTGGACTGACATGGCGACTAATTCAATGAGTTCTTGTGTGTCAGGAAGTGTGAGGATGGCACAAGATAGAATAGGGTTCAGAGCTTTTGTTCATAGGGTCTCTATATGAGTCGTACTTGACATCATGGCACCTAACAATAACAACAAAGGTATAAATGGTGTCCTTGGAAAAAACTAGATCCCCCAGCAATGGTCTGTAAATGAGTATCTAAAGCCCCGTTGATATCCCAGGGCTGTAATTGTGGTGAAATTTGAAAATGTGTTTGATAAAACTTTTAGTAACTAGCAAGAATGGTTATTTTTTGAGTGAAAAAGGTAAGATTGCGAAGTACTTATGACTGCAATTATATTCCTCTTTTTAATGTAGAAATGCTCTGTTTTCTTTTAAATTTTGTGACTGAGTCCAAAGAAGAGCTAATTTAGTGGATAAGTGTCACTCAAGGGGTCAAACTCCAATGGATTCATCTGTTAAATAACTCCAGGTTGTCCAGGAAGCCATTTATGGTAGATTACAAATGGTACACATTGCAAATCTTTTATAGGCTTGTTCTTGCAGGCACCACAAGAGACTTGATTTATTTTGTTCAATTTTGTTGGAAAGCCCGAGATGCAAGAAATCAGTAGTAGATTCTGAGGCACTGAAGAAGTAAGAATCCCACATTATTGTAGTTAGTCTAGGTTCACAGATTGGTTTCTTCCGTAAGTAGGTGGGTAATTCTCAGTCTATTCTACTCCTAGTGACCTTCTATTAGGTTTCTGAGGTTATAAACCTTTACAGAAAGATGTTGTTCATATATCTTCCGTAGAGTGTGATTAGTGGATTCAAACCTCCGATGGTAGCTTTGTAGTAAGGAGGTACACTGCCAACCCAAAGGAACATGGTTCAAATCTATCAGCTGCTGCATGGTAGAAAGGCAACCTCCTCCTAAGATATTTTCTGCTTCTGAAAACACACTGGAGGGTTAATTATGAAGCAGTCCTGATGTGATGGTATACAACAACAATAACGTTTTGGTTAAGAATACAACAGATAGTGAACTATGCCACCAAAGCTCCTTAAGGAAACAAAGCTGAGATCAATTTATGTCACAAGGAAATGGGCAGGATTATCTTCTAAAGTTAGAAAGTCCTCTGCAAAGCAGGGAGGAGAGATGCCAAAGGAAAAAGGCAAGAGTAGATGCAGAACACAGAGAGGTCTCCACAGTGGACTGCAGGGAGAGGTACTGGGGACATAGGTCACCATGAACGTGCTCTATGCTTCTCGTGAAGGCAGCTTAGAACTATTATACAAAGCTTTAGAAAACAATGCACAGCTTTATTTTACTTTTCTTTTTTAAAAAGCTCTGTCATTAACATACAAAGGAGAAAGATGGGCAAATCCAGTGTGATTTATAACCTCTGAAAACCTGTTGGAGGGTCAACTATGAGCTTGTTTTGACTCCATGACATATAACGACAGCTAACATACAGCTATGCTTTCTAGTCGTCTTTTGGGGAGGGAAGAAATAGCACTGGAAGAATATAACTCTCAGGAACTGGATTGTAATAGGAGCAAAGAGAGTTATGCATCTAGTTTTAGACTATTCCTCTAGGTACCAGGAGGAATTCCCTAACATTTATACACACAGGGCCCTTGTGGCAGAAAAACCTTTGGTGAGGAAAAGCATGAACTCATGCCTTCTTCGTACTTGATATGAACTTTATTTCCTTAGGCCAAGAGCTTCTGGCATTCCCCAAATCACCTCAGCTGAGAACAATACATCAAGTAACTTAGGGTTTCTAGAGACGACATTACAAAGGTGCTTGTGAAAAGCTCTTAAACTACATACCATATGGAAGTATCCATCATTCTGTAAATGTTTCATGTTTGAAGCATCAAAGAAAGGCATCACTGGCTGTTATTACAGTGACTTGTGGGTTTTGGTAGAGTTTTATATCCCTTTAATTTTTATATATTTCTATTCTTCTAAGTTGTTGTCTACTATTATCCTTTACTTCCAGTGCCCTCTTGGAAAGAGCTCAAGTATTTATGAACATCTTGTGATCACACTGGTTGCTTTAGGAGAAAATACAAATAATTGCCAAAGATGGTCTTCTCTACTGCCTTTCAAATTCCTCATCTACATATTTGCTTTTCACATTGGTTCTGCTCTAAGAATGAATTTTTGTGAAAGTGTGAGTTGTGCTTTGTTTTGTTTTGTTTTTTTCCGCCTCGGCTAAAAAAAATCCCTTTTCCTCACTGTTTTGTAGTAACGGCTCTTTGACGTCAGTGTAGGCAACACTGATCATTAATTTGTTTTGCCTTGTGCTTTTATCTCCCTTAGTTACAGTATTAGAAACAGTTTTGACATCTGAGAGGACAAATTCCACCTCTTCCCTAATGCTTTCTTATTTTTCTTCTTCAGAATTATTTAGCTATTTCTTAGTTATTTGTTCTTCTACACAATTATAATGGGGAGCTCTGGTTAGAAGTGGTAAGAAGTCACACTCCAATCCCAAAGACATGCAGTTCCAATCCACCAGCTGCTCTGTGGGAAATGAATAGGCAATCTCCTGTGATGCAATTTACTGCCTCTGAAAACCCATTGGAAGGTCAGCTATGAGTTCGTTCCTACTCAATAGATCACAACAAAAACAACATACAACGTTAAACTTTCTATCAAACAATAAAAACAAAAACATTTCTGGAATTTTAACTAGATTTACATTGAATTTATAGATTGATCTGGGAAATGATGATGTCTTTACAGTCTCCACAGTTTATGAAATGTTACATTTCTCCATTTATTTGGGTGTTTTGAATATTTTTAGTAAAGTTTTACAATTTTCCTGAGAGAGAGAGAGAGAGAGAGAGAGAGAGAGAGAGAGAGAGATAAACATGAAATACTAACATAGAAGTAATTCTAAACTGATTCTAAACTGAGGATTTGACCAGTGAAATAGGTAACTTGTAACTTGGTAAATTACCAACTTAGTATAAAGTGACAGTCATATTTTTAAAAAATGATTGGAAAAACAATATTTTTTCTTTTGTAAATTTTCACCCAAATCATGATTACAAAAATGTTCTATGAAACTTGTGGTATCTCACAAACAATCTGCCAACCATTTAGTTATAATCTTTCCTACCTGTTTTAGCTTTACAGGCTTTTTTTCAGGCCCTTGACCACCCAGACCCTTCACAGGATTATAGTTATGTAGCAGTGGTAACCACGACCATCAGTCCACTAAACTGTTCTTTTTATTTTTTAAAAAAATGGTTACACAAAATAACATGTGAATGACATTTAAACACCAAAGTAAACGCGGAGAATGAGACTCGCAGATGTCAGACCTTTGTGAAAACAGGAGGAAAATACGCAGAAGTGGTTCCATCAGGCCGGCAGAGATATGAAGTTGGGCTGTGAACCTGAAAAAGCAGAGACACATGGATCAAATTCTAAATATACCAATTGCTGAAAAGACGAGTGAAAAAGCCTTTCATTGTTAAGATTCTCCACTCGAATGGAACCAGTGAATGAAAGTATTGCTCTACATCATTTCGCTGGTCTACTCTTACAGTACAGACATTGTTCTACTTCCTAATTTCACATCTGTTATTCTTCTCTATTCCAAAGGATATTCAAGGTAAAAGTTCCCTGAGTCTTCAGGGACCCATGAGCTTTTAAATGCTCTTACCAAATGGATTTCTGTGTGTGGGTCTTCCACAGAGAATTTTTTTTTTTTAATTCTCATTGACATTATATTTTCTTTTCATATGCAGTCTGGATTCATTGCATATAAACTGTAAGTTATTGACTATGGAGGGTAAAGTAAATGAACTGACATCTATTTACCTTAATTTTGACTTGCAGCCTTTTTTTGATAATAGGGAACAAGTGGAAAGGCATACTATTTTTATTATTTGGCTGATGGTCCAAAAAGAGTGTTGAGATATTTGAGTTGCAATCATCTTTGGGGAAATAGTAGTTCAAACTAGTAAATGGGAAACATTTGAGCTCAATCACTTAGTTTCAAATAATATGGATTTATTAGCTTTCCTATAAGTGATTGTTCTTATCCCAAGATTATAATAATCTGATTTTATGAGTCTAAGTATGCCACACATAAGGTAGAGGCTGTTGAGTTCTCATCTTCCATGAAGGAAATATAGGTTCTTTGGATTCACAGCTAATGCAACATATGTGCAACTAACACCTGCCTTTCAGCAGAAGTTTGTCTGTTGCTATAATGCTAAAGTGTGCCTGACCAAGTCATATTTTCAGTTGCTTTACATGCATCTGAAAGTTGGACAATGAATAAGGAAGGAACTGTGGTGTTGGCAAAAAATACTGAATCTATATCTTGGATGGCCAAAAGAACAAACAAATCTGTCTTGGAGGAAGTGCAGCAGAGGGCTTTTCAGGGCCAAAGGTGGTAAAACTTTGTCTCATATACTTTGAGCATATAGTCAGGAAGCACCAGTCCATAGAAAAGGATATCATGCTGTGAAAACTGGAGGGACAGTGAAAAAGAGAAAGATCTTCAAAGATTGATTAACATAGTGTGGAGTTAAGGGTTTATAAAAAATTTCTAGCCATTGCTTGATTTTGCCATGTGGATAGGCAGATATATGTTAGCAGTTTGTGTTAGCCCAGGAATAGATGGTATACCAATTGACATATTCCAGCTAAAAGATGCTGCTCTGGACGTGCTCACCAAGTTGTGCCAAGAAATCTGGAGAACAACCACTTGGCCAACTGACTGGAAGAGATCTGTATTTGTTCCAATCCCAAAGAAGGATGACCCAAAAGAGTGTGGAAACGATAGAACAATATCATTGATTTCACATGCAAGCAAGATTCTACTGATGATTATCCAAACATGACTGGAACAGCACATCAGCAGAGAACTGCCAGAAGTCCAGGCTGCGTTTAGAAGGGGTCGTGGTACTAGGGATATTGTAGCTGATGTTGGATGGATCTTAGCTGAAAGCAGGGAATACCAGAGGAATGTATATCTGTGTTTCACTGATTATGCAAAGGCGTTTGACTGTGTGGATCATAATAAACTGTGGCTGGCTGACTCTGAGAAGAATGGGAATCCCAGAACACTTGATCGTGTTAATGAGAAACCTATACTTGGACCAGGAGGCAGTAGTCAGAACAGAGCAAGGAAACATTGCATGGTTCAAAATTGGGAAGGGTGTACATGAGGGATGTGTCCTGTCTCCATACCTTTTCAACTGTATGCAGAATAGATTATCCAGGAGGCTGGGCTCTATGAGGAGAAATGTGGGGTCCAGATTGGTGGAAGATCTACCAACAATCTGCGTTATGCAGATGACACAACCCTGCTTGCTGAAACTGAAGAGGACCTGAAGCACCTGCTGCAGAGGGTCAAGGACTGAAGCCTCCAATATGGATTGAAGTTCAATGTCAAGAAGACAAAGATTCTGACCACTGGGCCAGTTGGCAGAATCAGGATGGATGGTGAAGAGATTGAGATTGTTCACAGCTTTAGTTTGTTTGGCTCCATAGTCAATACTCTTGTCACCAGTAGCCAGGAAATTAAAAGACATATTGCCATGGGAAAGTCTGGTGTTAGGGACCTCTCCAAAGTACTGAAGAGCAATGGTGTCTCTCTGGAGACTAAGGTGCGTCTGATACAGGCCATGGGCTTTGCACTCACTTGTTATGCAACAGAGAGTTGGCAATGACCAAGGAGGATAGAAGCAGAATTGATGCCTTTGAGCTGTGGTGCTGGAGAAGAGTATTGAGAGTATCATGGACTGCTAGGAAAACAAACAGATTCATCCTGGAAAGGGTTAAACCAGGTATCTCCTTGGAGGCAAGGATTCTGAGGCTCTGTCTAACATACTTTGGACATGTTGTAAGGAGGGACCGGTCCTTGGAGAGGGACATCATGCTTGGTAGGGTGGAGGGACGGCGCAGGAGGGGAAGGCTCTCTATGAGGTGGATTGATTCAGTGACTGGGATAATCGGGATGGGAGTGTTAGAGACAGTGCGATTGGTACAGGACAGAGCAGAGTTTAGGGCTGTTGTACATAGATAGGGTCACTCTGAGTCGCAAGCGACTCGATGGCACATAACAACAATAACAACATCCACAATGAGACTGAGTAATCTCACCAATCTACAAGGATATTGGCTAGTTGCATCAATACACAAGGAAGGGGATTGTCTAGTCTCAACAATAAACTGGGCAGATTCAGCAGCACAATTAGAACAAACCTCACTGCTAGCAAAGAAGAGAAATCAGGAGAATGTGATAGCCATAGCAGAGAACCAGAGATCTGAAATGAGACAGAGTGGACCTTGGGATTGCTGCCCCCCCCCCCATAGGCAGAACCAGAGTTAAGAGCCTTTGCCCAGGTTTGTCACAAAACTTGAGACTAGAGTGGGGGAGAGCCAATATTAACAGGATTGAGAACTTTGTAACACTAGACTAAAGCCGCGAGGCTTTTCATAAACTGTCCCGACTATATTCTGCTACCAACCTGCATTACAATCTTTTGACTACCCTAATATGGTTCTCTGTGGTCTGTGAGCTACTTCATCAGATTTTGAACCCAGTAAAGCAGTAAGATTGGTACTGAGAAGAGTAAAAAGTGGTACAAGAGAGTGGGGGATGATATGTCTGACCTCATGGGAGTTGGTTTTGTGTTACTGATTCTGTTAACAGTAACAATTCCCTCTTGTGACGTCAGTAAAGATCAGATATGGCTGTCTCCACATGGCACTTTGTCTTTTTCAATATAGTGACTGTAACAATAGGCTACATTGTGAGGATGGCACAGGTTAAGGCAAATAATGTATTGTTCATAGGGTCACTATTAGTCTTAATTGACTCAAAAGCAACTAACAACCACATGATACTGTACAGGTTTCAGCAGAGCTTCTACATTAAGATGGACTAGAGAGACAAGTGTGACCATAAATTTCCAAAAATCACCTAATAAAAATTTGATACATCCCAACAGTCTGAGGTCTGATCTTCATTTGACCATATTGGTGGCATAGGACTAGGGAGAGTTTCATTCCATTGGTCACCAAAAGGGCAGCTATGAACAACAAAATATTATTTTGCTGTTTTGATAGGATGTCATTAAGAATGTTGGCCAAGTTATAGATATGTTATTATGATACTGGACCTATATGTTATCCCTGTAAGATATTTTTATTGGATTTTGAGTAAGGCGATTTGAATCCATTTTGCTATTTAAGTCCAAACAGACTGTAAAAGAACAAGAGCTGCATGGGGAGTGCCATATCTCACCTTTATCAACTTCACAAAGGGAAACTGTCCCCATCCACAGCATCAATAACAAGAAATCAATTCCTATGATGTCAAACATGTCATCCACACCCCTGTGCCTCTTTCTACTCATCTCAACATCAATCTTACTGCTTTGCTGGATTCATAGTCCAATATAATAGATCACAGATCATACAGAACCATACTGGGGAAGTAAAAATGTTATAATTCAGATAAATAACAGAGTACAGCCAAGACAGCTCCTAAAATGTGCACTCAGGCACCTCAGCCTCAAGTCTCATGGCTCTAAGTGTTTCAAGTTTTCAGTTCTACCAATATTGGCATTTCCCCAACCAATGATTGTCCAACAATATTCTCTGTCCTGCCAATATTGGCTTCCCTCCCACATCCAAGATATCATCTCACATATCTATCTCATGTCAGGTCTCTAGTTTGGCCATGGCTGCTGCTGCCACATAAATCATGTCCTATATTTTTCTGCTTCCTCTTTACTGGGTTGGCGAAGGTCTTTTTATTCTTCTCAGGAGTTGGGGGAGGATTCTGATCTTTGTGGCTAGAGCTATTCAATTTATTAAAGAGATTAGCCAATCTTCTTGTAGATTGTTGAGACTGGTCACTCCCTTTGTGGAATGGCAGATAACCAATCCCCATGGGGGATTGTAGTCCTTCTCATCTACATGGGTCAGTCATCCATATCAAATAACGCTAGAAGAGTCAAATTTGAAGATAAACTCCATATAGATCAAAATCAAATCCACCTCCATAGGGTTCTGAGCTTGTAAATCTTTACAAGAGGTGTCTATCTTCCTCCCATGGTATGGGCTGGTGGATCCAAACCCCTTATTATGATTAACATCACAGCATAGAAGACACTAGGCCATCAAAATTCTTTATTCATGTCCAAAGAACACAGGTAAATGCTTTTGCAGCATTTATTCTGTGCTAGGCATTATTTTAAGTTATATGAAATACCTAATTGAGTCCTGGTAACAATCCTGTGAGACAGGTGGTATTGCTATCTTTATTTTAAAGCTGAAGAAAAAGTGGGTAAAGAGAGGACCCACAGTAAAGAATTGGTAGAGCTAAAGTTCAAGCCCAGGCCATGTTGCTCTGTACCTACCACAGTACCTACCTTTCTTTGAGCTTTTCCAATCTTAAAACTATAAAATTAGGTATATGATTTCCATTCACCGTTCCTATAAAATTTAGACTATTTAAAATTACACAACTTTTTAAAAAGTTTACTGTTTACATGACTACTGTACTCATACAGATTCATGGGTACCTTTCTATACTTAAGAGTTATCTCCTAATCTACTTATGTTAAGTAGATTCCAACTCACAGAAACTCCACATCAGTTTTCTGAAGCTGGAAGGTCTGGTGACATAGTAATAGGGGACTGTGCTGCTAGCTTAAAAGCCATACCTCTCTAGCTGTTTCAATCTACCAGCAACTCTACAGAAGAAGGAAAAGTAATCTCCTTCCAAGCAATTTATTGCTTCTGGAAACCTAATGGAGGGTTAGGTATGAGTTGGCCCTGACTGTAGGGCAGTGAGTAAGTTGAGTCTAAATATTTATGGAAGGATATTGTTCAGCTTTCTCTCACGAGGTAGCTGGTGGTTTTGAACTACCAATCTTTTAATTTGCAGCCTGAAATATTATGTACTACACTTTCAGAGCTCTGTAGACTTCCACACGATACCTTAAAATATTCTGCTACATTTAAGAAATAGCTCATGTGTATATTTTCTGTTTCTTTTTTTTAATTATTATTAAATTTTATTAGTTTTAATGAACATTTACAGGGATTTTGGGTTTTCGTTCCTTCATTGCTGCACCATTCTCTCTACCCTCCTCTCCAGTTTGTTCTTCTTCCCCCGCCATCTGAATGTCTGTTTTAATTGTCCAATTGCCACAGTGCTTGTCAAAGTCAGCTCTGATCAATCTCCTTTGTCAGTGTGTCCTTTGCCATTCCCTATCACTCCTCCCCGAGAGAGACTTCACCCTGATTCATAAGGAAAAGGGGATGGCGTATTCTCTTAGCTACTTCCTGCTGAAAAGGGACGCTGTGGGTTTCAGGGTGAAGATCTTCTCTCACTACTCTAAAGGGCCCCTTTGGCAGTAGGAAACACATAGACTATTATGGAGATTGATTTTGGAATTTAGATGCACTGTTGTTAATTGTGCTTAGCCGTATGTGTTCATATCCTTGAAGATGTATCATGGGGGTGTTGCAACCTAGAAGACACAAATTTAACTAACAAGTTATAAGTACATGAGTCAAAAATTATGGAAAAGTAAAAGAAAAGATTCTTTCATTGTTTTACAAACCCTATTTTCTGTTTCTTGTACTAGATTATAAACTGTAAATGGGGCAGATTCAAGTTTTTCTTCTCCTTAAGCACTCAACAAACACTTATCAATTTTATACCCTAAATACCAAAACTCTGCTGACATTCATTAGTAAAAAATATTTCTACAAATTCCATTCTGACTTACATAGTCTGCAAGCAGTTTACACTAATTCTTTTTATGGAACACATAAATATCGACATACCAGGCATTGGTGAAATGAGATAGATTGGCATGGAATATTTTGAATCATATGATCATATGATCTACTATGCCAGAAATGAAATGAGAGGAAAAACGGGTGGGGGAGGCATTCTTGGTTAAAAAGATGATTGAAATCCATCTTGAAATACTATGTTGTGAATGAAAGGATAACATCCACTCAGATAAAAGGAACACCTGTCAATACCACTACCATTCAAATATATGCACCAACAACCAATAGAGGTGGAAACAGGCAATTTCTACCATCTTTTGCAGTCAGAAATCAATTGAACATGCAACCATGTACTAATACTAATGGGTGACTAGAATGCAAAAGCTAAGAATAGAGAAAAGGATCAGTAGTTGAAAACATGGGGCTGGTGACAGAAGTGAGGCTGGAGATAAAATGATAGAATTTTGTACAGTCAATGATTTATCCAGTGCAAACACCTTTTAAAAGAAACATATACTGTGACTATATACATGGACTTCACCTAATGGTCTGCACAGGAATCAGATTGACTATATCTATATAAAGAATCACTGGAGAAGCTCAATATCAGCTGTGAAAAGTACACCAGATTCTAATTGTGGAGCAGACCTACACCCACTTATAGCAAGTTCAAACTGAAGTTAAAAAAAAAAAATGAAATGAAATCCACAAGAACTGAAATTTGACCATGAGTCTATTCCACCTGAATTCCAAAACTATCTCAAGAACATGTTTGAGGCCTTTAACACTAATGAACAAAGGCTATATGAGCTGGGAGGATATCAAGAATATTATCCAAGAAGAATGCAAAAGGTCATTACAAAGACAAAAGAGGAAGAAAAGATTTCAAAGGGCAGGGTGGGAAGACAAAGCAAACTATTATAATGAAATGTGCAAAGAGCTAGAGTTCGCAAATCAAAAAGGTCAAATTTGCTTAGCATTTTTTAAACTGAAGGAACTGAAGAACAAATTCAAGCCTCAAATTGCAATACTTAAAGATGCTATGGGTGGAATACTGGATGACTCAGGAAGCATTAAAAGAAGATAGAAAGAGTACAGAGTCACTCTACTAGAAAGAACTGGCCGACATAAGGTATTTCATGAAACAACTTATGTTCAAGAAGCAATGATGATGAAGGAGGATGTTCAACCTACCCTGAGGGAATTGTCAAAAACCTAGGTCCCAGGAATTGATGGAATGCCAACTGAAATATTTCAGCAAACAGATGCAATCCTGGAAGAGATTATCAGGTTGTGACAAGAAATATGGAGGACAATCACCTGGTCAATTGACTGGATGTGATCCATATTTAGTCCCATTACAGAAAAAGGTGATCCAATAGAGTGTGGAAATTATAGTATGATATCACTACTATTACATACAAGCAAAATCCTGCTGAAGACTATCCAAAAGTGACTGCAATAGTAAATTGGCAAAGAACTATCATAACTACAAGCTGGGCTTAGAAGAGTTTGTGGCACTAGGGACATCGTAGCTAATGTCAGATAGATTGTGGCCAAAAGCAGAGAGTACCAGAGGAATGTCTATCAGTGTTGCATTGACTATCCAAAGGCATTTGACTATGTGGATCACAACAAACAGTGGCAACTTTAAGAAGAATGGGAATCACACAAAACCTTATTGTGCTCATGTGAAACTTACATGTGGACCAGGAGGAAGACGTCAGAACCGAGAAAACACACACACACACACACACACACACACACACACTGCATGGTTCAAAATCAGAAAAGGAGTATGTGAGGAATGTGTTCTGTCTCCAATAACTTTTCAATGTATATGCAATCTGTATTCAAGAGACTGAACTTTATGAGAAGGAACATGGCATCAGGATGGGGAAAGACTCATCAACAACCTGCATTATGCAGATGAAATAGCCTTAATTGCTGAAACCAAAAAAGGCCTGAACCTTTGCTACAGAGGGTCAAGGACTATAGTTTGCAATATGGGTTGAAGCTCAACATCAAGAAAACAAAGATTCTTACCACTGGGCCAACTGGAAGCATACTAATAAATGAAGAAGAGATTGAAATTGTTAACAATTTCAGCTTACTCCATTTAACAATTAATACCCTTGTCACCAGCAGTCAATAAGTCAAAAGATGAATTGCATTTAGGAAAATCTGTTGTCAGAGACCTCTCCAGAGTGCTGAAGAGCAAGGATGACAGTCTAGAAATTAGGGTGTGCTTGATCCAGGCCAATTACTTATTATGCATCAGAGAGCTGGACAATGACCAAGGACAACAGAAGAAGAATTGATGCCTTCGAATTGTGGTGCTAGAGAAGAGTATTGAACATACCATGGACTGCCAAGAGAACTAATAGGTCTGTCTTGGTGAAGGTGAAACCAAGCTGTTCCTTGGAAGTAAGGATTTTGAGACTCCATCTCACATACTTTGGTCATATAGCCAGGAGGGACCAGTCTTTGGAGAAGGATATCATGCTTAGAAGGGTGGAGGGACAGCACAGGAGAGGAAGACCCGGGATGAGATGGATCGACAGAATAACTGAGGTAATGTGGGTAGTTGTGTCAGAGAGAGTGATATTGGCTCAGGATTGAGCAGGATTCAGAGCTAATCATAAGGTCACTATGAGTTCTAGTCAACTCGATGGCACATAACAACAATTCTTTTTAAGTTCACAACTCTAAATTTCTTTTCTCTATGTATCTCACATATCGCACAACACATACGTCCCTGACTATGGTAAGGACCAACCCAAAGGCATGCAATTTGAATCCAACAGCTGGTCCTCGGGAGAAAGCTAGGCAATCACCTCCTATGTGATTTACTGCTTCTGAAAACCTCCTGACTGGTCAGATATGAGTCATTCCTAATTCCAGAGTGCCTAATAAAAACTAAAACACCAATTCTCCCACTCTTTATATACAGCAGGCTGGAATAAACTACCTTTAAAACACCTGTGAGTGCTCAACAGCTAATAAAGACTCAGAGATAAGCATGATTATGGTCACAAGGCAAACTCATTAGCTAGGAATGAGTTTATGACTCCGGAGTGGTGGGAGGGACAGCCCTTTGTGAGTGTTGTGTTTTAAAGACACTCAACATTTCAAAAAGGCAAAGTAATATCTTCAATTAAGAAAATATTTTTATATTTTTAATTTCATTTTGATTGCAAAACAAATTCTTTGTAATTACTCCCCAGAAGGTGAGTTTGTGAAATGCTTGGCTGCCAGCTGAAAGGTTGGTGGTTTCAATCTACCAGTAGCATCTCGGGAGGAAGATGCGAAGTCTCCTCCTGTGATCACTACAAGGTGGACATGACTGGACAGCAGTGAGTGAATTTAGTTGATAGCTTTAGTCTTTCATGGACAAAACAATTTTAAAAAGAAATTGTTGTTGTTATGTGCCGTCGAGTCTCTTGCGACTCATAGCGAACATATGTACAACAGCCCTAAACTCTGCTCTGTCCTGTGCCAATCGCACTGTCTCTGACACTCCCATCCCAATTATCCCAGTCACTGAATCAATCCACCTCCTAGAGAGCCTTCCCCTCCTGCGCAGTCCCTCCACTCTCCCAAGCACATGTCCAAAGTATGTTAGACGGAGCCTCAGAATCCTTGCCTCCAAGGAGCCACCCGGTTTAACCCTTTCCAGGACAAATCAGTTTGTTTTCCTAGCAGTCCATGGTATTCTCAATACTCTTCTCCAGCACCACAGCTCAAAGGCATCAAGTGGAGTGAGGAATTTGACTTTTTTTTCTTATTTATTACATGACTGATACTAGAAGATGCTATTGATATGTGAGCTTTTCCTGCCTTTTCATTTACTTTAAATATGTTAGTGAGTTTAGATACATGGGAGTGCAAATATAGAGCAATCAATAATCACATAGTCATATAGCTACACAGTATTATGAGGAGGTTGTTAAAAGACTCCTAGTGGAAATAAAAAAAGTTGGCTAATTGGTGGTATGATGTTGATGTAAAGATTGTTTTTATTAGATTAAAAAGAAAATTTTTATCTGCTGTTTTTCTTTTCTCTCAGTAAGGTTTGCTTTTTGTGTGCTCCCCCGCCCCCCCCCTTAGACAATGTCTTAAGAGTGCGCTAATTAGAAGTAACATTATATTGTAGAAACTAAAAGATTGTCACTGAGTTTGACTCATTGCGGGCTACTGTCCAAGGAATACTTACCTGTTGAGCAGGGATAGATAAGGGCTGAATCACAGCTGTGGTCACACCTGTCTTTGGAGATGATGATCCAATTGTTAAGGAAACGGAAGTTGTTTTCTTTTGAGCTCTACAAAGCAAGGAGGCAAGTGTTTACTCAGATTATTTTTCTTTAATAAGAATTATTATTGAAAATATGTTCACAGAAATAACTGTATTTCTTTCATCAAATAATTTCAACTGCATGTTCTCTGAAAGGGAAGTCATATACAGTTGTAACAGCAGAGACAGTACACGTACCTCATAAACACATAAAAAAATCAAATATTTGGATAAAAGAAAAGTACCTATATGTAACCTAGTCATCATCAAAGAACATAAATATTACGGAGAAGAAGAATTTTTTTATCCATAAGCAAGTATTTACCCTTTAAAGTTAGTCTTTTACATTGGGTCAAAGTTTTGGTAATCTAGTGTTAGTCTAGCAATTGTTCTTTGTTCTGATTTCTAATTTTGATAAATTATGAGAATCTTGGAAATTTTATCCTTTTTAGTGCATAGAAGTTTGTGAGGAATAAGGAAAGAATTAGCATGAGTTGGTTTCTAGGTCCAGCTTTGCCAAAAGTGGCTGAATGGACTATCTCAAGTGACTCATGTAATCTCACTAAACCTGAGTTACTTATTTGAAATCAGAAGTTGCAAAGCATATGACTGTATAAGGTCTCCACAGCATTAATATTTGATGCTGAATGGATGTAATTGTTAGGGATATGCTAGTACGTTAAAGAGATTTATTAGTTTAAGCCTTTAGTATAAAAGTATTAGTGATGTTTTCTGCAAATTTTCTGGAGATTTTGTTTCAGTTTTGTAAAATTGTTATTATCGCTATGTGCCATTGAGCTGGAACCAACCCATAGCTGACCTTCTGGTGGGTTTTCAAAGACAGTTAATCACACAGGAGGAGACTGCCCATCCTTCTCTCATGGTGGGTTAGAAAGGCGTGCCTTTGGGTCATTAACATTTTACAAATAATCTTTGTTTTTGAAGGAAGAAGTTGAATTTTGTGATTTTCTTGTGTCAAAGGTTATTGCTTGCTTAATAGGATTGTTGTTGTTGTTGATTGCCATCGAGTCGAGCACGACTCATAGTGACCCTATATACAAAAGGCCTGAAGCCTTTCTTTAACTATCGTCATATATCAAAGTTCATAGTGTCTAGAAGCATGATGTTTAGGAAGTGGATGCTGCTCCTGCTTCCAAAACTGACTTAAACTGGGAGCTCCACCAAACACTGTCCACCATGGGTAACTGTTATGGAATTTGACACCCCAATGGCACAAGGTTAAGCATCACAGCAACCCCAGATACCTCTTTCAGTATATTGACAGAAGAGTGCTATACTACTTAGAAGAATGTTCCTCCAAATTACTAACAACCGACTTTTAAATAAAAAGGCCCTCCCTGAGGTCATTGTGACTCCAGACAAGAGGCTTAAATAAAAAACAACCAACCTGGTGTGCTGTTGTTCTTATGTGCCATTGAGTCACCAGCGATGTATAGCGACCCTATGAACAGCAGCTCTGAACCCTTCCCTGTCCTGTGCCTGTCTCACTAATTCTGACACACCATTTTTCAATTTCTAACAGTAAATTGGTCCTTGTTTTCATTTGAGTAATGATTTAACTGATTTTATTCTCAACATAATTTCTCTTGTTTTGTACATGACTAATCAGCTGTCTTTGAAACTAACGTTGCAGGTTAGATTTAGACATTTTGATTTTGGTAATTGCAAACTTCAAATTGGTAAGTATAAAAATTTATATCAACTTTAAATATTTGCTCTTTGACATTAGCCACGTTTTTCCTTCAAAGCACAACATGCACAGCTTTTATGCTGTCGTTCTTTACAATAAGGATAGTTGATGGTGGAGTGGGCACTTACTGTGGCATAGCTCCAGGTTTTGATTTGAAAGCTAAACTTTCACTGTCAGAATCTGATGAACTGGCACCTGGGAGAACATGAAATAAAAAAATAAAGTCAAGAATTATATGGTATATCTAATCATTTCAGATTAGTGTCATTCATATAAAAATAACATATTGTCTTATTTTTTCTATACTACACAATAAAATACAGAATATTCAGTGTATTTTTATTGAGTCTGTGCTTTCAGAATTAATTTAGAAGCATTATTATAAAAAAACCTTCTTCATAGTAATATATTTTTAAAGCCAGATTTATCATTACTTTCATTTTATATCACTTTGACGATCACTATTTATGAAATAAGCATGTGTGTGTGTGTGTGTGTGTGTGTGTGTGTGTGTGTGTGTGTAAGAGAGAAAGGGAAGGAGAGAAATGTACATGGTTATAAATTTTATGATTTATCAGATTATATTAAGTGAATTATTGTTTTCAGTCGTCATTAATCAAGAGATGCTTCCTGAGTTTTGGCTATCGTATAATAGCTTCATTTTTGCATAAAAGAATCTATGATTTTTTTTATTCTCTTCCAAGTTTATTTGGATCATTATTGTTCATGAATTAAAGGTCATCTTAAAGCAAGTTTGTGTTCAGCTACTAACCTAAATGGTGGCCATTCAAATCCACCTAATGTCACTCTTATGGCATTGCAAAAGAGAGGCCTAGAGATCTTATTCACAAAGATTACAGCTAAGAAAAAAAATCCTATGGAGTTCAATTCATTCTCCTGTGTAGCACATTGGGTCACCTGGCATAAGTTAAAATCAACTCAATGGCAAAACATTTGGGTTTGGTTTTATAAGATTTGTAGCCAAAAGGTAAGTAGCATTTTTAATGTTACCATATTTTCATCATGAAATTTAAGTGACAAATTTAAAATAAGTGTAACAGATAAAGTATACAATGGTGCTACTTTTAAGAGCTATATTCACTCATTAACTATGCAGATGGTGACACATTTCTAACCTTAATGTTTATATCTTCTGGGAGGAAATTTCCCATTTTTTTAAGGAGTTTTTCCCTCCCAAATGAATGTTAAAATATGTTAAAAATTTTTGTTTCTACCTCAGTTTTGTAGCTTATTATTACTTAATGTTTTGTTAAATAAATTATTTATTAGCAGAAGAAAAGAGCTATAATCACCTTGAGTTATTTAAATCATATATTTATTGATATTTTAGTAGAAAAATAATGTACTTAGTCCCAATGTGTATATAACAGGGTTTCATCCTATCAACCTCATCTAAGTAATTTTTAATTTAAGTTGAATACCTCATTAAAAAAAACTCCCTATTTTCATTATAATTGCCTTTTATTTCTATATAATATATATATTAAGATGTAGATCTTGCATCACCTTTGACCGATAAATATTGCGACTATACTTCAGAGACACCGATCCCAACATAAGGAACTACCATCAGCTGATGTGTTTGAAATCACAGAAGCCATGGAAGCTTCATATATAAGT
>NW_006399938.1:6131974-6136213 GCF_000299155.1 Elephantulus edwardii | reverse complement strand
CCGCAGGCGACTCGACGGCACATAACAACAACAACAACAACAACATATATATTAAAATACAATTGTTATTTCTATTTGGGCGTTGGAAATATTACATATAAATCTACAAATATGATCACTCTTGCAAAGTACCCACAGCAATACTGATTATGTTGTTGTTGTGTACCATAGAGTTGGAACCGGCTCACAGCTGACTCTCCAACAAGCTTTCAGAGCAGTTAATCGCATGGTAGGAGACTGCTCATCTTTCTCCCGCAGAGCAGCTGGTGGTCTCGAACCGTATGCTTTTGGGATTGAAGTACAGCTTCTTACCACTAGGCCACCAGAGCTCCCTAGTACATATTATTAATTATAAGATACATGTGCACATAAAGGACAGTTGTTAGGCAAAGCCTGTCATAATTTGAATACAGAATAAGTCAAAGATTGACGTGTACATATTTACATGAAAATAAATCACAGAATTACGTGACCTAATAGTAAAGATAACGCTGCCTAGTGTATTTTTCTGATTAGTTAGTATATCAATATATAAGTTTATATCAATGGAAACATACTTCTTTGAGATTGTTTCTGACTTCAAGTGAGTTTTTAATACACATATTTAGTTTAATTATTTTGAATGGTTGCCTCCTGTTTCTTTCTTTGACTGTAACATTTCCAGCCTTTTATTGATGTTAGAGCAATTATGTTTAGAATCCCTTCTGGAATGTCTGCTGTCCCTTCCTCATTATTTCTGTAACTACTACCCTAGTATAGGCTTTCTCCACTTAGTTTCTGGATAAGCACAATATAGATTCTTATCTTGTCTCCCCAGTGCTTTTCTCTGAATGCCTGCCTTTCTCTAGTTCCTTTTCAACCCATGTTACATTAGTTTTTCTACAGTGTATCTTATTTATCTGTTTAAAAGAAAAATCAGATGATCACATGAATTCTGAGCTCTGGTAGTGAAGGGCTAAGAAACTGTTCGCAATTCCACAGATACAGGATGGACAATCCCCTCCGTGATTTACTGTCTCTAAAAACTCGCTGGTGGGTCCACTATGGTTCAGTTCTGACCTGGTGATACACAAGAAGAATGACGACAACGACAACAACTTATGATTTCTACACAGTAGACGAAAAATCTTAGTTTGATATTTATTCAACGGCCTTCAAGGTCTTCAACCTGATTTTCTAGTTCTTTTCCAAAGCTTTTTGGACTTCTACATCATATAACTGGAATCTAAGAGTTGTGCATACTCACTGGCATAAACATATGCCACCTCTCTCTCTCTCTCTCTCTCTCACACACACACACACACACACACACACACACGCCACCCAAATAGAAAAAAAGATGAATAATCTATCTCTTCCATAGTCATCAAGTCTTTCTGGCTCATAGCTGATCCTCCAGAGGGTTTTCAAGGTTGTAAGTCACATGAGAAGATTTGAACTGCCACAGAAGCACACCTTGGGTTGGCAGCACAATTTGCTTCTGATTTCACCATCAGAGCTCCCTAAGATAGATAGATATACAGCATTCTTTCCTTACTGAGCATATGTGATGTGTTGGGAGCTCTGCTAGGAAACACAACAGAGTAGACGACAAACACAAAATAACACACATGTTCCTGGCCTTACGAAGCTTATGGTCTCAATACCATATGGAGACAACAGGCAAGTAAGTACAGGATATGTTGGAACATACAGCTGGAAAAAGTATGTAGGAGGTAAGGAGGACAGAGTGAAGGTAAAAGAATTTTAAGTACTGTGGAAGGGGAGCTTTTCATGAAAGGCAGCAGCTTTCTTTTCCAGGCCTCTTCCCATGTTTATATATTTAGTCAGATGATTCACTTTCTAAGAAATTGTCACAGTCTCTTTTCTTTTCGTTGTTTTTTTTTTTATTGTATTATTTTTACGTGTACCGTCAAATCAGATCTGACTGGTACAGGAGGAGATTGTCCCCTCCTTCTCCAGCAGAGCATCTGGTGGATTTGAACTGCATACCTCTGGGACTGCAGTGCAGTGTCTTGCCACTAGGCCACCAGAACTCCCTCACAGTCTTTTCTTGACATTCTATATGTTAAGATCATTAGATAATTTATCTGGGCTTTCTCTAAATTTCTAGTATTTTTGTGTTTTTAGAATTAAGGTAGGATTAGGAAAGGAACTGCCATTTTTTGAGTATTCACAATTTACTTGGTAGGCTGCTGGACACTTTATAATATTTTATTTAATTATTATAATAATTTAAAAATCATAAAAACATACTTAAAATACTTATAAATATTGTAATACATCAAGAACAATTATATTATAATTTATATAATATATAAGAAGTGAGTTGTGTTTTTCACTCAGTCATTCATTTATTGCCACTGAGTTAGAGAACCTAACTCTCCACTGGGTTTCTGATGCTGTAAATCACATGGAAGCAGACTGGTTATCATTCTTTCGCAGAGCCACTGGTGGGTTCGAACTGTCTGAGAGGCATACATGGCCTTTGGGTTAACAGTGTAGCTCCCTAGGGACTGTGCCACCAGAGCTCACTGTGTCTGTTTTATAAAGAAACTAAAGAACCAAAAGATTAACTAATTTGTGTGAAGTCAAGTCACCTAACCAGAAAGTTAGAGGGATTCACCCTCTTGTTTTCTGAACATGCAGTTCTTGGATGTTCTCTTGATCATATGACCTCACTAAGCTTTTCTTTGTTCCTCAGACTGCTGTATCTATCCAAAGCTTTTTTCTTTTTTCCAATAATTTTTTTAATTTTAATTGTAATTTTAGCAAAAGTTTACAGAAAAGTTAGATTTTCATTCATTCATTGGTTCATTCATTGTTGCACATTTCAACCCCTCTCGTTCCCTCCCCCCTCAAATAAAAATTCATCCCTTGTTGCACAGTTACCACCCCATCCCATCCTCTTTGCAATGTACCTCTTATTCTGGGCTGTTGTAGTACTTATAATGCCTAATCATATATTCTTTTTAAACAGTTCTTTCCTTCATCTGTTCTAATGCAGCATTCATTATCTATCCATTCTTACCCTATTCTTCCAACCCCACATGTCAGACTTGCTTTATAACAGTGGTGCTATGCAGAGTTGTCCTTTATGATTGAGGTATTTCATTCAGCAGTGCCTTTTTCCTAGCAAGTCTTCGATTTCACATGCTATGAAAGAATGGAGGTAAGACATGCAAGGCTTGTCTGGGGACAGGGAGTGGACTATGCAATAGCAAAGAGCACCCAGGTGGAGGAGTAGGAGGCTAGTGAGAGTCATAGGGTGTGGTCTGACTTAATCCTCAAGGCATTGAAAGTAGAGACATGGAAACACTAATTGCAAAGGATTAACTTGGAAAATAGAAACAAGAAAAACAGCAAGATAAACAACAAAAATCAAAGATACTTAAGAGATAAAACCTTTTCATTGTGATTACATCTGAGGAGCTGGGAACACCCAGTAGATTAGTTTATCAGAAAATCAAGGTAACCTGACAGAAATATTTTACTGGAATCATGAATTAAACAAAGTAGGGGAGGGAGGGTGTACCTCAGTTATACAAAAGTTATCAGAGATGAGAAATTTGGAAGAAAAATTATTAATTTCATTTCAAACATTTAAAGCATTAAAAACAAAAACAAGCAAACACAAAAAGCCCTACCACTTTATTTAGAAAATGGTTGCTACTTTTCCCTAGATGGTTGGTAGATAAATGCAAAGTATGAAAAATGTTTGTATCCTCTAAATAATATTTACTGGTTTTTGCACACCTGTCCAAGCCATGTGAAACTTCAATGTCACCTTACGTCTCAGGTGTCAGTGACTTTGCAGATGGTGTAGGATCAGATCTCCAGATCTGTGCCAGCAGGTTCCTTTCCCTCCCTGCAGGGCAATACTTCCCTGTCTTCTTTTCTGTCTTCTCCCTAGTCATATGTTTTGTACCTGCTGTTTAGAGGAAAGTGCACCCATGACAGGTTAACAATTTTCTCCCTATTACCAAACCTCCCCTTTCAGCTCTTGATGTAAGTTTCCATCAGAGAAAGGAGAAAAAGCAAACAAAAAACAACCCAGTGTCTTTGCCAAGATTATGTTTGTGTATTCATCCAATATTTGCTTACCTAAGGGAGGGGGGTCTGATAGAGGCCAAGGTCTTTGCTGTCTTTGCTATCACTTGTTGAGAGTTGGACAATGACTAAGGAGGATAGAAGGAGAATTGATGCCTTTGAGCTGTGGTGCTGGAGAAGAGTATTGAG
>NW_006399938.1:6115985-6126369 GCF_000299155.1 Elephantulus edwardii | reverse complement strand
GAGTTCGGCCCTTTTGACTTTCAGACTCTAGCTCCTCGCCCATTTCATATTTTGGTTTGTCATTCCGTGCTGCCTTTTGGAATCTTCCGTTCAGCTCTTTAGATAGGTGGTTCAAATCTCTCAGCTGATGTCCAGAAGAAAGATGGGAAATTTCCTTCCATGCAATTTATAGCCTCTGAAAACTTGCTGGAGGGTCAGCTATACATCAGTGGGAATTTGATAGCAATAAATCAGAAATATTAACTACTTCTGTGTGGCCTCCCAAGTAAAGAAATAAAATGATGATGCTCATTTTTTCTCTGTTTTCCTGATAGAATGCTTGTACAAGGGTCACAAAAATAAACTTCTGCTTTATTGTCAGAGTTTCTTTTCTATACTGAAAATGTATGCTTCTTAATCTTCTTTTTTAGTTTCTTATACAATTGGAATACTTCCTTGAAGAATGGAAAAAGAAACCAATCCAGGAAACACACAAAAGCAAAAATTAAAAAAAAAATTTAATCATTTAATCATTTGTTATACCAGTGCTCAGGTATTTTTGTAGTATTTCATTACATCTGTATGCCAATTAAAATAACAAATATGTTTATAAAAGTGTGATAATGCAGCATAACTGTTTAATCACAACTCGATTTTTCATTTAATACATTGTAAAATGTTTTGCTACATTTAAAGATGTGCATATACCTTTTACAAAAAACACAAATGATGACTATACAAACAGACCTCACCTGATGGCCTACAAAAGAACCAGATTGATTACATCTTTGGGAAAAATCATTGTCAAGCTCAATATAAGCTGTGAAAACTAGTCCAGATGCTGACTGTAGATAAGATCATCAACTACTCATATGTAAGTTCAAACTGAAGGTAAAGAAAATCTAATCCACAAGAACAAAGCTTGACCTTTAGCTTATCCCTCCTGAATTTAAAGACCATCTCAGGGAAAGGTTTGAGGCCTTGAATACTAATGAGTAAAGACCAGAAGAGCTGTGGCAAGGTATCAAGATTATAACCTATGAAGAATGCCAAAGGTCATGAAAAGACAGAGCAAGAAGAAAAGACCAAAATGGATGTTAGGAGAAATTCTGAATATTGCACTAGGGTGCTGAGAAGCAAAAGCAAAATGAAGAAATCAAGATGTTAAGGATCTGAACAGTAGATTTCAAAGGGCATCCTGGAAAGATAAAGCAAAGTATTAAAATTAAATATGCACAGAGCTAGAGATGGAAAATAAAAAATGATGGATTCACTCAGCATTTTTAAAGCTGAAGGAATAGAAAAATAATTTCAAGCCTTGAGTCGCAATACTTAAGGATGCTGTAGGCAGAATATTGAATGAACCAGGAAGCATCAAAAGAAGATGGAACGAGTACACAGAGTCATTTTTCCAGAAAGAATGGACTGACACAGGAAAATTTTCTGAAATAACATAGAATCAAGAGCCTATGGTGATGAAGGAGAAAGTTCAAGTTGCTCTGAAGGCATTGTCAAAAAATAAGGACCCAAGAATTAATAGAATACCAATTAACATATTTCAACAGAGGCTTCCCTGACATGCTCAATAGGTTGTGCCAAGAAATATGGAGGACAACAACCTGGACAAGTGACTGGAAAAGATCCATATTTATTTCGATTTAAAAAAAAAAGTTGATCCATCAAATTGGAGAAGTTATCAAACAATATCATTAAGATCACATGCAAGCAAGATGCTGCTGAAAATTATATGAAAAATGACTGGAACAGCACATCAGTAGAGAACTGCCAGATGTGAAGGCTGGGTTTAAAAGAGGCTGTGGTACTAGGGACATTATAGCCTATGCTAGATGAATCTTAGCTGAAAGCAGAGGGTACCAGAGGAACTTCTAACTGGGTTTCATTGACTCTGCAAAGACATTTTTCTGTGTGGATCACAACATTATATGGTTGATTTTGAGAATAATGGGAATCCCAGAACATTTAATTGTGATTCTGCAAAATCTATACTTGGACCAGGAGGCAGTCATCAGAACAGAGCAAGGAACCATTGCATGGTTCAAAAACGGGAAAGGTGTACTTCAGGGATACATGCTATCTCTATATGTTTTAAATCTATATGTGGAACAGATTATCCAGGAGACTGGGCTCTATGAGGAGAAGTGTGGCATCAGGATTGAAGGAAGACTCATCAACAACATGCATTATGCTGATGACACAACTTTGCTTGCTGGAACTAAGGAGGGCCTGAGGCATTTGTTGCAGAAGGTCAAGGACTGCAGCTTTCAGTATGGATTGAAGCTCAACATCAAGAAAACAAATATTCTCACCACTACGCCAACTGGCAACCAGCAGCCAGCAAATTAGAAGACTAATTGCATTAGGAACATATGCTGTCAGGGACCTCTCCAGGATACTGAAGAGCAGTGGCGTCAGTTTGCAGACTAAGGTGCACCCAATCCAGGCTATGGTCTTCACAGTTAGTTGCTATGCTTCAGAGAGCTGGACAATGAAAGCTGGATGATAGACGAAGAAATGATGATTTTGAATCATAGTGCAGGAGAAGAGTACTGAATATATATACCATGGACTACTGAGAATTCAAATAGGTCCATCCTGGAGAGGGTGAAACCAAGCTATTCCTTGGAGGTAAGGGTGTTTAAGTTTCCGCTGACATACTTTGGGCTTATTGCCAGGGGATCAGTCCTTGGAGAGGGATAGTGAAAGAGAAGAAGACTCTGAATGATATGGCTTGACTCAGTGTCTGGGGTAAGTATGTCAGAGAAAATGAAATCAGCTCAAGATAGAGCAGGGTTCAGAGCTATTGTATGTAGGGTCGCTATGAATCACAGGCGACTCGACAGCACATAACAACTATGGTGCTGGAGAAGAATTTTTAACGTACATGGCCAAGAAAACAAACTGGTTTGTCAGAGAGGGTGAAACCAAGTTTCCCCTTGGAGGTTAGGATTTTGAAGGTCTGTTTCACACAGTTTAGGCACATAGCCAGGAGGGGACTGATCCCTGGAGACAGGCATCATGTTTGGAAGCATGGAGGGACAGCACAGGAGAGGAAGACCCCAGGTGAGATGGATGGATATAGTAACTGGGACAATTGGGGTGGGTGTGTCAGAGTTAGTGAGATTAGCTCAGGATAGGGTAGGCTTCAGAGCTCTGATGGTCTAGTGGCAAGAAGCTGTGTTGCTATCAGAAGGCACAGAGTTCGAGGTCACCAGCTGCTCCACAGGAGATTGGCATTCTCCTCCTGTGCTATTAACTGAAAACCTGCCGGAAGGTCAGCTATGGTTGGTTCTGATTCTATGGTACAAAACAGCAACTATGTATATATCTATTTCCTTGAATGACTTTATTAAATATATCTTCTTAAATTTTATATTTTTTGGGTGTGTGTGTGTGTGTGTGTACTGTCAAATCGGATCTGACTGCTACAGGAGGAGATTGCCCCTCCTTCTCCAGTAGAGCATCTGGTGGATTCGAACTGCACACCTGTCGGATTGCAGTGCAGCTTCTTGCTAAATCTATTTTTTAATATTGAGTTGGAATGATTCACAGCTGACCTTCCATTGGGTTTTGGAGATTGTAAATTGTCTGGGAAGGGATTGTTCATCTTTTCCCCTCAGATTTTGAAGATTGTAAATTGCACAGGAGGGGATTATTCATATTTCCTCTCGGAGTCCCTGGTGGATTTAAACTACTAAAGAGGCATGGCTTTGAGTGAACAGCACAGCTTCCTATAGACTATATCACTAGAGCTCCTTCACTGAATAGTTATGGTTTATCTTCTGGTAGAGGAGGTCGCTTCTCGTGTCTTGATGGTGGTCACATAAGGGAAGTTTTGGGTTGTGTTTGATGTCCCCCCCCCCCGCCAAAAGCGGATGTTAGTTGAACTTTTGACCCAAGGATGGAGGTCTGCTAAAGGGTATGTCTTTAAAATACCATAGGATTATTTATTAATTTTAGAATGAATATTCTTTAAGTGATACAGCAATCATTTGTCTATTTGCTGTACTGAATAACTTGGAGATGCTGTGCCATGCTGTTGTTATGTGCCGTCGAGTCTCTTGCGACTCATAGCGACCCTCTGTACAACAGCCCTAAACTCTGCTCTGTCCTGTGCCAATCGCACTGTCTCCGACACACCCATCCTGATTACCCCAGTCACTGAATCAATCCACCTCATAGAGGTCCTCCCCTCCTGCGCTGTCCCTCCACCCTCCCAAGCATGATGTCCCTCTCCAAGGGACATCATGTCCAAAGTATGTTAGACAGAGCCTCAGAATCCTTGCCTCCAGGGAGCTGCCCAGTTTAACCCTCTCCAAGATGAATCTGTTTGATTTCCTTGCAGTCCATGGTACCCTCAATACCATCAATTCTCCTTCTATCCTCCTTAGTCACTGTCCAACTCTCTGAAGCACAACAAGTGATAGCAAAGACCATGGACTGTATCAGACGCATCTTAGTCTCCAGAGAGACACCATAGTCATGTCAGATCCATAATGATTGCTCATCATGTGCAATGTTTGGAGGAGCTTCTAGATTGATTCAGATTGGGAACCAGGAATGGCATCTACTTCCTAAATTAGATGCCTCTGGAAACTCAACAAACATACAGAAATGATGTTAATTAAAGAACAGAGTTCAGGTTTGTTTGGTTTTTTTTTAAATTTTAATTTTATTATTTTTACGTGTACCGTCAAATCAGATCTGACTTGTATAGGAGGAGATTTCCCCCTCCTTTTCCAGCAGAACATTTGTTGGCTTTGAACCGTGTACCTCTGGGATTGCAATGCAGAGTTCAGGTCTTTTTAAGTAAGGGTCGCTATGAGTTATATTTGACTTGATGACACTTAACCACTGCTAAGTGAGACTAGTGTTGTTATATTTGGAAGAACATTCTTCCATGTTGTACATCAATCACTCTTTGTCAAAGTCCTGTATGAAAGTAATCTGGGTTTGCTGTGATGCTGAACCTTGTGCCACTTGGGTATCAAATACCATAGTGGTTTCACAGTGTGGACAGGGTTTGGTGGAGCTTCCAGTTGTAAAACAGGTTTGGAAGCAGGAGTGGCATCCACTTGCTAAACCACATGCATCTGGAAACTATGAACTTGGAGAAATGACAATAGTTTTGGAAAGGCATTAGGTCTTTTGTTCATAGAGTCGCTATGGATTGTACTCAACTCAACGGCAATGAACAATAACAATGACTAAATACACTTAGCTCCCTACTTCTGTTACTCCCTTACTATCTCAGTACAGAAGTAGTTTGCAGTTTCATTAAAAGCAATTTAAGCAATGTCAAGGATAATGCATGCAAAAAAAATGAAGAATGATTATAAAGGCATTAAGTTGATTATAAAGGCATTCAGTTAAACTGAATGTTTAATGACATGAGTAAATGCTTGTGAGAGACTAGTTATGTTTTTTAAATAGTAAAAATATTATGTCAGTAAAATATGCACACATCTAGGCAAAATAATGGCAAGATCAAAATAGATTGTATCGATTGTTACAGGGTAGTAGGATTCTTATCATTTAGTCAATTTATGGTGATGCTATGTAGGTGGATAACAGAGTCTTTTATAACTTCTTTTTTTCCTAGTTGCAGCTTTTAGAAAAATTATAGTAATAAGAGCATACACTATAGGTCAGATACCACTCTAAGAGATAATCTCATTTAATCCTCACATCAACCCAATTTTATCCCTGTGCAAATGAAGGAATAGAAGAATAGAACTCTTGTTGCATACCCAGGAGAGGTTAACACTGATGAATGGGACCTTCTAAAGATTAAGTCTCTGTGTCCATCAAAAACTTTTCCCAAGTGAGTGAAAAGAAAACTTACTGGGAACCACTCCAGACTACTGAGAAGAAACAATGATAGTATAGAGACTACAAGGTGCACCTGATCTAGACCATGGTCTTTGCTATAATTTGGTATGCATCAGAGAACTGGACAATGACTAAAGATGACAGAATAATCAATGCCTTTGAGCTGTGGTGCTGGAGAAGAGTCTTGAACATACTATAGACTGCCAAGAGGACAAACATATCTGTCTTGGAGAGGATGGAACTAAGTTTCTCGTTGGAAGCTAGGATTTTGAAGCTCCCTCTCACATATTTCGGGCACATGGCCAGGAGGGTTTGGTGTTTGAAGAAAGACATCATGAATGGAAGGGTGGAGGGACATCTCAGGAAAGGAAGACCTGGATGAGATGGATTGACACACTAACTGAAGTAATGGGGGGTGGGTAGGTGTGTTAGAGTAAGATTGGCTTAGGATAGGGCAAGCTTTAGAGCTGTTGTACATAGGGTAGCTATGAGTTGCAGGTGACTTGACGGCACATAACAACAACAACAACAATGACATCTCAGACAAGGGTCTCATAATGAAATTGGAAGAATCTTTCTAGAAAACAATGTATTAGAATTTTGTAAATAAACTAGTATAATTAAAAAAAACCAAAAAAACCAAAAAACAAAAAAACACACCTTACAGAACACTGCAGGGCCTGCACAAGACAAAGGCTGATAATTCAATTATAAAACGAGTAAAAGACATGGAAAGACTTTTTACAGAGGAAACAATCAGAAGACCAAGAGACACATGAAGAAATGCTGAAAATCACAGGAAATAAGAGAGATGCAAGTCTAAACCGCAATATGTTAAACTCCAGTTTAAGAGCAAAGTTTAACAGCAATAAATATTGCAGAGGATTTGTAGAGATTGGAACTCTTATACATTGTTGGTTGGGTTGTGAAATGGTATAACCACTCTGAAGGGTAGTTTGGCATAGCCTCAAAAAGCTAAACATAGAAATTCTACATGACCCAGTTGTTCCACTGCTAGGCACATACCCCCAAGAAAAACAGAACTGAGAAACAACTGGAGATTTGTACACTGATGTTTATAGCAGCATTATTCACCATAATAAGAAAATGGAAACAGTCCAAATGTCCATCAACAAATGATTACATTCTGAAATTGTGGTACATTCACACCATGAAATACTATACAGCACTCAGGAACAATAATTCTGAAAAATACTATGTAACGTGGTGGGGGGTGGTGGTGGTGGTGGTTAGAAATCATTATGCTGAGTGAACAGGTGGGAGGCATAGCACTCCCTGACCTCAAAACCTACTACACAGCAGTAGTAACCAGAACAGCATGGTACTGGTACAAGGACAGGCACATAGACCACAACAGAATTGAGACCCCATAAATAGACTCAGCTATCAGATATTCAACAAGGAAATCCAAGCTATCAAATGGCGAAATGACAACCTCTTCAAATGATGCTGGCAAAACTAGACTTCCACCTGCACAAAGCTCAAACAGGATCCACATCTCACACCAAACACAAAAATCAACCCAAGGTGGATCAGAGACCTGGCAGGAAAGTACAAAACCATACATAAAGTTCAAAAAAGAGACAAACTGAGTTTAAGATTAGAAGCACTAGTCCAAGGTATAAAGAGACTGTCAAATACAGCCAGAAATGTACAATCTGAAGAAGATAAAATTGATGAATGGGACCTTCTAAAGATTAAATACATGTGTGCATGAAAACCTTTTTCCAACAGGGTGAAAAGAAAACCTATCAATGGGGAATAAACATTTGATAATACCATCTCTGACAAGAGTCTCATAACAGAAGTTTACAGAATACTCCTGGTCCTCCACAAGAAAAAGACTAATAACCCAATCACAAAATGGGCAAAAGACATGGAAAGAATTTTCACAGAGGAAGATATTAAAATGGCAAACAGATACATGAAGAAACGCTCCAAATCACTGCCAATAAGAGAGATGCAAATCAAAACCACAATGAGGTACCATCTCACTCCAGTAACAGTGGCAAAGTTTAACAGGGCAACAAGTAAATATTGGAGAGGATGTGACAAGAAAAGAACTTGTATACATTGTTAGAGAAATAATAAAATGGCACAACCATTCTGGAAGGCAGTTTGGTGCTTCCTTAAAAAGCTAAACAGAAATTCCATACAACCCAGCTATTCCTCTACTTGGAATATACCTGAGAAAATGAGAACTGAGGAACAAATGGCGACTTGGGCAGCAAATAAGAAATATTGGCAAGGATGTAGCAGAAACGGAACTCATATACATTGTTGGTGAAACTGTAAAATGGCACAATCATTCTGGAAGGCAGTTTGGTGCTTCCCCAAAAAGCTAAACAGAAATTCCATACAACTCAGCTATTCTACTACTTGGAATATACCTGAGAAAATGAGAACTAAGGCACAAACAGAGACTTGTACACCAGTGTTCATAGCAGCATTATTCACCATCACAAGAGCATGGAAACAGCTCGGATGTCCAACCACAAATGAATGGATTGAGAAATTATGGTAAATTCACACAATGGAATACTATGCAGCATGTAGAAGCAATGATTTTGTAAATTACTGTCTAACTTGGGAGGGACTGGAGAGCATTATGCTGAGTGAACTCAGTCCTACAAGGAAAAAAAAATTGTTTAAAGCAATATTGTAGCATGAGTATAAGAATCCAAGGCGGGGAGGGAGGGTAGAAGCAGAGGGATGAGGATGTGGAGGGAAGGGGGGATATTAATCATGGAGTTGTACAATTTGATGGGTGGGGGGTGAGGGTATTTGGAAGAATTTGTTCTTAAAACACATGTACATACAAAAGAAAATTGGGGGGAGACAAATAGTGCATAAGATCATTATTGTAAAAACAGAGGAATGACTAGTAAGATGTGTAAGCACGTCCAAAGAAGGAAGGGAGGGGACAAGGGGCCTGGGGGTGAGGGAGAGAGGGAATCACAGGGTCACAGATCTTGGTGAGTAGAAGGAGAGGGTGAAGGTGAGCATAGATCAATGGTGATTAGTTTTAGAAGACACAATGTAAGGGAGAGATCATATGTAACAAAATGTGACTGAAAAAAGACCCACAAAAATGTAAAAGGAAAGAATTTATGTGGAATTTTCATTTCACAGATATTGTTACTTTTGTAGTTCACCTTATTTTTTTTTCTTTTGTAACTTTTTAATAAACATGCTTTGATGTAGCAAAAAAAAAGTAGCCTACAGATGTGAGAAAAACCAATTGCTTAAGGTCACTGGGCTAGGGATAAGCTACTGATAAAATAATATGAAAAGTTATTAAAATAACGTGAAGAATGTTCACAGCTCTACTTAGATCCCTGCAGCTTCTCTTAGCAATATTTTAAAAAATCTAGTAGAAGAATACCTGTGTTATGGACTGAACGGTGCCCTACAAAAATATGTGTTTTAAATCGTAATCCCTAAGAAAAGGAATGGATTTGCTGACAGTTGTATATTAGGGAATGGGTTTTCTTTGTTCTGTTAATGAAGTATCATTAATGTGGAATATCGTTATATCTTATGAGATTAAGCAAGCAGAGATTGGGAAGACATGCCACACCATTAAAGGTCACCAAAGAATCTAAAGGATAAGCTGAAGAGAGACAAGGACTTTGTCCTAGAGGCCACCAAGAAGGAAAGTCTTCCTCTGGAGCCAGTACCCTGAATTTAGACTTCCATCCTTGTAAACTATAAGATGATGAACTGGGGGCTTTTTGCTTCATTGGAATTAACAGGAAATATTATTTATATAATATTACAGTATGGTCTGACATGCCTTTAAAAGACAATATACCTTTTATCAGATTATTCACAACATTGTTGTTGTTGTGTACCATTCAGTTGGAATCAACCTATAACTGACCCTCCAGTACGTTTTCAAAGGCAATACTTGTAAATAAATGTCAAATAGCATATACTAACCTGTGTCCTACTCCTGTATCCCTGCAACTCCTCCATCTATTTTTATGATGCCCAGGCAATCTCAGAGGAATCATAGTGGATTAATAGTTAAATGACTCTGAGATCCACAATCAATGCCCTTGGTACCAGCAGTCAGGGTCATGTGTTAAGGAAAAAGTATAGCATTGTGAAAGTCCATGGTCAGGGACCTCTGCAAAGTACTGAACATCAGTGATGTCTGTTTAAAAAATTTAGGCCAGTCTGATTCAAGCCCATAGTCTTTCCAACCACCTGCTATGTATTTGAGAGCTGGATAATGAATAATGAGACAAGAAAAGAACTGATGCATTTGAGCTGTGATGTTGGAGAAGAGTGCTGAATATCCTGTGCATTGCCCAAAGAACACACAGATGCGTCTTGCAGATTATGCAACAAGAGTGCTCCTTGGAGGCAATGAATGGTGGAAGCTTCATCTCACATATTTTGGACATGTCCTTGTTGTTGTTATGTGCCATCGAGTCATTTGCGAGTCATAGCGACCCTATGTACAACAGCCCTAAACCGTGCTCTATCCTGTGCCAATCGCATTGCCTCTGACACACCCATCCCGATT
>NW_006399938.1:6111836-6115885 GCF_000299155.1 Elephantulus edwardii | reverse complement strand
ACATGTCCAAAGTATGTCAGACGAAGCCCCAGAATCCTTGCCTCCAAGGAGCAGCCTGGTTTAACCCTCTCTAGCATGAATCTGTTTGCTTTCCTGGCAGTCCATGGTACATTCAATACTCTTCTCGAGCACCACAGCTCAAAGGCGTCAATTCTCCTTCTATCCTCCCTAGTCATTGTCCAACTCTCTGATGCATAAGAGGCTATCCCTTGAATAGAGACATGATGCTTATAACATACTTGGAGGAGGGCTAGTGAAGGAGAGGAATACCTTCAAAGAGATAGACTGATACAATATCTGCAGCAATGGTCTCAAGTGTGTTGGGAATGATAAAGATAAAGATGGCACAGGATAGATAGGACAGAGTTCAGCTCTGTGGTTGATACGGTCACTATATATGAGTCATACTTGACAGCACTTAGCAACAATAGTTAAAGCACATGGCTGCTAATTGAAAAGTTGATGGTTCTAACCCAACAGTTGCTCTGAAGGAAAAATATGAGGCTATCTGTTCCTGTAAAGATTGAAAGCCTTAGAAAGTTTATGGGGGCAATTCTAATCTTGTCTGTAGGCTTCCTGTAAGTAGGAATCTACTCTGGGGAAATGCATTTGTTTTTTAAACCATTGGGTCCTGGTCCTCCAGCCCACCAGATCCAACTCCTTCCCCTCATCTCCCAAAGTTTGGTTTAATTCACTTTCTTAATTTTTGAGCTACCGTTCATTCCCTCTTTGGAGTTAATAAAGGTATAATGATGTGTGTAATTTATTAATTATGAGTGAAGCAGTAGTGGAAAATAAGATGTCTATATTTATTTCACATATTCAGGTTTGCCAGTCTATTTAAAGTATAAATATATCGAGAATATTCCCTTACCATCTTATTCTTGCTTGAGTGGATCTCTCCCACCATCTGGCACAAGCATGTTCTGATTCTATTTTTTTTTCCTTTTCAAAAATGTTGCTCTATATTGTAGTGTGTCTCCCTCCTATACGGCCTACCCTTCTCTATCAGATTATTTTTATCGGTATATAAAAATTCACTAATCACTCTTGCTTGAAAACAAACAACAGAAACTTATCCTGATTCCTTTCCAGATGTTGCTGTCGAGTTGACTACCACTCATAGTGAACCTATGAACAATAGCTCTGAACCCTGCTCTATCCTGAGCCAATCTCACTGTCTTTAATACACCTCTCATCATTACAACAGTAACTGTGTCAGTTCATCTCATACGAGGTTTTCCTCTCCTGTGCTGATCCTCTACTCTTCCAAGTATGATGTCCTTCTCCAAGCACTGGTCCCTTCTGGCAACAGGCCCAAAATATGTAAGATGGAGTTAAAAAATTCTTGCTTCCAAGAAGCAATCTGGCTTCACCCTCTTCAAGACTGACCTGTTTATGCTCTTGGCGGTCTGTGGTATGTTCAGTATTGTTCTGCCGTACAAGTTTTTCCTTTCTCCATACTTTTCCAGATACCCACCAATATATTTGTAGTGGTTGAGCAAAGAAAGCTACTCCAATAACTCTTACATGGTGCTTCTCTAATTATTTCATAAATTGATCTCAACTCACCCATTTGGTCTTTGATCTTCAGATTTTTTAAACTCCTCTTTTGAAACTCACAGCATTGTTGTTATTGTTGTTGTTAGGTTTCATCTAGTCGAGTATGACTCATAGCGACCCTATGAACATAAGATCTGAAACTTTTTCTTTCCTGCACCCTCCTCACACTTTCTGATACACAAGAGGCCATTGCAGCAGTCACTGTGTCAATCCACCTAGTTGAGGGTCTTCCTCTCCTTTGGCAACCCTCCACCCTTCCCAGCATCATGTCCTTCTCCAAACAACAGCCCCTCCTAGCAACAGGCCCAGAGTAGGTGAGGCAAAGCTTCATCATTCTTGCCTCCAAAGAGCATGCTGGCTATACCCTATCCAAGACATGTCTCTTTATTATCTTGGCCATCCATGGGATGTTCAGTGCTCTTCTCCAACACCACAGCTCAAAGGTGTCAATTCCCCTCCCCGCCATCATCCATATTCATTGTGCAGCTCTCAGATGCATAGCAAATAATAAAAAAGACCATAGACTGAACCTGACTCACCTTAATCTTCAAACTGACATCAATACTCCTCAATAATTTGGAGAGGTCCCCAACTGCAGATTTTCCCAGTGCAACCCACATCCTTATTTCCTGACTACTGGTACCAAGGGTGTTAACTGTGGTTCCAAGCAGGATGAAGCTGTTGACAGTTTCAATTTCTCTTCCATCATGACACTTCCTATTGGTCCAGTGGTAAGAATCTTTGTCTTCTTGACATTGAGATGCAATCCATATTGAAGGCTGCATTCCTCGATCTTCTGCAACAAGTACATCAAGTCTTCCTTACTTTCACCAAGCAAGGTTGGGCCTTCTGCATAATGTAGGTTACAACGTTACCAATCCTGATGACATACTCCTCTTCATAGAATCCAGATTCTTGGATAATCTGATCAGATACAGATTGAATAAATTTGGAAAGAGAATACAACCCTGATGCACTGCCTTCTCAATTTTAAACCATGCAGTGTTCTACTTCTCTGTTTGCAAAACAGTCTCCTGATCCAGGTGTAGGTTCCCCATGAGCACAATCAAGCACTCAGGAATTCCCATTTTTCTTAGTATTAGCTATAACTTGTTATGATATACACGGTCAAATGTCTTTGTATAGTCAACAAAGCACAAACAGACATTCTTCTGGTATTCGTTATTTTCAGCCAGGATCCATCTGACATCAGTAATAATATTCCTGGTGCCACGACCTCTTCTAAGTCAGTTTGTACTTCTGGTTGTTCCCTATCTAAGTACTGTTCTAGCCATCTTTGAACGATCTTCAGCAGTATTTTGCTTGTATGGGACATTAATGATATTATTCAATAGCTTCCACATTCAATTTGATCACTTCTCTTGGGAATGGGAACAAAAATGAACCTCTTCCATTACACTGGCCAAATAGCTGTCCTCCAAATTTCCTTATATACACTGGTGAGTGCATCCAAGACTGCATCTGTTAATTGAAACAAGTCAATTTGAATCCCATCAATTTCTAGGGTCTATTTTTTGCCATTGCCTTCAATAAAGCTTCTACTTCCTCCTTCATTACCATTGGTTCCTGTTCATATGGTACTTCCAGAAATTTTTCAGTGTCAGTCAGTTCTTTCTGGTACAGTGATTCTATGTATTCCTTCCATCCTCTTTTGATGCTTTCTGGGTCATTCAATATATTGTCCATAGCATCTTTCAATAGTGCAACACAAGGCTTAAGTTTATTTTATGTTCTTTCAGCTTGAGAAATGCAGAGCAAGTCCTTCTCTTTTTATTCTCCAATTCCAGCTCTCTGCACATGCCATTATAATACTTTGTCCTCCAGAGCTGCCATATGAAATCTTCTGCTCAGCTCTTTCACTTTGTCATTTTTCCCTTTTGTTTTGACTTCTTGACACTCCACTGAAGTCTTTAGAGTCTCTTCTGACATCCATTATGATTTTTTCTTTCTCCTCAATTTTTGTAATGACCTTTTATCTTTTCTTCATGGATGATATCTTTGATAACATCACACAAATTATCTGGTCTTCAATCATTGTTGTTTAATACCTCAAATCTATTCTTAAGATGATCTTGAAAGTCAGACAGAATTGATTCAAGATCGTATCTTGGTTCCTGTGGACTGAGTTTAATTTTTTCAGCCTCAATTTGAAGTTGTATATGAGTAATTGATGATCTGACCTATAGTCCACACTTGGCCTAGTTTTTTGTGTGTTTTTTTAAGATTCTAAAGATTGAATATAATTATCATGTATACTTTATGATTTCTAGCACCATGGGATCAACTAGATTCTGTTAAGACTCAGTTGAAATAAGTTGATTTTCTGAGGAGGACCTGAAGCGCTTGCTGCAGAAGATCAAGGACTACAGCCTCCTATATGGACTGAAGCTCAACATCAAGAAAACAAAGATTCTCACCACTGGGCCAATTGGCAGCATCAGTATGGATGGTGAAGAGATTGAGAT
>NW_006399938.1:6101091-6110581 GCF_000299155.1 Elephantulus edwardii | reverse complement strand
GAAGTGCCATATTGCCTTCCACAGTGGTTGCACTATTTTACACTTCTACCAACAGTGAATAAGGGTTCCAGTTTCTCCACAACCTCGCCAGCATTTGTCGCTTGCTGTTCTGTTAAATTTTGCTATTCTGACTGGAGTGAGATGATATCTCATAGTTGTTACCTGGCCTAGTTTTGACTGCTGATATTGAACTTCTCCAAAGATTTCTTCCACAAATGAAGTCAATCTGATTCTTATGCAACCCATCAGGTGAGGTCCATTTAGAAGCTGCCATTTATTTGTGTCTTTAAAAAAAAGGATTTGCAATTAATAAATCATTGAAAATATAAAATGGAATCATTCTATTTCCAGCCCATTCTTTTCAACTACTATTCTTTCTTCACTGTTTCCAACTCTTGCATTCCAGTCACCAGTTACAATTATCTCCTCTTGATTGTATGTCTAGTCAAGATTTGGTAAAAATTCTCAATTTCTTCCTCTTTGACTCTAGATGTAGGAGCGTATATATGAATAATAGTTCTATTAATAGGTCTTCCTTGTATACATATTAATAATATCCTATCACTCACAACACTGTATTCCATAATACAACTTGAAATTGTCTTTTTGACCATGATTTTTAAACCATTCTTCTTCTGTTTTTCATTCCCAGAATAGTATACCATGTGCTTTTCTGATTCAAAGTGGTCAGAGCTAGTCTAGCACATTTCACTAATGCCTAGTAACTATATTGATGTTCATGAGTTCCATTTCGATTTTCACGAATATGGTAATATTGACCATGTAGGCAATATTGAGAATATAGGGAGCTCTGCTAGCCAAGTGGTAAGAAGCTGCACTGCAACTTTGGCACATTGTCCAAAACCACTAGCTGCTATGAAGGAGAAGATAGAAGCAACCTTCTCCCACGTGATTTACTACCTATGCAAACTTGCTCGAGGGTTTATTCCAAATTGACAGCATATATACAACAACAACAGCAACAAAATTGACCACATGAATGGTAAAGCTGAAGTCTATAAAAACAAACTTAGATTCTTTCCACTCACTCTTACATCTTCAGGCCTTTTGATGTCTACCTCTGAACTCTAGCTTGAATTTTACTTTCCTTATCCACTTAAACTAACCTGTTGAAACCAGCATCTTTTCTTTTTTGTGCTACTCTACAGGCTTCTAATAATCTCATTGATTACAAGCCAAAGCCACGGATTTTTTGTTTAAAGCTTCCAGGCTTCTCCATTTATTTAGAACAAAGGCCAAATTGCTAACTGCGGTCCACATGACCTATGTCCATCATGACACACCCAGCACTCGAAGCCTGGCCTCCTCCTGCTCCTGGAACACATCTGGCTTTGGAGTTCATTTACTTTTTGCCCAGATTTCCACAGTTGACATCTCATGGTTTTAGATTGAATGCCATCTCTACAGAGATGCTTCCTGACCACCCTATTGCATCAGTTACCTTTATTTTCTTCACAGCACTTGCTGATATCTGGAATTATTTACGAGTGTGCTGGTTCACTCTCCTCTTCTGGAGTGTCACTTCCCTGAGGTCGGAGATCTGTCTTGCTCACAGATGCATCTGCAGTGTCTGGACCACTGCCTGCCTTACAGAAGTCACTCAATAAATATTTCACAGATGACTACAGAGCCTTCAATTATGTGTTCTGACAAATGCTGTGTTCAGATCCCAAATCTGGTTACTAGAGTAAGATGAAGATCACAGATGCCTCAAAGATATGAAGCTCTTTTGCACTTTATTCTGCCATTGTTAAGAAGAGAAGCTTATGAGTAAGAACACATAAGTTTGAATACTTGGATTTGGTTTTGCATATACGTATATGTATATAATTTCTTTTTTCTCATTCTAAAGCTTTGTAATGTACAAGTTAATACAGTTTAAATAGTTTCTAGTTAGTAGATGGTTATACTGTGAGAAATATTTGTTGAGAATTTAAATTCTATAGAAAACCTCTTACCTCTGTTGTTGTTGTTGTTATGTACCATCGATTCGCTTGTGACTCATAGCAACCCTATGTACATCAGCTCTGAACATTGCTCTATTTTAAGCCAATCTCATTGTCTCTGACACACCTACCTCATTACCCTAGTCACTGAGTCAAACCATCTCATCCAGGCTCTTCCTCCCATGCGCTGTCCCTCCACCCTTCCAAGCATAATGTCCCTCTCTAAGGACTGGTCCCTCTTGCAACATGCCCAAAGTATGTCTTACAGAGCTTCAGAATCCTTGCCTCCATGGAGCAGTCTGGTTTCACCCTCTCCAGGAGGAACCTGTTTGTTCTCCTAGCAGTTCTTGGTATATTCTTCTCCTGACTACAGCTCAAAGGCATAAATTCTCCTATCATCCTTAGTCACTGTCCAGCTTTCTGATGCATCGCAAGTAATTGTGACCATGACCTGTATCAGGTGCACCTTAGTCTCCAGATTGACATCATTGCTCTTCAATACTCTGGAGAGGTCCCTGACAACAGATTTTCCCAATGCAATTCATCTTTTGAAATGACTTGTTGTTATGTGCCATTGAGTCACCTGCATCTCATAGTGACTTTATGTACAGCAGCTCTGAACCCTGCCCTGTCCTATGTCAGTCTCACTGATTCTGACACACCAACCCCCATTTGTCCAGTAACTGTATCAATCCATTTCATCCGGTCTTCCTCTTCTGCATGCTGACATTATAACAGCAGTGTACTTTACAAGGATATTAATAGAGATATTCTTAAATCTAGTTTAGTACAGGAAATAGTAAAATATAATAACATCTGACTTTGGATAATATCATGAACCTAGAGATTTATCTCTAAGTCCTTTCCTATGTCATGTAGTTCTTCTTAAGGATAAAAACACCCTAGAATCTCTCAGTATTTTAAAAACACTTTATATTTCACAAGGCTAAATATGCTGAATTTTCAGTGGCTCTTTGAGGGTTGCCACCTCCTTTGTCTTTTTTTCACATGTAACTTATTTAAATTCATGATTATTGGCTTGATTGTGCAAACAATCTTATAATCATTATCATAGGAAATATTGTTCACTAGAAAAGATAATCCTGGCTGATGTTTGCTTGAGCAGGCTTTCTGATGCAGAAAATTGTACATGCGGAGAATGCTCATTGTGCTATCCTGGAGGAACTGGTGGATTTGAACTATGTGCCTTTGGATTGGCAGCACAACTCTTTACCAAGGGTATTAGACTAGAGCTAAATAATGTTTTTTTCTTCAGGTTGAGCTCTTCGTTCAAGTAATTTCAATAAATAAGTGGAGCCAAAATAAATTAAATTTAAGATCAATGTTGTCAGTATTATGCCTCCAGAAACTCTATGAACTTTGATAAATGTCAATAGTTGTAGAGGGGCTTCAGGCCTTTTGTTCATAGGGTTGCTATGAGTCATGTTCAACTCAAAGGCAGTAAAGAACATTGACAACAAGATTAGAATTAATTCTAATTTAGAACTAGAATTAGAATTAATTGAAGCTCAACATCAAGAAAACAAAGACTATCACCTCTGGGCCCATTGGCAGTATTGTAATAGACAATGAAGAGATAGAGATTGTTAACAGCATCAGTTTGCTTGGTTCCATGAACAACATTCTTGGTACCAGTAGCCAGAAAATGAAAAGAATTACATTGGGAAAGTTTGTGGTCAGAGATCTCTCCAAAGTACTGAAGAGCAATGGTGTCAGTCCAGAGACTAAGGTGCTCCTGATTCAGGTGATGGTCTTTGCAACTACATGCTATGCATCAGAAAGCTGGACAATGACTAGAGATTAGATAGAAGGAGAATTGATGTCTTTGAGCTGTGGTGGTGGAGAAGAATATTGAATATACCATGGACTGCTAGCAGAACAAACAGGTTCCTCTTGGAGAGGGTGAACCCAGGCTGCTCCTTGGAGACAAGGATTCTGGAACTTCATCTGACATTCTTTGGACATGTTGCAAGACAGGACCAGTCCTTGGAGAGGGACGTCATGCTTGGGAGGGTGGAGGGACAGTGCAGGAGAGGAAGATCCTTGATGAGATGGATTGATTCAGTACTAGAGTAATGGGGATAGGTGTGTCAGGGACAATAAGTCTGACCCAGGATAAGGCAGGGTATAGGGCTGTGGTACATAGGGTCTCTAGGAGTCACAAGCAAGTTGACGGTACAAGAATTAGTTGCTAAAACTGGTTTGAGAGATAAATATGCTTTGGTGGCTTACTCTGTAGTAAGTTAATGGTCCTAATCCAACTGCTGCATGTCTTTAGCAGTTCAAATCCACCAGTGGCTGCTTGGGAGAAAGATGGGCAATCACTTCCTATAGTGATATAGAGTCTTGGAAACCCACAGGATCATTATTAGTCAGATCCAACTCTATAGCATGAATGAATGATGATAATTTTATCTTATAGATCTTATACTTACTGCCCTGAGCAGGTTTTAACTTATCCGTATAGTATTATTTATTTCTAGTGGCAAGAAGCTGCACATGGTTTGAGCCCAAGAGCCGCTCTGCAAGAGAAGGATGGACAATCTCCTCCATGTGATTAACTGTGAAAACCCACTGGAAGGTCAGCTATGGGTCAGTTCTGACTTGACAGTACGCAACAACAATAACAATAACAACAGTAACTCACTTATTATTTCACTTATCCTTTTGTATTCTGCTCATTAATTTCTTATTTAATGTGCCCGCTCCTACTGTTAGCCTAGGAACTCATTGATATCAGAGAGTTTGTCTTAACTCTATTTGCTTACTTTCTCTGTTCAGCTCATAACACAAACCAGTTACTGAACCCATTGCCCTTGAGTCAATTCTGACTCATGGTTACTCTCGGTTGGGTTCTGGAAGCTGTAAATGTTTGTAGGAAAAGACTGCCTATATTTATCCCTTGAAGTAGTCCAATAACATTTTGTTTTAAGATCTTTAACTGAAAGTGCATATGAGAGATAAGAGTAATCATAATAAACAGATTTTGCTGCTTTAACAGAAATTTGATTTTCTTTTATTGTATTCTAAAATGCTTCAAGAAGTTTATTTTATACACAGCCCACCCATGTTGACTACTTGTTTATAACTTAATGGTCAAACATTAAAGCTATTTTTGTCATTTATTCTTTTACTACGGGAGAAGGATGGGCAATCTCCTCCCATGTGATTAACTGACTCTGAAAACCCACTTCTGGAAGGTCAGCTATTGGTTGGTTCTGACTCTATGGTGGTACACAACAACATCACTCTTTTATTTACTTAAACCAGGAAATCCATTGCCACTAAGTCAAATCTTCCAACAAGTTTCCAAGAGTGCATGTCTTTAGAGGAGAAGACATCTATCTCCCACAGAGCAACTGTTGAATTCCAACTACCAACTTTTTGAATAACAGCTCCACCCACCCATTATGTCCCACCTATGAGAGTTTGTTATTTATTCATTTAGACCCATTTAAAATATCAGTTTGACATATTAATTATGAATATAGATGTTCAAGAACAATTCTTCCTCTTCACAGCCATTAAGTCAGAACTGACTCATAGTTGATTGTCCATTGTTTTACTAAAGTAATAAATGGCATGAGAGGAGATTGCCCATCTTTCTCCTTAAGCCATCCTGGTTTATTTAAAGAACCAGAGAGGTTCTAAAGAGGCCTTTGGATTAGCAGTGAAACTTCCTATGAATTATCCTGGTTCAAATCTTTGTGAAATTTTGGATGAGCCTCTTTAACCTCTCTGGAGTTGTTTTACCTATTTGTAGAATAGAAGTATTAGTAACATATAAGAGGCTTGCCTCAAAATAACAACAAACTTTATCACTAAAGTTGATTCTGGCACAGGTTTTTAGTGAAGATTAAGTTATCCATATTCATATAAGGAAGACATATTAATACAACTATCATTTAAACATACAAATTGATGACTAAAGCAAACGAGGAGGAAATTAAAAATATCTACCAACTAGTACAGTCTGAAATGGATTGAATATGCAGCCAAGATTCATTAATAATTCATTCTTTTACTGGAATGCAAAAATTTGAAGTAAGGAAGAAGGACCAATAATCGAAAAGCATAGACTTGGCAGAGAAATGAAATTGGAGATAGAATAACAAATCAATGATTTAGTCATTGAAAATACCTTTTATAAAAAACATAAATGACAATAAAATTTAACTAGCTAACAAAAAAAACCCACCCACAAACAAACACAAATGGTGACTATATACATGGACCTCTCTTAATGGACTACACAAGACTAGACTAATTACATCTGTGGAAAGAATTATTGAAGTTCAATATCAGCTGTGAAAACCAAACCAGGGGCTGACTGTAGAACAGACCATCAATACTCATGGGTAAGTTCAAACCAAAGCTAACAAAATGAGAACAAATCTACAAGAACCAAAATACAACCTTGAATCTATGCTATCTGAATTTAAAAAACATCTCATGAAAAAGTTTGAGGCATTGGATATGCAGACCATAGCAGCTGTGGGATGACATCAAGAATATCATTCTTGCAGAAAGCAATAGGTCATTATTAGGATAGAAGAGGAAAAAAAGACCAGAATTAATGTCAAGAGACTCTGAATATTGCACTAGAGCCCTAAGAAACTAAAGCAAAGGTAAAAAATGACAAAAGAGTTTAAAAGAAGATTTCAAAGAGAACTCATGAAGACAAAGTATTATAACAAAATATGCAAAGAGCTGGAGAGAGAAAAATCCAAAGAACACTCACTCAGAATTTCTCAAGCTGAGGCAACTAATAAGCAAGTTCAAGCCTTGAGCTGCAATATTAAAGATACTGTGACAGAAATCTTAAATGATCCAGAAATCGTCAAGAGAAGATGGACGAAATCTATGAAATCATTGTAAAAAAAAAAAGTTAGCTAAGAGAACCATTTCACGAGCTGCATATGATCAAGAAACAGCAATTATAAAGAAGTAAAAACTGCACTGAAGGCATTGAGAAAAATTAAAGCCTCAGGAACTGGAATTGATGGAATATCAATTGACATATTTCAACAAACAGATGTAGCTCTAGATGTACTCACCAAACTTTGCCAAGAAATTTGAAGGACAACTACTTGGCCAATTGACAGGAAAACTTCCGTATTTATTCCCATTCTCAAAAAAATGATCCAACAGAATGTGAAAATTATTGAACAATATAATTAATATGACCTGCAGGCAAAATTTTACTGGAGATTATTAAAAAATGGCTACCATAGTATATAGACCAAACACTGGGTATACAAGCCTGTATTTCTGAGGCAGCGGCACTAAGGTTATCATTGTTGATGTCAGATGCATCTTGGCTAAAATCAGAGAGTACCAGAAGAATGTATATTTGTGTTTTATTGACTATGTGAAGGACATGTAGATCACAACAAATTGTGACTAGCATTGAGAAGAATGGGAGCACAACACTGTTGTGCAAAACATAGACCTAGACCGAAAAGCTATTGTCTGAATAGAGAAAGGGAAGACAGCATGGCTCAAAAACAAGAAAGGAAGGTGTCAGGGATGTATCTTTTCTCCCTACCTTTTCAATTTATATGCCAAACAGATCATTTGGGAAGCTGGACTTTATGAAGAGAAATGTGGCTATAGGAAGGGTCAGAGGAAGATTCATCAACAACCTGCATTATGGAGATGACACAAACTTCCTTATGGAAAGTAAGGAAGACTTAAAGTGCTTGCTGTAGAAGGCCAAGGACTATAGCCTTCAACATGGATTGCATTTCAATATTGTTGTCGTTGTTATGTGCCATTGAGTTGCTTGTGACTCATAGCGACCCTATGTATAACAGCTCTAAAATCTGTCTGTCCTGTGCCAATCTCATTGCCTCTGACACACTCATCCCGATTGCCCCAGTCACTGAATCAATCCATCTCCCAGAGGGCCTTCCCCTCCTGCGCTGTCCCTCCATCCTCCCAAGCATGATGTCCTTCTCCAAGGACCGGTCTCTCCTCACAACATGTCTAAAGTATGTTAGTTGAAGCCTCAGAATCCTTGCCTCCAAGGAGCAGCCCGGTTTAACCCTCTCCAGGACAAATCTGTTTGTTCTCTTAGCAGTCCATGGCACCTTCAGCACTCTTCTCCAACACCAAAGCTCAAAAGCATCAATTCTCCTTCTATCCTCCTTGGTCATTGTCCAGCTCTCCAATGCATAACAAGTGATTGCAAAGACCATGGCAGGTACCAGACACACCTTTGTCTCCAGAGATACACCATTGCTCTTGAGTACTTTAGAGAGGTCCCTAACAGCAGACTTTCCCATGGTAATATGTCTTTTAATTTCCTGGCTGCTGATGCCAAGAGTGTTGATTGTGGAACCAAGCAGACTAAAGCTGTGAACAATCTCAATCTCTTCACCATCCATCCTGATGCTGCCAATTGGTCCAGTGTTGCGACTCTTTGTCTTCTTGACATTGAGCTTCAATCCATATTGAAGGCTGCAGTCCCTGACCCTCAGCAGCAAGTGCTTCAGGTCCTCCTCAGTTGCAGCAAGCAGGGTTGTGTCATCTGCATAATGCAGATTATTGGTAGATCTTCCACCAATCTGGACCCCACATTTCTCCTCATAGAGCCCAGCCTCCCAGATAATCTGTTCTGCATACAGGTTGAAAAGGTATGGAGACATCCCTGGAGTACTCCCTTCCCAATTTTGAACCATGCAGTGTTCCCTTGCTCTGTTCTGATGACTGCCTCCTGGTCCAAGTATAGGTTTCTCAATCAAGTGTTCTGGGATTCCCATTCTTCTCAGAGTCAGCCATAGTTTGTTATGATCCACTCAGTCAAATGCCTTTGCATAATCATTGAAGCACAGATAGACATTCCTCTGGTACTCCCTGCTTTCTGCCAAGATCCATCTAACATTGGCTATGATATCCCTAGTACGATGACCCCTTCTAAACCCAGCCTGGACTTCTGGCAGTTCTCTGCTGATGTGCTGTTCCAGTCATTTTTGGATAATCTTCAGCAGGATCTTACTTGCATGTGAAATCAATGATATTGTTCTGTAGTTTCCACACTCTGTTGGGTCACCTTTCTTTGGAATGGGAACAAATATAGGTCTCTTCCAGTCAGTCGGCTAAGTGGTTGTTCTCCAGATTTCTTGACACAACTTGGTGAGCACGTCCAGGGCAGCATCTGTTAGTTGAAATATGTCAATTGGTATATCATCTATTCCTGGGGCCTTATTTTTTGCTCTTTCTTTCAATACAGCTTGAACTTCTTCCTTCATCACCATAGGCTCTTGCTTATATGTTTTGTTAAATTCTTCTGTGTCTGCCAATTGCTTTTGATACAATGACTCAGTATATTCTTTCCATCTTTTTTTTTTCCCCGTTCACTGCAGCACTTTATTCTTACATGAGGTGGTGTTGCTGGGGCCTAATGCTCTCACATGACAGTAGAAAAACCAAAATTTGTCATCTCTAGAGTTGAGAATTGTGTACGAAAACCTTACATAAATTAAGAGGATGAATACAAT
>NW_006399938.1:6098458-6100751 GCF_000299155.1 Elephantulus edwardii | reverse complement strand
AGGCTTCAAGGACAATTCTTTTCAAAGGCTTCTTCCAGTTTCAGAGGCTAGCATGAGGTGTGCGGGGCAGCCGCACTCGGAGGAGCTCATGCAGGCGGGCACCTGCCGGCAGTTTGTTTAGAAGCATTTGCGGTGGACGATGGAGGGGCCCGACTCGTCGTACTCTTGTTTGCTGATCCACATCTGCTGGAAGGTGGACAGCGAGGCCAGGATGGAGCCGCCAATCCACACGGAGTACTTGCGTTACTTGCGTTCGGGGGGTGCGATGATCTTGATCTTCATGGTGCTGGGACCCAGCGCCGTGATCTCCTTCTGCATCCTGTCGGCGATGCCTGGGTACATGGTGGTCCCGCCTGACAGCACGGTGTTGGCGTAGAGGTCCTTCCTGATGTCCACGTCACACTTCATGATGGAGTTGAAGGTGGTCTCGTGGATGCCACACGACTCCAACCCCAGGAAGGACGGCTGGAAGAGCGCCTCTGGACACCGGAACTTCGCTCGTTGCCGATGGTGATGACCTGGCCATCGGGCAGCTCGTAGCTCTTCTCCAGCGAGGAGGAGGAGGCGGCGGTGGCCATCTCCTGCTCGAAGTCCAGTGCCACGTAGCACAGCTTCTCCCTGATGTCACGCACAATCTCACGCTCAGCCCTGGTGGTGAAGCTGTAGCCTCGCTCGGTGAGGATCTTCATGAGCTAGTCGGTCAGGTCGCGGCCGGCCAGATCCAGACGCAGGATGGTGTGGGGCAGCGCATAGCCCTCGTAGATGGGGACCGTGTGGGTGACGCTGTCGCCGGAGTCCATGACGATGCCCGTGGTGCGGCCCGAGGCGTACAGCGACAGCACGGCCTGGATGGCCACATACATGGCGGGCGTGTTGAAGGTCTCGAACATGATCTGGGTCATCTTCCCGCGGTTGGCCTTGGAGTTCAGAGGCGCCTCGGTCAGCAGCACCGGGTGCTCCTCAGGGGCCACATGCAGCTCGTTGTAGAAGGTGTGGTGCCAGATCTTCTCCATGTCGTCCCAGTTGGTGACGATGCCGTGCTTGATCGGGTACTTGAGCGTCAGGATACCAGGCTTTCTCTGCGCCTCATCAGCCACGTACGAGTCCTTCTGGCCCATGCCCACCATCACACCCTGGTGGCGGGGGTGGCCCACGATGGACGGGAAGACCGCGCGGGGAGCATCGTCGCCTGCGAAGCCGGCCTTGCACATGCCGGAGCCATTGTCGATGACCAGGGCAGCGATCTCTTCTTCCATGGCGACCGAGAGGAGGGTGGCGGCGGGACAACGAGCGAGCGCGGAGACAGCAGCGGCAGCGGCGGAGACTGTGTCTATCTTCTTTTGATACCTCCTGGATCACTTAACATTCTGCCGAAGGCATCCTTGATTATAGCAACTCAAGGTTTGAATTTGTTCTTCAGTTCCTTGAGCTTAAGAAATGCTGAGCGAGTCTGACCCTTTTGATTTTCTGACTCCAACTCCTTGCACATTTCATTGTAATATTTTGCTTTGTCATTCCGAGCTGCCTTTTGAAATATTCTGTTCAGCTCTTTAGTATCTTTAATTCTTCCTTGTGCTTTGGCTTCTCTGCACTCCAGTGTAATCTTCAGAGTTTCTTCTGACATCCATCACCAGGCAATAGGCAGCATCATGACAGATGGAGAAAAAATTACAGTTGACAGTTTCATCTTGCTCACATCTATAAACAACACCCTGGACACCAGAAATCAAGAAATCAAAAGATGAGTTGCACTGGGAAAAATCTGCTGTTAAGGAACACTCCAGAGTGCTGAAGAACAAGGATGTCACTCTAAAGACTAAGGTTTGCCTGGTCCAAGCTATGGTCTTCTTAATTACTTGCTAGGCAACTGAAAGCTGGAAAATGACTAAAGATGACAGAAGAAGCATCAATGCCTTTGAGTTGTGGTGCTGGAGAAGAATATTGAACATGCAACGTACTGCAAAGGAAAAATCTGTTCTGGAGAAGGTGAGACCAGGATTCTCTTTAGAGGCAAGGAGAGTGAAGCTCTCTACATACTTTGGGCATGTGGACAGGAGGGACCAGTCTTTGGGGAAAGACATCATGCTTGGAAAGATAAAAGTTCAGTGCAAATGACAGGAAGACTCTTGAGAAGATGGGTCAACACTAAAACTGTGTCAATGGGTTAAGTGTGCCAGACACAGTGAGGTTGGTTCAGGATAGTCTGAGGTTCAGAACTATTATTCATAGAGTTGCTATGAGTTTTAGTTGACTCAATGGAATATAACAACAACATGGATGCTGAAATGGTCAA
>NW_006399938.1:6091133-6091943 GCF_000299155.1 Elephantulus edwardii | reverse complement strand
GGTGCGGTTGGCGCAGGATAGAGCAGGGTTTAGGGCTGTTGTGCATAGGGTCGCTATAAGTCAGAAACGACTCGACGGCTCATAACAACAACAAACCTGTTACTTATAGCAACCCTATTTACAACAGCCCTAAACTCTGCCCTATACTGTGCCAACCTCACCATCTCCAAAACACCTGCCCAATTATTACCCTCGTCACTGAATCAATCCTCTCATCAAGGGTCTTCCTCTCCTGCGCTGTCCTTCTACCCTATCAAGCATGATGTCCCTCTCTAAGGACTGGTCCCTCATTGCAACATGTCCAAAGTATGTCAGATGAAGCTTCAGAATCCTTGCCTCCAAGGAGCATCCCAGCTTCACTTTCTCCAGGACAAACCTGTTCGTTTTCCTAGCAGTCCATGGTATATTCAATCACTTCTCCAACACCACAGCTCAAAGGCTTAAATTCTTCTATCATCCCTAGTCATTGTCCAGCTCTCTAATGCATAGCAAGTGACTGAAAAGACCATGGCATGTATCAGGCACACCTTAGTCTACAGACTGACATTTTTGCACTTCAGCACTTTAGAGAGGTATCTAACTGTAGACTTTCCCATTGCAATGTGTCTTCTAATTTCCTGGCTCCTAGTTCCAAGAGTGTTGACTGTGGATCCAAGCAAACAAAAACTGTGAACAATTTCAATCTCTTAACCATCCATTAAGACCCTGCCAATCAGCCCAGTGGTGAGAATCTTTGTTTTCTTGATATTGAGTCTCAATCCATACCAAAGACTGCAGTCCCTGACCTTCCACAGCAAGTGCTTCAGGTCC
>NW_006399938.1:6077907-6090523 GCF_000299155.1 Elephantulus edwardii | reverse complement strand
CCTGACCCCAGTGCCAGCCTCATTCTACAACAGTGGCACCATATAGCATTTGTCCCTTTGTGACTGAGATACCTCACTCAGCATAATGTCCTCCAAGGTCACCCATTTTGAATAATATTGCATCAATTCCTTGTTTTTCATTGCACCTTGCTCTGTTTTGACAACTGCTTCCTGGTCCAAGTATAAGTTTTGCATTAGCACAATCAAGTGCTCTGTGACTCCGATTCTTCTCAGAGTTAGCCACAGTTTGTTATGATCCACACAGTCAAATGCTTTTGCATAATCAATAAAACAAAGATAGACATTCTTCTGGTACTCCTTGCTTTCAGCCAAGATCCATCTAACATTAGCCACAGTATCTCTAGTACCACGGCCCCCTCTAAATCCAACCTGCACATCTGGTAGTTCTCTGTTGATGTGCTGTTCCGGTCATTTTTGGATAAACTTCAGCAAAATCTTGCTTGCATGTGATATTAATGTTGTTCAATAATTTCCACACTCTGTGGGATCACCTTTCTTTGGAAGGGGAATAAATATAGATCTCTTCCAGTCAGTTGGCCAAATGGTTGTTCTCCAGATTTCTTGGCACAACTTGATATACACATCTGAGGGAGCATCTTTTAAATGAAATATGTCAATTGGTGTGCCATCAATTCCTGGGGCCTTGTAAATGGTTAAGCTCTTGACTATTAGCTTGTGGGTTTTTGTTTGTTTCTTTGTTATTTTTCGGGGGAGTTGCGTTTGACTAGTAGTTGAAGACAGCCCACAGGGACCTCAGAAGACAAGGCTGGTGATCCACTTCCAAGAGGTCATAGCCTTGAAAGCATATGGAGAAATTAAGTTCTGACATACCTGGGGACAGTCTGAGGTGGGATCAATTTGAAAACAATTAGTAATTCTTACTTAAAACTACAACTTGCCATTTCTGGAGGAGATGTTCATGATAGTTCTATTTCATCTGATATTAAGCAACAAAAAAAATAGTAAAAAAGATGAAGAGTAAAAGAGTGGAGAACTTAGAGATTTTACAGGTAAGTTATATTTTAATTTATTCATTTTTGCACATTTTACCCTCTCTCCCTTCCACATCCTCAGTTCACTTTTTTTCTTTTTTATTAACTTTTAATGAAAGTTTATAGAGATTTTGGATTTCCATTCATACATTGCTGCACTCTTTCCTCTCCCCAGGTTGCTTTTCTCTTCGAAGAAAAATAAAAAAGAAAAAATTCTTTCATTGTTATAAAATCCTCCTCCCCCCCCAAAGTCCACTTTACTGTGCAACTCTTTTTTTAAAAAATGTATTTATTCATTGTTTACCAATTACCTACCTCTCCCACCCCTCAGTCCTCTCTGCAGTGATATACCTCTTATTCTGGGCTATTGTTGTATGTATAATGCCTAATCATATATTCCTTTTAGACAGTTCTTTCTTTCATCTGTTTCAGAGTACTGTTTGTTATCTACTCTTATCCTATTCTCCTCCCAACTCCCAATGTCAGACTGCTTTATAACAGTGTTTCTATGAAACTATATAATTCCTATAATTGACTACTATGCAGCACTGAAAAACAATGAACTCATAAAACATTATACAACATGTGGGACCCTGGAGCACATTATGCTGAGTGAAATGTCTCAGTCACAAAAGAACAAATACTGATTAACTATTTTTTTAAAAGGCAACCAGTTACTAAATCTAGAGACAATACGAATGCTCTGGTGTTTAAAACACTTCAAAGTATTTTAAATTATTGGTGTTGCTCAAATGACAATAATAATATGTGCTTTCTAAAAAGATAATTTGATTTCAATTTTTCTAATTCCCTAAGGGCTAACTCTTGTCAACATAGATTGGTAGAACAATGGACATACTCCATGTTCAGCCTTCCCACCTTTACGATAACGCAGGTTCTCTAAATTACTCTCAGTGATTGCAAGTTCATGGTACATTAGCATTAATCATAGAGCTTTAACCAAAAAATGAAATGTCATAGAATTCAGTGAAAATGAAAACATTTTTAAATGCTCTATCACTTAATATTCTCATGAATGATTTTCAAAACCATCCAAAACGTACCTTCAGCTGATAGACAGGACATTTGAATTAGGTTCCCATTCTTTGTTCACTATTTAAAGATAAAACTAAACTGGGTATTTCCCATTTCTAAACAGATTAATTGTAATGTAAAAGAAATACTTCTAATCAAAAACAACAAACACTGACTTTAGTGAAATCAATGGGTGCTTAAGTGTTAAACTCTTATTTATGAAGTTTCTCAGGAAAAGAGAGACTTGAATCCTATCTTTATTACACTGAATCCATTGGAAATTCATATTCAGAATAAAGTCCTACAAGTATCCAGGTTCTTAGGCTATTCATATGCTTTTGCCATACACCTCTCCTTACCTTCAATGAACACCTCTGCAGATGTTGTGTCTGAGCCGCTGGGGTTTGTTGCCAGACAAGTGTATCGACCCGTGTCGTCTTCAAAGGCCTCTGCTATGATCAAGGTATGGAGGTCTCCGCCTTCACAGTGGATCTGAATATCAGGAGAATTGTGCAATTCTTTCCCCTCAGAAAACCATCTGCAGCCAAGTGGAGTCATGGGATAGGAGAGAAAGAAAGGAAATGATGGTATTTAAAACAATAAAGCAGATGTGAAAAACTAGATGCTATGTAGTAAGATGCTTGTTTGATGAAAAAAAAAAATAAAAAGATCTGTGTCAACATTACCAATGGAAGTTAAACATTTTAGACCGTGAAATTAATGACTAGACAATTCCCATAGGCTTTCTTTGTAAAACATCTTGTCCATTTAATCAACCTTGAAATGAAGAACTTTATAAAATCTGGAAAGACTCTTTCAGCCACAAAACAAGAAGAAATGCAAAGCAGTTGATAAAAATATTTTAGAATGTCTTCTTAGTTTATTATACTTTTATCTACTGTTCTGATCTTTAAAAAAAACTCAATAAAAACCAAACAAATAAGCCTTCCAAAACCCTAATTAAAAAAAACCCTCCAAACCAGGAAAGCAATAAAATCATTATGCTCAAAATACCTGATTTATTAGGGTAACTTACCAACTGTGGTAATAAGGAAAAAAAATCACCAACAGCAGTGTTTTGGTTGACCCTAAGACTCCAGATCAGCTGAGCAGGATCAGATTTCATGCCTTCCACAGTCCTAATAGAAACAAAACTTTCCTGCTGACCAAATGGCCTCAAGACATTGGAGGTGGAGCTGCTGTGAGGCAGTTCCTTCTTGCTCATCAGCGGTTTTCCTTTCCCACACTGCTAGGCCTTTGGCGTTGGAGGCTGCAAGCTGATGATCTACTTTAGTTAACACAGGTTCTGACCATCTCTACTTCCCCTGCACCCTACATTCTCAACAGGATTTTGTTGCCTTTACATTAGAAAAAGAAAAAAGTGCAAGGCTCTCCTGAAAACCTGCCAAGTCTGACTTATTGGGGGGGAAAAAAATATAGGAATGTGCCACTAAGTGCAAACTAACAGGATTGTAGTCTCTGGGACAATACTGTCCATTTAGTTTTTAATCAGCATTTCAAGATTTTCTGGTCTAATCTTCCATAAAATTCTTTGGACTTGGCATCTTTTCATGAAAATATGGCACTAATGATTGATTAACTCTCTAAATTGCTCTGTATTTTAGGACGATAAGATACAGGAATTTTTCTATATCCAATTTGAGAATAAATGTAGTGAAACAAATCAGCTTGTTCATATTCAGAGTATTAACACCAGAACCACCATAGGAATTGAATATGGGAGATGTCCAACAAATACAACTTTAGGCAAGGAGGGACTTATATTAGACCTCTGGGCATCCCATATAATGTTCTGTATATAACTTTTAGATGCTAATTTAGAAGTCTAGTATTTCTTGATTCTAGAACATCTTGTCATTCTCTTTGTTTTCATATGTCCCAGAGAATTGTCCTGCTCAGAGCCATCTTTTACTCCTTCTTTTCTGCCCTTTTCATGGCTTTTGTCCAGATCCTCATGCATGATTCAAGTTAAAGCTCGAATCTTTTAGTGCATCTTTCAATCACCAGTAAACTAACAATTCTGTACTCTGTCTCCAGATCAATGCACTCTAATTCTCCCTGATTATATCACCTCTTAAATACTGATCTGACATAGAGGTCCTTCCTATAAATTTGTCCTGATTTTGTTTTATGCTATTTTGTTATATTGACTCTTAGCTTCTGTTGATTATTTTTATGCATTTGTTTCCTACTCAGTCTCCATGTACTATCTGCCTAGTTGCCTTTTCTTAAGGAGTCCTGGTTGCACAGTGGTTAAGTGCTTCACTGTTATCCAAAAGATTAATGAGTTAAACCCAACCCATGTGCGGGAGAGAGCTGTGGCAGTCTGCTCCTAGAAAGGCCACCTTAGAGAATCTGTGGCGAATTTCCTCTCTGCCTGTAAGGTCACTGTGAGTGGAATCAGCTCAGCGTCAATGAGTTCGAGGGGTTTTTTCTTTTTCTTTTTTCTCCCCATACTTCTTACTTTCTACTTCCTGTCTTTATTAATCCCATCTAGAGACCACTCTTGTTTAAGGCTATGCTCACAGGCTCCTTTAAGAGATCAAATCAAACTGAAGGGGAAAAAAACCCAAAACCCCAAAAAACCCTTTCTGGGCATCTTCAATGTTGTAGGTAGTGTATTATGTGCATAATGAATTATATCTGATGAAATCTGGTCTTGGTTAGGTGTTTTTGTCGGTCTATACTGTCAAAGTATTCTTAACCTACAATGGAGGAATATAAACTAACTCATAGGGAAAACTGACATAGAGAAAAACCACTGAGGGTTAAGTGGTGAAAGATTAATCTTCTTTGTAAAGATGTATTTTACAGGAAAATTGTGCTGACCAATGTTTCGCAGATGACACAGCCCTGCTTGCTGAAACACTTGCTGCAGAAGGTCAAGGACTGCAGCCTTCAATATGGATTGAAGCTCAACATCAAGAAAACAAAGATCCTCATAATGGGCCGATTTGCAGCATCATGAAAGGTGGTGAAGAGATTGAGATTGTTAACAGCTTCTGTTTGCTTGGTTCTACAGTCAATACTCTTGAAGTATTGACACCAGCAGCCAGGAAATTAAAAGATTAATTGCATTGGGAAAGTCTGCTGTCAGAGACCTCTTCGAAGTACTGAAGAGCAACAATGTCAGTTCAGAGGCTAAGGTGTGCCTGATTCTTTGCAATTACTTGCTATGCATCAGAAAGTTCGGCAATGACTATGGATGACAGAAGGAGAATTGATGCCTTTGAGCTGTGGTGCTGGAGAAGAGTATTGAATATACCATGAACTGCTAGGAGAACCAACAAGTTCATCCGGGAGAGGGTGAAGCCAGGCTTCTCTTTGGAGGCAAGGATTCTGAAGCCTCCTCTGACATATTTTGGACATGTTGCAAGGCAGGACCAGTCCTTGCAGAAAGTCGTCATTCTTGGGAAAGTGGAGGGACAGACATTGCAGGCGAGGAAGACCCTCGATGAGGTGGATTGATTCAGTGACTGGGGTAATGGGGTTAGGTTTTTCAGACACAATAAGATTGGCATGGGATAGAGCAGGGTTTAGGGCTGTTGTACATAGGGTTGCTATGAGTCGCAGGCTACTCCAAGGCACATAAAAACAACGGTCTAGGGGAGGTACTAGCTTGTTCTCTAATTTGCTGAGATGGATTGACATAGCTTCTACGTACATGGGCTGAAACACACAGCCCATTTAAACACTTTCGTTTTTTTTGCACAGTGAGGGAAATGCAAAGAATTTGTTCTTGAAAACAATGTATTCTAATTTTTCAATTAAACTAGTAGAATTTAAAAAAAATAAAAACAATGTAAACAGAGATAATTAGGATGATGCAGTCCTGGCCAAGGTTTCAATCTACTGTGCACAGAGCGCCTGTGAGTCAGGGTCAACTCTAGGGCCCTAACAACAACAACAACAAGTTGCCAATCAGCAAACTTCAGCCTGTGGCTTTTCTATTTTTGTACAGCCTGTGTGATAAGAATAAATTGAGTAAGTCTGACATTTTAATATATTCAAAACTTATAAAAAACGAGTAGTACTTTAGGACCTGAAAATTACGGAAAGCTCCAATTTCAGCATTCATAAATCAAGTTTTAGTGGAATACAGCCCTGCTCATTGTTTACATGCTATTCTATGGATGCTAGCCCACAACAATGGCAGAGTCACTGTGACAGAGACTGTAAGTCTTACAAAGTCAAGATAATTACAATCTGGACCATTATAGAAAAAGTTTGCCAATTCCTCATCTAAGTTCTTGCTCCTATAAGCATGATCCTTGAGTTAGCAATAGCCACATCATTTGAGAGCTTCTTAGAAATGGAGCATCTTGACCCTCACCAAAAATCTCCGGAGTCAGTTCAGCTTCCCAGGTGGTTCATATGCCCACTGACATTTGTAAAGGGCTCGTCTACTGTATTTCTGCTGACCTGCATTCAGAATCCTAGCTTTCATTTGGGTTGATTACATCTTCCATGGAGCAACCATACTTTGAGTTGTGGGTTCCCAGACACTCACACTTAAGTCAGTCTCTCTCTCTTCCCCTCCCTCTCTCTCTTTCCCTCACTCCCTTTCCCTCTCCCTCTCCTTCTCCCTTATCTTCTCTCCCTGTCTCTCTCCCTCATGTTCTCTCTCTCTCTCCCCCCCACCCCAACATCAATTTGGAATTCATCCGTAGCTGAACCTCCAGTGGGTTTCTGAGGCTTTAAATCACAAGCGAGGAGACTGCCTATCTTTCTCTCTTGGAACTGCTGATGGATAGAAACCACTAGAGTGGCTCTGCCTTTGGGTTAACAGCACAATTCTGTAGGGACTACACCACCAAAGATTCCCACTACATATAAGTGCATGCATAATAGTGCTCTTTTTATCTATTTCTCTCAACTTTACATTGAAACATTTTTAACATCACTCATTTAACAATCACATATCACTATGCTATCTTGTACATTGTTTTTTAGATAGCATTATTTGATGGAAAATGAAGTAGTGAGGATTTCTTTCTACCTAGACCATAAATTATTTCATAGTAAAAATTTTTTTTTCATTTTAGACTTTGTTTACATAGAATGTGACACTTTCTTGAATAATGTTCATTTGTCAGGAGAGCTGTGAGAAATAAACTATGTGGAATACTGTCTCTTTATATTAAAAAAAAAGAATGTGACACTTTAGGTCTACTTATTAAGTTATTCATGACTTTTTCCATGAGACTGAAAAAAGACATGGAAAAATGGAAATGATTTGTAGCTTAATAGATAGAAAAGTACTATATAATATACCTGAATCCTTGATGTTTGCAGTGCATACTTTCTTATTTAAGACTCTGAGAAGTCCTGCAGTAATTTGTTCAATCTATTACAGCATTTGCCTAACTTATCTGACTTAATTGATGAGATATTTTTTCTCACTTAGCACTGAAAAACATCCCTGTTTTATACTGAAAAAAAATTTCTCTAGCATATTTGGGCTATAGTTCCAGCACAGTTTTTTTAATGAATTGAGACCAATTATTATCTGAACAATGACAATAGAAGTAAGGCTGAAAAAAAGAATTAATAGGCACAATAACATACTTGGTATCTTAATCATGGCAGAAAGGCTAAAGCAGCAAGTTAATTTTTTGTAACATTCTATATGTCTATTTAGTCCTCTGAATTGGTTCATTATGTAGCAAAACTATTCAACAGTTGCATATAGTTGTTGTTATGTACCATTGAACCACCTACAACTTTCAGCAACCCTATGTACAACAGCCCTAAACCCTGCTCTATCCTGAGCCAAAGTTATTGTCTCTGATACACCTTCTCCCCATTATTCTAGTCACTGAATGAATACATCTTATCTAGGGTCTTTTTCTCCCATGCTGTCCCTCCACCCTTCCAAGCATGATATCTTTCTTTAAGACTGGTACCTCCTGGCCAAATGCTCAAAGTATGAGGAACAGAGCTTCAAAATCATTGCCTTCAAGCGGCAGCTTCGTTTTACCCTCTCCAGGATAAATCTGTTTGCTCTCTTGGCAGTCCATGATATATCCAATACTCTTCTCTAGCACCACAACTTAAAGAAATAATTTCTCTTTCTATCATCTTTGGTCATTGTCCAGCTTTCCGATGCACAGCAATAATTGTGAAGATCATGGCCTGAATGAGGTGTATCGTTGTCTCCAGACTGACATCATTACTCTTCAACACTTTTTGAGAGATCCTGGACAGCAGTATTCTCCAGAGCAATTAATCTTTTGATTTCTTGACTGCTGGTACCATGAGTATTGATTGTGGAGCCAAGCAAGCTGAAATTGTTAACTTCAATCTCTTCCCGATCTATCATGATGCTGCCAATTAGCCCAGTGGTGAGACTATTTCTTCTTAATATTGAACTTCAGTCCATACTGAAGATGGCATTCATTGACCTTCTACAGCAAATGCTTCAGGTTCTCTCAGTTTCAGTGAACAAGGTTGTGTCATTTGCATAACTCACGTTGTTGATGAGTTTTCCTCCAGTCGTAATGCCACATTCCTCCTCATAAAGTACAGCCTCCTCAACAATCTTTTCTGCATAGAGATTGAAAAGGTATGAAAACAGGATGTATCCCTGATGCAGTCCTTTACTGATTTTGAACCACACAGTGTTTCTTTGCTCTGTTCTGAGGACTGCTTCCTGGTCCAATATAGGTTTCCCATGAGCACATAATGTGTTCTGGGATTTCCATTCTTTTCTAAGTTGGTCACAATTTGTTGTGTTCATACAGTCAAATGTGTTTGTATAGTCAATGGAACACAGATTGACATTCCTTTGGTACTCTCTTTGCTTTCAGCCAAGATCTATCTGACTTTGAGGATAATATCTCTGGTGTCACAGCCTCTTCTAAACCCAGCTTTTATTTCTGGTAGTTCCCTGTTGATGTACTGTTCCATTTGTTTCTGGATAATCTTCAGCAGGATTTCATTTGCATGTGGTATCAGTGATATTGTTTGATAATTTCTATACTCTGTCAGTTCACCCTTTTTGGAATGGGAACATATATGAATCTCTTCCAGCCAAATGGTTAATGTTAACACATCATGCTGACCTGTTTGGGATTGTGTTTTGTTTTTTTTTTATTTTTAAAAATTTTCTAAAACTCATGTTTTTTTGTTCTCTAGTTAGCTCTGTGGGTGAATATAAGTTAAAATACCACTCTAATTGTAGCCTATAAAAGAATGCAAAGAAAATGCACAAATCTTTAAGTATATATAATAGTTAACATGTTATTTTTATTGCTGTTTTACTGTTTACTTATTAAAATGTTACTGATGCAAGTGCCTATGAATTGACTAAACCAAATACCAAATCTCTGCCATTGAATTGGTTCTGATTCATAGAGACTCTGCAGGACAGAGCATTGTCCTATGGGTGTCCACAGCAGTAATTTTAATGGAAGTAGACTGTCACATCTTTTTCCCATTGAGTACCTGATTTCTACATTGTGTCCTCTTCCAATTCAAGCACTCAGGGAAAACTCATAAGTTGCAATGCCCCCTAGCCCCTTACATATATGTTGTTGTTGTTGTTGTTATGTGCCGTCGAGTCGTTTGCAACTCGTAGCGACCCTATGTACAACAGCCCTAAACCCTGCTCTGTCCTGTGCCAATCGCACTGTCTCTGACACACACATCCCAATTACCCCAGTCACTGAATCAATCCACCTCATAGAGGGTCTTCCCCTCCTGCGCTGTCCCTCTACCCTACCAAGCATGATGTCCCTCTCCAAGGACCTGCTCCTTACAACATGTCCAAAGTGTGTCAGACGAAGCCCCAGAATCCTTGCCTCCAAGGAGTAGCCTGGTTTAACCCTCTCTATGATGAATCTGTTTGTTTTCCTAGCAGTCCATGGTACATTCAATACTCTTCTCCAGCACCACAGCTCAAAGGCGTCAATTCTCCTTCTATCCTCCCTAGTTATATAGTTTCAAATTTAATAGACACTGATGGTAGCCCTATGTCAGAAACATTTTCCTTCTTGCCCAGCTAGCGGCCTGTCACGTATCTTTCCTATTTGGCCTTATCAGAAAGTCATTTCACACCTCATCTGGCACCCTCTTTGGACTTGTGCCCTGGGACAACTATCCCTCTCTATCTACTTCCTCACTACCACTCTGTGTCTTTCATGCTTGAGGAAGGACATTGGGTTAAACCAGGTTAATAAGCACCTGGTGGTGCTCTCTCCCAATCTCACCCAGGACATGTACCATATTTGCCATACTTTAGATAGGCCTCTGGCTCCTAATCAAGTGACTAGTTCTCTGCTGTTATAATGTGATTGCATAAGGTATGAACTATGCGAAAGGGGAAAACTGTAAATATTTGAATGGTAGATTCCTGAAGAAACAGAAAGGGCTGTCTGGTTCCTCTTTATATCAGCATGGCCAAGATTTAGATAAGTGCATATATAATCAATGATTGGAACTATTTTCACACTGTCGTTATGTACCAATGAGTCAGAAGCAACTCATAGCTGACCCTCCCGCAGGTTTTCAGAGGCAGTTATAATTACCCAGCAAAGAAGCTCAATTGGGAAACACATTTAACCTTTTTTAATTTAAGGTCCTCCTCTGAATAAAGTAAGACTTTCTATCCATAAAAGTTAGACTTCGTAAGAGGAAACAAATAGGGAAACACACACACACACACACACACACACACACACACACACACACAGAGAGAAAGAGAGAGACCACCTCCCTGCTCTTGAGTTAATTCTGACTCACAGTGATTTTATATTTTGTTTCTGAGGCTATAAATTGTAATGGGAGCACACGATCTCATCTTTCTAACCACCAACCTTTCAGTACTTAGTCCAACTCACAAACCACCATACCACCAGGTTGCATACTTAGTGATTACATTAAAAATTAGAAAATAATTTAGAAAATTAATTTGTAAAAAGTATAAGTAATTGTTCAGCTTTGAAATAAATTTAGTCCTCAGCAACTACCTCATTATCCTACATTTATGACAATAGTGAAAAAGACCATCTGATTATTTTGTGCATTAATGATGTGTGTCTGCAGTAAAGTATTTAAAGATTTTATAAGTCAAGAGCAATGCTGGCTGTGATGGTGAATGTGTGTCAATTTTGGTAGGCAATGATTATCAGTGGTTTGTTAGTTATATGATGCTACAATTTCCAGTTATATAATGTTGTAGTATATGTTTTGTGATCTGATGTGATCATCCTTCTTTCATGCATATCACTGATTTTTGCATAATAACCTGATCTTTGGAACGATATAGGTCAGTAAATGAGGAAAGTTGTACTACATAAAAGTGCGTCTGAGAGAAAGTAAGAGAATAAAAAAAGGAGAAAAAGGAGAGAAGAATTGATGTGCTCAAACTGTGACATAGTGATAATATAGACTATACTGTGGACTGCTGACAGAATGAACAATTTATACTTAGAATAAACCTAAGCATAATGTTAAGATGAGGCTGGTGATATGTAGACACATTTACTTTGGAAAAAAGAAAATCAGGAAAAGCCAGTCACTACCAAAAAAACATCACAATTGATAAAGCAGAAGGTCAACAAAAACCAGGGGCACCCTCATTCAGATGAACTGACATAGTAGCTAAAAGAATGGACTTGAGCATAGTAAGAATCCTGATGGCACTGGATCAAGTAGTGGTTTGTTCTATTATACATAAAGCCACTGTCAGCCAGGCCAGACCTTATGTGCACTAGAAACATCAGTGTCACCACTACTATACTTTACCTATGATATTGGAATGTGCTTCTTGTCTCTTCCTCTTACAAGAATGGAAGGGTTTTGCAAGGTAGGAGTATGATTTTATTTATTGGTATGTAGAGGGCTGCCACTGAGTTAACTGAAGAATATGCTTACAAATGGAGAAGAGATTGACTGCAAAATTTAAATAATATATGTCATAGATGATATCTTATGATAGAGAAAAGATTATCTAATCTCACCTAGTCAAACTGAAGAATTAACTTAAAGGCGTACAATAAAAATAAAAATAATTTCGTTTATATCCATATCTATACGCACAGAGAGAGAGTGAGCTTGCTTGCTCTGGTAGAGTTGTCTTGTCAATTCCAAGGCAGGCAATTTGAATTCACCGTGTACTTAGAGAGAAAAAGATGGGCAGTGGGCAGTCCTCTCCTGGCCTAGAACCAGTTTGACTATAACCAATTTGACAACACACATAAACACAAAGCATGTTATTATTATTATGTATTGTTGAGTCAAAATCAAGTCATAGCTAACCTTCTTGTGAGTTTTCAGAGGTAAATTGCATGAGAGGAAATTACCCCTCGGTCTAGTATCTGGTGGATTCAGATTGCATGCCTTTGAGTTGCTAGTGCACCTCCTTATCACTACACACTCTTTCTTTCATCTTTATATATAAATAAAGATGGGCAATGTTGTTATTGTTGTTATGTGCCATCGAGTCGCCTGCGACTCATAGCGACCCTATGTACAACAGCCCTAAACTCCGCTCTGTCTTGTGCCATTCGCACTGTCTCTGACACTCCCATCCCAATTATCCCAGT
>NW_006399938.1:6054488-6075261 GCF_000299155.1 Elephantulus edwardii | reverse complement strand
CACCAATGCCTAGTATGTCAATATTTGTGCGTTCCATTTCTTCCTTAACAATATCTAATTTTCCTACATTCATGGTTCTCACATTCCATATCCCAATCACCAGTGTCTGCTTACAACTGTTCCTCTTCCTTTGTATTTATGTATGCAATAAAATCTCAGAAAAGGAAATAAGTTTTGTCTGTTTGATATACAGCAGATAAAAGTCAAAGAATCTTTTTAGCTAAGAGAGTCCTAGAGTTTTGAAGTTTTGAGAGTCTAGACTCTAGAAGAATGAAATGTATTACAGCCGTGCTTAAATTTAGTTACATTTCCATCAAGTTATTGGCACATGATTGAGATAAATTTAGTTTCTAGGGAAAAAAAGCAGACTAGTAAAAGTCATTAAAAGAAACTAAGTAAAGATCAGGCCTGTTAAATTCTCATTTTGTTCTATAATTGTCTGTACATTTTTATTGCAAGTGCCAATTAAGAAGCACATTATGGGCTAAAGCATGAAATGTACACAATGAACCAAGATTAGTTTGAGAAAAACAGAAAAATTAAAAAAGGAGAAAGGCTACTGTACCCATTCCTTCTCCTGGGTTCTATGATATCATAAGTATTTAATCTTGTCTAGTGACCTAGAACATCTTAGAATCCCAACATAACCATTTATGTATACCACAACATAACTGAAGCTGGAGTTTCAGATGAAACACATTCTCCATCCTCAACTTTGTCTCTTTTGAGACAGTGCATTTATTCCTTTGCTTCTCCTTTTGATTCTAAAATCCCTTCCTATGGAATTAGTGAGTAGGTATGAAACAGGGGTTTTGTAGTGAGGAGTGGGGATTGTACATGTGGAAGTACCTTCAGTTGCTGAAACAGTAGCCAAAATGCCATTGAAAACACTCATTCCACCCCACCCACTGCTATAATTTTTTCTTTTGTCCCTGACTCCATTTCTAATACCTGGAGGTTATGTATATAGTGGACAGGATAACAGGCAGCATATAGAGAAGTCAAAATCTAACTACCTTCCTTAATTACCATTCTGTACCTCTGATAAATTTCATCTTTAATTATATTTTTCATTACCATAACATTGTTAAAATACTTCTAATTTCAGGGTTAGGATGAGGAGATGATACACTACTTGGGAAAAAGGATGATTTTTAAGAACTTGAATGAATTAAAATGAAAATAATAGTAACTATTCTTTGAGCATATGTTATGAACTTTGTAAATTATTTTAACAATAGTTTGTGAAATAGTAACTTTATTTTTAGATAGAGTGAACCCTCATTCATCTATGGTAGTGAAAAAGAATTAGGGGCAAATAAATTCAACTAATATCCAAAGTTTCATTCCCTCAAGTTTTCACCTTCATCTTTAACCAAATACTATTCTTTTTTACTGTGGAAATAAATAAGGTTTAATAGTTTATGAATTCTTCCTTTCTAAACTCTGATGGAGTTATGTAATTGGCAGTAAAAAATAAATTAGTGTGTGATAAATCCCCCTTCAAAAAAAGTAGTCGGTAAAAAAGGAGTAAACCATTAGGACTGGTTGTCAGATCCCTAAGTCATACACAGATGGTGGAAAGAACCTTATTTTTTGAAATAAAGCGTAACAGAATAATGAGAAGCAGCCATATCTATTCATTCATTCAATCATTTATTCAATCAACAAAGGCTTATTGCACTTAAACGCTAATACAGTAGTTTGTATTAGACCAGTAACTCAGGTATTAATTAAAGTTATTAATTTATGGGACTTTTGGGGAGACAGAAACAAGGAGACGTTAAACATACTTCATCTAATCTTAGGGTCTTATATCACATGGAAGTATGCACTGCTTTAAAAATTGGTAAAAGCTTCACTTCTATATTGGGCAGGATATTTAGACTGAAATTATTTTAGTGAAGAGAGTATGATACTGATAGACTCTGTGAGCCTTGAATTTAGACTTATTGTTTTGTTCTGTAAAGTCAGTACTTTAGCCTCATAGCCGACCCTCCAGCAGGTTTTCAGAGGCAGTAAAATAACAAAGGAGGAGACTGCCCATCCTCCTTTGGCAGAGCAGCTGGTGGATTTGAACTGCTTGCCTTTGGGATTGTGGTGGCACTTCTTCTTAGCTCATTAAACAAACAAACAAACAACCCCCCCAAAAAACAAACCCACCAAAACCCACTTTCATTCATTTAAAGTTCTGTAGGTGATAGGTGATTTAGTTACATTATTTTGTGCTGGAATATTGAAATCAAGGAGCTATCTTGACATATACCTATAAACAGGCATATATATCTATATCTCTACCTATCTCTATCTATATGACAACGAGCCTATGAACAGCAGACCTGAACCCTGTTATATCCTATACCATCCTCACAATTTCTTACAGACTTGAGCCCTATTCTAAAGCCACTGTTGTCAGTCCACTTGGTTGAAGGTCTTCCTCTCCTTTGCCATCCCACCACCCTTCGAAGCACGATTTCCTTCTCAGAGCAATAGCCTTGCAGACACATGTCCAAATTATGTGAGACACAGCTTCACCATCTTTGCCTCCAAGGAGCACTCTGGCCGTACCTTCTCCAAGACGTAGCTGTTTGTTCTTTTGGCAGTACATTCAGTCCTTTCCCCCAATATCACAGTTCAAAAAAGCATCAATTCTTTTTTTGTCATCCTTATTCACTGTCCAGCTTGCAGATGCATAGCAAGTGACTAAAAAGACCATGGCCTGAATCAGGCACAATTTAGTGCTCAAACTGATATCTTCACTCCTCAAAAACTTGGATAAGTATTTGAACACATGTATGTATATAAGAGATATGTCTTGGAGATGGTGCAGCCAAAGTGCTCTTTGGAGGCAAGAATAATGAGGCTTCACCTCACATACTTTGGACATATTGCTAGCAGGTGCTATTCCTTGTAGAGGGACATGATGTTGGGAAGGGTGGAGGGTCGGCAAAGGAGAGAAAGACCCTCAACCCGGTGGACTGACATGGTGATTGCTGCTATGGGCTCTTGTGTGTCAGGAAGTGTGAGGATGGCACAGGACAGGACTGGTTTCAGATCTTTTGTTCATAGGGTTGCTATGAGTCATATTCGACTCAATGACACCTAACAACAATGACAGTAACATGTATATATGCAAGTATGTATGTACATATATGTGTACATACTTTTCATTTTACAAACATAGGGTCGCTATACATCACAAGTGACTTAATGGCATATAAAAACAATAACATACTATGACAGGTTTGGAAGGAGGAGTGGCAACCACTTCCTTAATAACGTGCCTCCAGAAACCCTATGATCTTTGATAAATGTCGATAATTGTAGAGGGGCTTCAGGCCTTTTGTTCATAGGGTCGCTATGAGTCATGCTTAACAACAACATATACAATGTAAAGCTTATCTATATTTCCGTGTTCCATAGTTCTCCTTTCCCCAGTCTAACATTTTAGCCTAAAAATGAGATGGTGCCCCAAATTCAAAGACTCTCTTTTGGTACCAGTCGGATGGATATCTGTGGCTGCCATGAAATTTGAGACAGGGATTTAATGTCCACTGTCTACATTTCTAGGTGAGGTTGACTCACTGCTGAGGTGAGATGAGGCTGCTTATTGGGCAGTGGCTGCCTCTGTGAATGCAAGTCCCAGGGTCTGTTTGGTTTAGGGATGGAAAGGAGTTAGGAGGTTCTAAAACTCGAGCAACTGCAGCTGCTTCTGAATGAATGGCTGTCTTTGAACACTCCCAATTGTTTCTATTCTTGAGTCGTTTAAAAAAGATTACAATTGACCTCCCTGAAGTGGCCTTCCCTTCTTCCTTCCCTTGGGACCCTGGCAACCTACAGTGAAGCGCGGGTCTGTGTGATGGAGCTGGGACACACATCTGGCAAAGTTCAGAATATTCTGACTCTTTAAGACAGGGCAAGAATTTTTGGTTTATATGAAAATAAATTTAACTGATAAATGGGAGGAACCAACAAATCCACTGGCAAAATATAACACACACTTTCCAAGAAGATCTACTAATCGTTTATGTTAGAAAAATCACATATGGCATCACTTGGCTAACCCGTTCACTAATAACATCTATTTTAATACTGCCAGGACACAGGAAATATTGATTTTATGACTGACAGTTTGTCTGAACTATCTTTATTTTTACTGGACCACAACTATGTATCAGGGAAATTTTCTGCGTATTGTATTTTAAAACATGTGGCTTTAAAAATCAAACAAAACTGACTTATAAAACTCGTGAAGTTTTACCGATGAAGCTTGGCTACTCTGCTAAGGAAAATCTTAGAAGCCAGTTAACAGAAACAATGTAGTGCATACACACACACACACACACACACACACACACACACAGAGTTAAAAGGAAAAAAAGGAGAGTTTAATTTTTTTTTTCCTCTAAGGCAACTTTTTTTTTTTTTTTTAATTCTCAAAGGGAAACACAGCTATGTTGAAAGATGCTTCTCTAGCTTTTGCTCACAACTTCACTGATTTGTGTTTCCTGGAAAACTGTATCTTCAAAGGGATGCCAATGATGGTTGTGGGATGGCAAATTTAGCCCCCAGCTGCCCCTTCCCCTTCTCCCAGTGTGCAAGCAAACATGTGGCTTCATGGTAGTACACGCATGGAGATAACTATAGCAACCAGTCCCTTAAATGCTATTATAGTAGAAATAAAGGGTAGGGAAAAAACCCCAGAGAGATGAATGGTTCTGCTGTGCTTATATTTTCCAGGTGTTCTGTTCTCCCCGAGGAACAGCAGTGCTCTGCCATGAACTGAAAAACTACCAAGGCAAAATTGGCAACTTATGTCCAAGATGAGCTTTGTTTATGCTTCAGCTAAAAGTCAGGCCATCTGCAAACGTCTCATTTCATACATCCTCAATTAAGCACCGATTAATTTTTATGAAGGGTTGTGTTTTTTTTTTTTGTCTTGTCACCAAAGATTTCTTAATTTTTTGCATGTGTTCACATTAACCACAAGACACACCATGTTTATCCTGTCATGTGGATTTATAGGCAGCCCAAAGTGAAATTAGTCCTTGTCTAAATTTACTGTGGCTATAATTTCATGACTGCTTAGCTCGAAGGCCAATAACTAAATTTGTGTGGACAACAGATGTACTTTAACCTACGGTCCAAAAGAGACCAATAAATAGATTGGCTTTTTGAAATTCAAAGCCCAGGAAATGATAAAATAGACTTGAACCGAAACCAGACTCATGTCTAGCAATCCCTTCCTCTAACAATCATTTTATCTCCTTGGAAAGAAAGATAAAACATGAAGGGGAAAGCCAATGTGACTAAAACTAAACATAAAAAAATAATTTTATCTGTTTTCCCCTGACCAGGAGAGGTAGTTTCATGTCTGGACAGTATGCATATGCAGATATTTAATCATCATTCCTAAGAAATAAAGATATAAAATTAGGCAAGTGGACTCTTATTCTAATATTGTGCTGTGAGAGGCTGTTAAAGGCTTAGATTGCTTCTAATAGTTTCCTCATTGGTGAGGTAGTAGAAGGGGTCGAGTACAGGGCTGCAATGTCCACTGTCCTGGTTCTGCTTGGACAATAGACCAGCTAAGCTGACTTAGTCCTGTCATTCTGTCTTCAGGGACTGTTTTTCCTTATTTGTGAAATGCAAAGAAATAAGATGGACCAGTGCTTCCTCAAATATGTCCCACGAAGCTAGTTCTGCAGCAAATGAACAGATAACACAGAGGAAAGGTTCTGTGGTCAAATAAGTCTATGAAATACTCGATTAAACCAAGTTAAACATTTGGCTTTACTATGGAACTTTTTTGAGCCTTGGCTGTGTCAATACATACTTAGTTTCCAAATGAGCACTATGGCAAATGTCCTTCTCAATCTTTCATGATCATGGAACACTTCTTTTGAGAATGATGGGGAAGGATCAATGTAAAGTAGATTGTATTTTGGGAAACACTAAGTCGAATTACAAAGCAGCCAGGGTGCTCCTTGGAGGCAAGGATAGTGAACTCTCATCTGACATACTTTAGGTATGTTGGTAGGAGGAGTGAGTCTAGGAAAAGGACATGCTTGGAAAGGTGGAAGGTCAGCAAAGGAGAGGAAGATACTTGACAAGATGAAATGACCCAGTGACTGTAATGGTGGGCTTGAATGCATCAGAAATGATGAAGATGTCCAAGGACAGGGCAGGGTTAGGATGCACTGCTCATAGGGTCGCTCTGAGTTGTAGTCGACTCAACAACACTTAACAACAAAAACTTGAATTATCACTGAGATCCAACCTAATTTTATGATGTTGTTATTGTTGTGTGCTATCAAGTCAGAACTGAGTCATAGCTGACCCGCCATCGAGTGTTCAGAGGCTGTAAATAACCTAAGAGGAGACTGCTCATCTTTCTCTTGTGGAGCAGCCAGTGGAGCCGAACCTCCTGCCTTTGAATTGGCAGTACTACTTCTTACCCGCTGGGCCATCAGAGCTCCCTAATTTTATGATGTTGTTTTTGTTATACACTGTTGCATTCGAACCAACTCACAGCTGAGTTTTTAGAAGCAGTAACTCATACAAAAGATGTCCCTCTTTCTCTATGAAGGAGCTGGAATATTCAAATTGAATGCCTTTAGGATGGCAGCAAAACTCCTTACCATTACACCACCAGAGCTCTCTAATTTCTTGATAGTGACAATTAACACCTGGCATCCAGTTCTCAAGACAGATCTCAGTAACAACGCAAAGCATTGTCTTCCACTGGTCCAGAATTGGCTTCAGAAATTTCTATTCAACTGGTGCTCTGGACAGTTATTGCCAGTTGGTTAGAGTTGGCCTTGAGTTGACACCTATTTGCCAGACTTGCTTTAACAGTTTATGTTTAAATAGGTTTTTTTCTTGGCAGCAAAATATGTGAAATGCTGCTTTATATCTTTCTGTTTATCTTTAAATTGTCTATATTGACAAGCTGCCAATTTGTCATGGCATATAAAACTTCCAAGTATTTTCCCTCCTTTAGAAAGTGCTCAGGATGACCATGTAATATATTGCCCAAGCCAGAATGTTTCTGAGAATGAAATAATCCATCATCAATAATTACAGGGCTGGGTATGGACTATCCCAGGCAAACCAGGATGTAAAGTTGCCCAACTTATAGCTCACTGCCAGGGAAAATGGAAAATGTGATTTTGGCTTTAGTGATTATGTTTACCCTTTGTCAATGTGATTCATCTCCACGGGTAGATAAAAGTCAATTTCACAGCAGGTGAGGGGGAAAGGTGTCCAATTTTCCTGTCATTCATTCAAAAATTGTCAAGTTACACTTGATCTTTAAAAACAAAAAAAAAAATAGCTTCATTCTCATGAATCTTCTAAGAAATCACACACGTAAGTCGGCATGACCTGACAAGTTACACTTCAAAGTTATTTGTATTGTGAAAATGTGCATAGAAGGCGTCCAACCCTTCAAAGCATTAGGGGAAAGAATGGATGACAGAGACAGCCTGAGAATGAGAAACTGCATCCATAAAACAGCTATAGGTGCACATTCAGCTATTTTGCTGCTACATTTATGACAGGTAATTATTAGTTATTGTTGTAACTTGGAATACATTCCAAAGGGGATAAACTGGGAGATATTTTATTAGATAATGCTGTCAGTCTTCTATGCTTTTGGAACTTTTCCATTGTAAGACAATAATTACCCTTGAGTTATAAAGTACTAAAAATCCTTGGGAGCATTGGTGGCACACTGGCGTTAAGCTGCCAACCAAATGCTTCATGGTTCAAACCCACTAACTGCTTCACGGGAGAAAAATGTGGCAGCCTAAGGAACCCTATGTGTCAGGTCTACTCTAGCCTATAGAGCGGCTATGTTTACAGCAACGGTTTTGATTTGGTTTTTAAGGTTCTTGAGTATATACTGCACAACTAACATAAATATTTGGCAGTTCTCATCACTCAACATCAAGAAGACAAAGATGGTCACCTCTTGGCTAATTGGCAGTGCCATATTAGATGGAGAAGAGATTGAGGTTGTTAGCAATTACAGCTTGCTCTGGCTTCACAATTAACACTCAACACCAGCAGTCAGAAAATCAAAAGATGATTTGCATTGGAAAAATCTGCTGTCAGGGATCTCTCTAGAGGACTGAAAAGCAATGATATCAGCCTAGAGACTAAGATGCGCCTAATCCAGGCCACAGTTGTCACAATTACTTGTTATGCATCAGAGAAATGGACAGTGACTAAGTATGACAGAAGAAGAATCTATGCCTTTGAATTGTGGTGCTGGAGAAGAGTCTTGAACATACCATGGACTGCCAAGAAAATAAAGAAGTCTGTCCTAGAGAGGGGGAAACCAAGTTTCTCCTTGGAGGCTAGGATTCTGAGGCTCCATCTCACATACTTGGAGAAGGACATCATGCTTGGAAGGGTGGAGGGACAGCACAGGAGAGGAAGACCCCAGGTGAGATGGATGGATACAGTAACTGGGACAATTGGGGTGGGTGTGTCAGAGTTAGTGAGATTAGCTCAGGATAGGGTAGGCTTCAGAGTTATTGTATATAGGCGATGCTATGGGTTGCAAGTGACCTGACGGCACCTAATAACGATTGACCCTTCCAAACAAAGAAAAAAAGTAAAACCCTGGCAGTCTGCTTCTGTAAAGATTGTTGCTGATTGTCGTCGAGTCGAACACGACTCATAGCGACCCTGTGAAAAAAAGACTTGAAGCCTATTGATAACTATAATTTCTCAAAGTTCATAGTTTCCAGAAACATGTTATTTAGGAAATAGATGAAGATTACAACCAAGAAAACTATGGAGCAGTTCTACTGTGTGACATAGGTCCATCATGAGTCAGGATTATCTCCATGGCAACAGTTAGAAAACTCCACAGGCCTATACAACCAAGCTAGAGAAAGGAGCAGGAGCTTAACCTTGAGTTACATACACACTTTCAGAAATCTTCAGAAAACAGTTCATGGATGGACACTTAGAAAGCTCAGCACATGTTTTATTGTACTTGCAAATACATTGAATATTACTTCTTTTCCAACACTAAACTATCTTTCCCCTAAGTCAAAGTACAAGGGGTTTTATCTAAAATTTCTTTCAACTCATTAGTCCCTCAGTTTTTTTACCTTCAAAGTGCTATCAGCTAGCTATAAGATTAAAGGGAAAGAGAGGATGATGGAACAGGATGGAAAAATATTCTTCCTTCTTCAAAAGGAACCAAGAAGGAAGCAAATGAATTCTAATTCTATTTGGAAGAGATTTGCTGTTCTTTCTTTCTTTCCTCCTTTTTTCCAAAAGAATCTTCAGATTACTCCTACTATGATTACAACAACTTAGTGAAACATTTTTTTCAGGATAAGGGGGTGACTTTAGTCTCTAGGATTTGGGAGATGTTCAGTCAGAGATTTAGGATGAGCTTTATGATCTCATAACTACTCTTTCCTAAAGACATTCAAATATGCATCTTGCAGTCTCAGAGGAACCACAAAGCCTACACTTTAAAACAGAGTGTGACCATAAAGGGCATTAAAACAGGCATTATTAACAGGCTCCATCAGTCCTAGAGAAGAGTCTTGAAAATAGCATGGGCTGTCAAGTAAACAAGTAGGTCTGTCTCAAGTAAGGTGAAAGCAAGTTTCTCCTTGGAGGCTAGGATTTTGAGGCTCCGTCTCACATAAGGTTGGGCACCTGGCCAGGAGAAACCAGTCCTTAGAAAAGGACATCATGCTCAGAAGGTTGAATGGACAGCGCAGGAGAGGGAGACCCCAGATAAGGTAGATTGGTACAGTGTGGCAATGGGAGTTGGTGTGTCAGAATGAGTGAGACTGGCTCAGGACAGGGAAGGGTTCAGCAGAGCTGCTATACATAGGGTCACTATGTGTGGCAAGCAACTCAATGTACACAACAACAGCAGCAGCAACAATAACAACATTAGTCCATAATTGCACATTCAACAAAAGAATTCGTTCTCTTTCTTTTTTCAAATAAGAGTTTTCAAGCTGGCTCTTCCCAAAGCCACCTCCTTTTCTGAATGCTTTCTCCTTTGTTTGTTTCTTCTATAAAACCATATTTAGTGTTTAGCTTTCCAAGGAGCTTGGATAAATCAAATAACCGCCCAGGAGTGAGCTCTAGGGAGCTCTGGTGGCCTAGTGGTAAGAAGCTGTGCTGCAATCTTGAAGGCAAATGGTTCATATTCACCAGCTCTGTAGGAGAAGGATGTACAATCTCCTCCTGTTTGATTAACTGTCTCTGAAAACCCACAGCAGGGTCAGCTATGAGTTGGTTCTGACTGGATGGTACACAACAACAAAAACAACCCAAGAGTGAACTCTTTTTGGTTCAGATAATGAAAGTTAGGGCAGCAGGAATTATATTACTAGCAGGTAGCACTCAGGAGTCCTGTACCAACTTCTCTTGGTTCAAGTCATAAAAGACTTTCAGCAACAGTTGCCTACATACACACACACACACACACACACACACACACACACACACACACTCTTTCTTCTCTCTCTCTCTTCACATACCTACATGTGTATACACTTGGTTTAAACATTTAAACATCTGATACACTTATTAAATGAAGTTCCTAAAAAATTCTCAGACCTCTTGCCAACTACTTTTCAGATCCAGACGCTGAGCAAATTTTATAAAGTACTATCTGTCTTCTTCCTCCAAACCATTTGGACCAAATACCTACTTCTGCATTTGTAGAAAAGTGAGCCATTTTCCAAGAAAGTTGCTCCCACTGCTTCCCTTCAGGTCCTGGGAATGTGGAGCTGCGCCCAGAGCAGAGCAGGGAGGGGCTGCCAATGTGTGAGCAAGAGCAGGAAGTTGAGACTAATTGTACCTTGTTTTATTTGTCCATTTGAATAGCGAATAAAATGGCACGTTTTGTTTCACTTGATTTTTCAAAACAAGGTACATACCTGAGCCTGAGATTTCATTTTCATAGGTGAGCTTTCGAAAAACAGTGTTAATCTTCTGAGCCATCGCCAGTCTAAAGCTTTTCCTTTGAAATACACAGATCTTGTTATGTAGAAATGAGCAAACTGCATCCTGAGTCCCACCAGAGCACCTCACTGGCTACACCTCACCATCTGATGCTTGCATCCTGCATGCCCACACACTCAATGTTGCCTTCAGAGGCCCTTGGCAAAGGCCAGGACCAGAAACAACAACAGCAGACCTTTCAAACTATTATGTGGTGTAAGCAAAAGAATAAAAGGTTTTGGCATATGATATTGACTAGTTACAGGAAATGAAAATCATTCCTCCTGCTTGCACTTTGAAAAACAAAAATGTGTGGTATTGCATTTCGAATGTTCCCTGATAATCATGGCTATGTGCGCGTGCTGTGCAGGAGCAAAGAACAGGCCGCTTCTGAGCAGCCCATTGGATAATCAGAGTTTTGTCCTGCAGAGCAGGATCTGAATTCTCAGAACCTACGATGCATATATCAATCAGCACTACCTGACAATTTCTCTCTTCTTTCTTGGGCTCCCAAGAATTCCTTCTGACATGGGCTAGTAACCAGCAGTTTTCTCCCATCAAGTCTATGCACACTGTGAGCATGCTTTTCCTGACTGCCTAATCCCTCTGGCACTGGTGCAAAAGATAGAGGGCTGGTTTTATCTGTCCACTAATGCTGTTTCATACACACACCTTAGTTCCACTCTTTCCTGTAAGGATTATCATGGTTAGTCTTCCTGCTTTTAGAATTAAACTCTTGGTTCACAGCTCTTCAGATTATTTGTTGCTGAGCTTAACAACATTTGTCTGAGCACTGAATTAGGTCAGGTTTGAAGAATTAAAACAAATTCCCTTAGGTGTCTCATAGCTAAAATTACTCCATGTGTGCAAAGATGAAACAGATTAGAGGGAGTTAGTGAGTTCCTTTTCATTATTGCTTTTGAGGCAATGTTGCATGTGCCAGAGCAGGATTGTTTCATAGCTGATTTTTTTGGAACGAGATTTCCCAGGTCTTTTTTCTGAGGCACCTCTGAGTGAATGTAAACTACCAACCTTACAGAAAGCAACCACCGTCATCTGATTTTCCAAAGTTTGAACTTAACACTAGATGCTTAGAAAGCCCTTTGAAACACCAAAGGACTGCTAGCCTGTCACTACTGCAAATGGAGATTCCATTAACAAGGACATCATCTAAAGTGCTTAAGCCCTCTATGGATAATTGATTGAGGGAGTATTATGATTGTGCTGTAATCTTTCTTTCAGTAAGCACTTGATAGCTGATGTAAGAAGGTGGGACAGCGTGGTGTGCTGTATATTAAAGGGTGACATAATCCTCTGGGTTAGGATGTATTTATCTGGTACCTAAAGCTTCTAGGTTTGGATTTTTTAAAAATTTAAATTATGGTGGGCCATTGGAGATGCAAACTTACATTTACCACACAAAGCAATGACAACATCTCCAATCTTACAATCAGTTTGCCTCATAGTGTACCATGGACTGCCAAGAAAACAAACAGATTCATCCTAGAGAGGGTTAAATCAGGCTGCTCCTTGGAGGCAAGGATTCTGGGGCTTCATCTGACATACTTTGGACATGTTGTAAGGAGAGACAGGTCTTTGGAGAGGGACATCATGCTGGGAAGAGTGGAGGGACAGTGCAGGAGGGGAAGACCCTCTGTGAGATGGATTGATTCGGTGACTGGGGTAATCGGGATGGGTGTGTCCAAGGCAATGAGATTGGCACAGGATAGAGCAGGGTTTAGGGCTGTTGTACATAGGGTCGCTATGAGTCGCAAACGACTCGATGGCCCATAACAACAACAACAACAATATATTTTTTAAAACAATTTCTCTCATAATGTATACAAAAGTCTGGGTCAAAATGTGATATTAGCATATTTCTTCTAAAAGAAATGCTTTCTAAATTTTACTGGTTCTTTGGGATCTTTCTTAATTCAACCCCCTCCTCTCAAGCTTTATGCTTTGATCTTACTTCATTGATGTAGAACTTTTACCCAGAAAAATGTTTAAGGATTCTCATGCCAAAAATTCAAATTTAATGAAGTATAATTTAATTATAAGAAGTACATTCTAAAACTTATAAAGTTTTTAAAAAATGTTATTCAACTAAAGAATAAATGTAAAAGTTGTCTTTCTCACATATTTTGATAGATGCTAAACTTTGATAGCAAGTGATCAAAACCAGTCTTACACCTTTCTCTCTCCCCAAATTTTTGACACATTTTCAGATAGTTACTGTCTTTTGGGGGGAGTATTATCATGTTTATCACCCAGTGATGGGAAGTTATGATTTGAGCTTGGGTTTAACACATCCAGTATCATTTTCCTCTGAAGAAAGAACATCTTCTGTACATCTACTGCTCTCCATGAACATTCTAACTTTCACACTCAACTCTCTTGAAATGGCAGTAACTGTCTAGCTTCTGTGCTAAATACTTCATTTGCTTTTTCTCCCTTAAGTATTATCTGTTTTCATTGTTGTCAAAATAAATAAATATTTAAATAACTGAAAATAAAAGCAATCCAAGTGTGCAAAATCTTTTCTTTTTCTCATTTGCTCAAAACCAACTCTCCTTAACAGTAGCAAAATTTGGTCCCCCCCCCCACTCAAGTATACATAACAATCAGGCAGTAATAACCATGATCTCCTATTTTTCTCATTGAACTCCATGTTGCTGAGGGGACGTAGTGAAAATTCCTTGGTCTCTTTTATCTGTAAAGCATCTTTATGATGTTTGACTAAGGATTTAAATATGTCATAGGTCTAAAAATTCTGGTTAAGATTAGAAAGAGACTATACTGGCCAATGATTTAATAGTTAACCTTGAATATTACAAAGAAAACGTTACATCTGTTTCTAGGTCATTTACTGTAACTTTAAACGGCTAAGAGGACACTGTAAAGTACCTTAATGTGATTGCAATGACTATGCTGGGGAGATGGAACGGTCTTACCATGTTTTAGAATTGATTTATTGATCCCCGTATGACAATTTTTCAGCAGTTCATATAATGAGGATTTATAGATTTATCCCTAATGTCAGGAAAAGCTGATTACATTTTTGCATAGTTTACCTTCCTTTATTAATCTCTGAGGTGTAAGTAAGTTAAATACGGAAAGATACTATAGGAAAAAAAATCTTGAATTATTTAGGAAGCATCCAAAGAAGATGAAAGGAATAGATAGTTGTTATTATGTGCCGTCGAGTCACTTGTGAGTCATAGTGTCTCTATGAAACCTGCTCTAGCGTGTGTCAACTTTATTGTCTCTGACACGCCTACCTTCATCACCCTAGTCACTGAATCCATCCCTCTCATCAATGGTCATTCTCTCTTACATTGTCCCACCAGATTTCCAAGCATGATGCCCATATAAAAAAGAATTGGATGGCATGTAACTATTACAAAAAGTAGCGTATGATTAAGAATAATGGTAATGAAGAACTCAAGTTGCACTGAATGCACTTGCAAAAAAATAAGCTGTCAGGAATTTATGGAACACCAATCAATGACATGTTTCAAAAAACAGATGTTGCCATAGATATGCTCACTAGGGGGTGTTAAGAAATTTGGAAAACAGCTACATGGCCAACTGACTGGAAGAGATGCATATTTGTTTCACTTCCCCTCAAAAGGTGATTCAACAGAAAGTGGAAATTATTGAATAATTCCTCTAATACCACACACAAGCAAAATCTTGCTGAAGATTTTCCAAAAATGGCTATAACAGTGCATCAACATTAAAGTGCCAGAAATTCAAGTTGTATTTAGAAGAGTGTTGCTGGAGAAGAGTCTTGAACATACAGTGGACTACCAAGAAAACAAATATGTCTGTCTTGGAGAGGGTGAGACCAAGTTTCTTCTTGGAGGCTAGGATTTTGATGCTCTATCTCACATACTTTGGGCATGCTGCCAGGAGGGAACACTCTTTGGAGAAGGACATCATTCTTAGAAGGGTGGAGGAACAGTGTGGGAGAGAAAGACCCAGGATGAGATGGATTGATACAGTGACTAGGGCAAGGGGTAGGGGTATAGGAGTTAGTGAGACTGGCTTAGGGCAGGACAGGCTTCAGAGCTATTGTACATAGGGTCACTACGAGTCTCAGGCAGCTCAACAGCACATATCAACAACATGGCACCAGGGATATATTATTGCTAATTCAGATGGATCTTTGTTGGAAGCAGAGAATAGCAGAAAAATGTTTATTTGTATTTTATTGACCATGCAAAGGCATTTAACTGTGTGGACCATAATAAATTATAGCTAACATCAAGAAGAATGGGAATCCTAGAACATTTTATGATACACATATGAAACCTATACCTGACTCAAGAAGTTACTGTGCAAACAGAGCAAGGGAATACTACATGGTTAAAATCAAGAAAGGAGTGAGTCAGAGTTGTACCTTTTCTTCATAGCTATTCAATCAGTATGCTGAGAAAATCATTTAGAGGGGTGCTTTATGAAGAATGTGACAACAGGATCAGAGAAAGGGTCATCAACAACTGGCGTTACATAGAGAAAATCTTGCTTTTTGAAATCAAGGAGAAATTGAGGTGCTTGCTGCAGGATCACAGCCTTCGATATGGATTACATCTCAACATCAAGAAAACAAAAATGCTCACCATGAGCCCAAAAGGTGACACTATAATAGATGGAGAAAGGGACAAGTTGTAAATTATTTCATCATATTTGGATCCACACCAATAGCCTTCATACCAGCAATAAGAAAATCAAACGTCATGTTGCTCTGAGGAAATTTACTGTTAAGAACCTCTCCCAAGATTAAGGAACAATGATGATAGTTTAATGGTTAATCTGCACTTGATTCAAGCCATGTTGTTTTTGCTGTTCGGTGCCATCAAGTTGAGTACAATTCATAGTAACATCATGAACAGACATGAACCCTGACTTATCCTGTGCAATCCTCATCATCTCTTACACACTAGAGCCCATTGCTGAAGTCACTATGCCAATCCTTCTTTTTGGGGGTCTCCCTCCCCTTTGGTGACCCTTCATCTTCCCAAGCATGATGTCCCTTTCCAAAGGAATGGCCTCTCCTATCTACATGTCTTAGGTATGAAAGACAAAGCTTTTCCATCTCTGCCGACTACTCTGGCACTTTCTCCAAAGACATATTGGTTTGGTTTTTTCAAGTTATATTTAGTACGCTTCTCTAGTACCACAACGCAAAGAAATCAGTTCTTCTTCTGTCATCTTTATTCATTGTCCATCTCTCTGGTCTTGACAATTGACATACTTAGGAAGCTGAACAATGAAAAGTAATAACAGTAAAAGATTCAATGGCTTTGAGTTGTGGTGCTGGAGAAGAGTACTGAATATCCTATGGCCGGTCAGAAGAACAAACAAATATGTCTTGGAGAAAGTGCAACCAGGGCTATTTAAAGGCAAGGGTTGTGAAATTTCATCTTACATACTTTGGGCATGCTGTGAGCAGGTGCACTTCCTTGGAAAATGACATCATGCTTGGACATTGATGTTTAGCAGATCATAGGGTGGCTGAGTTGTACTGTACCCAAGAGCAGCTGACAACAACAGATCATTATGAGTTGTGGTCCATTCCTTGGTACTTAACAACAATATGTTTACAATGCATAAATTAATACCTGCTTATAGTTAAAAAAATATCTTTTTTCTTTTATTAACTTTTAAAAATTTATTATTAATTTCAATGAAAATTTACAGAGACTTTGGATTTCCATTCATTCATGGTTGCACTTTTCTCCCCTCCCAGCCCTCCCTCCTAGTACACTACCCTCTTGGAAAAGTAAAAGAAAATTCTTTGTTTTACAATCCCTCCCCCTCCACTATGCAGCCTTTGCTCTGGACTCCTGTCATGACAAAAATACCTAATCACATATCCCTCATATGTTTCAATGCAGAATACATTATTGAACCCACCTTTCTCAGTCTCCCCCAAACCTTGAGGTCAGTCCTGTTTTACAACAGTGGCACCATGCAGTATTTGTCCTTTTGTCACTGAGATACTTCACTCAGCATAATGTCCTCCAGGGTCACCCATTTTGAATAATATTGTATGAGTTCCTTGTTTTTCAATACAGCATAGTATTCCATTGTGTGAATATACCATAGCTTCTCTATCCATTCGTTTGGTGATGGGCACTTAGTTTGTTTCTAACTCATTGTTATTGTGAACAAATCCACAATAAGCATGGGTTTGCATATATCTGCTTGGATGTCAGTTATGGTCTCTTTGGGATATATTCCCAATAGTGGAATTGCTGAGTCAAATGGTATCTCTACTTGCAACTTTTTGAGAAAGCGCCATACCGCCTTCCACAGTGGTTGCACCGTTTTACACTTCTAGTCCCAGAAGCTGTGTTGCAAACAGAGCAAGAGGATATTATCTGGTTTAAAATCAGAGAAAGTATTCGTCAGGGTTATATCCTTCTCCCATACCTATTGTAAAAAGAACAAGGGTGGAATGGGGATGACCATATCTGACCTTTACAATTTCACAAAGAGGAATTGTCCTATCAACAACATCATTAATACAAAATCAATTCCCATAAATTCAGACATGTTCTGCCCACTCTTGCACCTCTTTCTATTCACCTTACTAGTTTACTGAGTCTAAAATCTGATGTAATTTCTCACAGACCACACAGAATCATATTAAGGAAGTTGAAAGGCTTTAACTCAGGCTAGTAGCAGGATACAATAACGAAGTCAGGACTGCTGCTGCCATGTACTCTCAGGTACCTCAGCCTTTAGCCTCACAGCTTAGGGCCAGTCCTGCCTATTAGGGTCCCCATCCCCTTCCCAGTCCTCCAACAAACATGGGCAAATACTCTTAGTTCTGGTTCTGTGTAGTAGTCCCAACATCTATCTGCTCCATCTCACTTCAGATCTTTAGTTCCCTGCTGCTGGCGCCTATAGCTGTTTCTTGTAGCACTGGTCTGGTTTATACAAGGATCTCTGACTCTGAAGGATGTGCTGTGTTCTTTTCCTTTTTACTCGTAGTGAGATGCTGGATTCACTCAATTTCATGGCTAATCCAATTGTGGATTTTGAGACTAGCCAATCCCCTTGTGGTTAGGATAATACTTCCTATTTGTGTATTCCCACCCATCCATATGGCTAAGTCAGTCAATGGTTGGAGAAGTCATTTTGAACAATAATTTCTTTAACACCACATCTATTCAATCTGTATGCTGAGCAAATGATTTGAGAAGCCGAACTCTATGAAGAAGAATATGGCATCAAGATCAGAGGAAGATTCAACAGCCTGCATTATGCAAACTTGAAGTAACTAATTAAACATGTACATAAAGGGAAATCTGAGATAAAACTGGTGGTGTTGTATGTTGTGAGTTGTACTGCTAACCCAAAGCTGTGGCTCTTTGGCAGTTCTAAGCTACTAGCATCTCCACACGAGGAAGGTGGGCATCTACTGTCATTTGATGTACAGTCTCAGAAAACTTGCTGAAATTCAGCTATTGTTGGCTTCAACCACAGCAATGAATTGAGTTGGGGTGGGATTATAGAAAATACCCAGTCTGTGCAGCTTTTTAAAAGTTGAAAAAGATATACATTTTGGAACCATTATGTTCTTAAAAGAGATATTTTTTGTTTCATAATTTATTTACAATTATTATTGTTGGCAGATACTGTTGAGCCAAGTATGATCCATAGCAACCGTATGTGCAACAGATCTGAATGCTGTTGCATCCTCATGATCTGACACATACAAGTCCATTGCTACAGTTGGAGAGTGTCAATTCATCTCTCTTACCAACCCTTCACCTTTCCAAGTATGCTGTCCCTCTCCAAGGAGTAGCCTGTCCTAAGAACATGCCCAAAGTATGTGAGATGAAGAGTGATCATCCTTGCCTTCAAGGAGCATTGGGTTTGCACCTTCTCCAAAACATATCTTTTTGTTCTGTTGGCAGTCCATAGGATATTCAGTACTCTTCTCTCACACCACACCGTAAAGGCAGCATTTATTATTAAGAGTATTTAAAACTATTTTATTTGTATTTACCTCAAACAATTGTTATCAAGATAAAATAAGGTATGTTTAGCCTTTTGCATAGGGCTTGGTGTACTTTACTCAGATTAGACAACTTTCTTTTTCAGCTCATATTTTGATATGTGAAAAATATATACACTGGAGGATGCACCGCTTCAACGAATTTTACATGTATAGTTGCTACATGTTCAATGAGATTCACTACATTCTTCAAGCTGTACAACCAGCCACTTTTGCTATCCTTTTCTAAAATATTCAGCCACCACCATCATCAGCTGACTGGTCCCTAAGCTTCCCTTCAAACTTTTTGAGTTGCTGTTATTAATTTGATCCCACACAGATAGTTCTTTGAAGGATCATCATGCTCAAGGCAACCATACTTTACTAATTAAGCTAAACTATTGTTTGGTTCAAAGATGATTTCAGGAAATAAATTTTACACAGCTGCTATAATTTCTTATAAAATCTAAGGGAAGAGTTTAAATGTGAGCAGACAAAGGATTAAGAAAATAAGTCTCTGACTTCGCATGTACGAAACTAAATACAACTCTTCTACTTCTGTTACTATTTGAGAGCACCTGTACTGAACTTAAGGTACAAATGTGTGGATGATGTCTGCTTTAATTCTTTCACCTGCAAAGCTTTGTACTGTGGTGACTTTTTACTGAGGACCACCATGCTTTCCAAAACCATGGTCTCAAGAATTTAATCTTATAAAGTACAAAAGGTTAGAATATGTTCTACCTACTTACATAGTCCTAAAATTAGAACCACTGAAGCAAAGAGATGTTAAAAAGTAACACTAGCCAAGGATTACTTCATGTTGCTTCAGATAGTAGGTGAAAAATGTCACACTCTATCATAAATGAGTATATGTAGAATGTGACACAGTAAGGTTGCACTCTTGTTTTTGTTTCCTGACAACCAAGCAACAGCTTATATAGAAATTCTTGGCTCGATGTATGAAGGCACAAAGAACAGGGTGCCTTTTAACTATGAAGAGCTGGTTACAGAAGCAAAAAAGGAGCCAAGCTTCATTTCTAAATATTCTTTGGCTCAGATGGTGAAAGTGTTTGAAGAAGAAGATTAAATGAACAAAGTGAAGAGTTAGTTATGTAGGAAAAGAAGGAGCACAAGATGTCTACTCACATGTAATGATCATTCTACTGGGGATGGGAATACTAGGAGAGAGACAATAAGCACAGTAAGCCACATAAATAAAATAATTTTAGAAAGAACAATGTAATAAACCACAGTAACAGAGTCAGTGACCTTATTTGTTGTAATTGTGGATTATGAGATCACTCTATGGGAAAAAAGCTGGACAGTGTTTTTCCACCAAGTTTGTGCAAGAATAAAGATACTAGCTTAATATAAAAGAAAAATTCATGAAGATACTACGAAAGCACCTGACTGATGTGAAAGTATCCATGACATGAGATTCTCGAACAATGAGCATGCATCGCCAACCTTCTGAGAAGCTTCTTCCAATCCTTACATGTGTGAAGATGAACTAACAAATCTCTCATTCTCTAGGCATATTAACTCTATATTTTTCTTGAAAGAATTCTCTAGTATTAATTTATACCCGTAACGACAAAAATGCTGTCACTTCTGACAATACAGGTCTTGAGTCCCTCTGTTGAAGTGAGATAGCCCATTTTCTTCCTCCAGAATACATTGTGGTTGTGCGCCCATTGGTTCCTAGCAAGAGGCTTCTGGCCAGCCAAAGAGCCTTTTCGCAGTATCACAGAAAGATCCAGT
>NW_006399938.1:6011487-6052475 GCF_000299155.1 Elephantulus edwardii | reverse complement strand
AGATAGATGGGTTGATCTCTGGATTCTCAATTCGATTCCATTGATCTATGTGTCTGTCATTGTACCAGTACCATGCTGTCTTTACCACTACAGCAGTGTAGTAGGATTTGAAATCACGGAGTGAGATACCTCCTACCGGTCTTCTATTCTTAAGGAGTGCTTTGCTTATTCGGAGCTTTTTCCCATTCCATACGAAATTGGAGATTGCCTTTTCCATCTCGTTGAAAAATGGGATTGGTATTTGTATTGGGATTGCATTAAACGTGACCAATGATTAATTAAAGATGATAATTTATCAACCTTATTGAGATTGAGGTTGTTAACAATTACAGCTTGCTTGGTTCCACAATCAACACTCTTGGCACCAGAAGTCAGGAAATCAAAAGACTAATTGCACTGGGGAAATCTGCAGTCAGGGATCTCTCTAGAGTATTGAAGAGAAACGATTTCAGTTTAGAAATGAAGGTGTGCCTGATCTAGGCCATGGTCTTTGCAATTACTTGCTATGCATCAGAGAGGTGTCTTTGAGTTGTGGTGCTGGAGAAAAGTGTTGAACATACAATGGGGCTGCCAAGAAAAACAAATAAGTCTGTCCTGGAAAGGGTGATGCCAAGTTTCTCCTTGGAGACTACGACTTTGAAGCTGTGTCACACATACTTTTGGAATGTGGCCAGGAGGAAGTGGTCTTTGGAGAAGGACATCATGCTTGGAAGGATGGAGGCACACTGCATGCAAGAAAGACTCTGGATGAGATGGATTGATATAGTAACTGGGACAGTTGGGGTTGGTGTGTTGGAGTCAGTGAGACTGGATCAGGATAGGGCAGGCTTCAAAGTTGTTGTACATAGGGTCCATTATGAGTCACAGGTGACTCAATGGCACATGGCAACGACAACAACAACAACAACAACAACAACAACATTCAGCTTACTCAATTCCACAATCAACACTCTTGCCATCAGCACTCAGGAAATCAAAAGATGAATTGCATTAGGGAAACTTTCTGTAAGGGAGCTCTCCAGAGTACTGAAGAGCAACAATGTCAGCCTAGAGACTAAGATGTGCCTGATCCAGCTTATGGTCTTTGTAATGACTTGTTATGCATCAGAGAGCTGGACAATGACCAAGGATGACAGAAGGAAAATAGATGTTTTTGAGTTGTGGCACTGTAGAAGAATTTTAAACATACCATGGACTGCCACGAGAACTAACAAGTCTGTCTAAGAGAGGGTGAAACCAAGCTGCTCCTTCAAGGCAAGGATTTTGAGACTCCATCTCACATACTTTGGTCATATAGCTAAGAGGGGGCCAGTCTTTGGAGAGGGATATCATGCTTGGGAGGGTAGAGGGGCAGCACAGGAAAGGAAGATCCTGGATAAGACAGATTGACACAATAACTAGGGTAATGAGAGTAGGTATTTCAGAGACAGTGAGATTGGCTAAGGATAGGGCAAGGTTAAGAGCTATTGTGCATAGGGTTGCTATGAGTCTCAAGCAACTCGACATCACATAACAATAGTAATCCCTTAATGCTGGTTGCCTACTGGTGAGGAACTGCACTGCCAACCCAAAGGTATGTAATTCAAATCCACCAGCTGCTCCATAGGAGAAAGATGGTACTCTCCTCCCATAAGATGTATTGCCTCTGAAATCCTATTCAAGAGTCAGGTGTGAGTGATTCCAACTGGACAATACAAAACAATTCTAGCAGTTCCTTAAATATTGTCCCTGGTTAGTACAAACAGTTCAAAGCTAGTACTGAAAAGGTTGGCAGTTTAAATTTTTTTTAAATATAAAGAGGTGCCACAGAAGAAAAACCTAGTAATTTAGACCAGAGAAATTGCTGTGATAAAAACACACTACAGAGTACAGTTTTGTTCTGACACAAGGCGAGTTGGCATGAGTGTGAACTTCATGGTGGCAGCATGTTACTCTTTGAAGAGAGTCTCAAGTTGTAAAACAGCTGTTTCTAGTGAACATGAACAAGTTTTAAAAGTGAAGCTGCTCGTACTTTATGGATTTCTCTGTAGTTGTTCTTCTAAACAATTTTAAACTACTTTCCCCATTGTCTAAAATGTTGAAAATGCTCTAGTAAGCTGGGGAAGTAGCATATGGGTTGTTGTTTTTTTTTTTAAATAAGAATTACCTCCGGTGTTCTCTGAAGCATATAAGAAGCAGACAAATCAGAAAAAAGAACATTGCCAGAAGGCACTGGCTACCCTAGATTATTACCTTAATGGATGGGGGGGGGGGAAAAACCCCAAAACACATTTCCATCAAGTCAGTTCTGATTCATAGTGACAACCATTAGGTTTTCAAGGTTGCAAATGTTGGGAGGAGACTGCACATCTTTCTTCCACAGAGTAAGTGGTGGATTTGAATGACTTACTTATTGGGTAAAAATGAAACAATGAAAATAGCACAAGAGGAGAGTGCCCAGATTTCTCCTCAGAGCTACTGGTAGAATTAAAACTGAGTGACTTGAAAGGAGGAAGGAAAAAGGGAGAATATATGCAGGTAGATCAACAACGTACAATCAAGAGCCTGTGGTGATGAAGGAAGAAGTTCAAGTTGCTCTGAAAGAATTGGCAAAGAAAAAGCCTCCAGGAATTGACAGCATACCAAATGACATATTTCAACAAACAGACACTTCCCTGGTTGCGCTAAGTGGTGCCAAGAAATCTGGAGGACAACCATCTGGCCAACTGACCCAAAGAGGTCTATAATTGTTGCCATTCCAAAGAAAGGTGACCCAACAGAATGTGGAAATTATTGAACAATATCATTAATATCATATGTAAGCAAGATTCTGCTAAAAATTATCTAAAAACAACTGGAGCAACATGTCAACATGTCAACTGCCAGATATTCAGGCTGGGTTTAGAAGAGGTCGTAGTACTAGGGATATTAAAGTTAATATTAGATCTTGGCTGAAAGCAGAGAGTACCAGAGGAATATCTGTGTATCATTGACTATGCAAAGGCACTTGACTGTGTGGATCACAACAAACTGTAGCTGACTCTGAGAAGAATGGGAATCCCTGAACATTTGATTGTGTTTATGCAAAACCTATAGTTTGGCCAGGAGACAGTCATCAGAACAGAGCAAGGAGACACTAACTACATGTTAAATCAGGAAGGGTGTATGCCAGGGAGGTATTCTGTCTCCATACCTTTTCAATCTACATGCAGAACAGATCATCTGGGAGGCTGGGCTGTATGAGAATGAATGTGGCATCAGGATTTGAGGAAGATTCCTCAACAACCAATGTTATGCAGTTGGCATAACCATGCTTGCTGAAACTAAGGAGCACCTGAAGCACTTGCTGCAAAAGGTCAAGGACTGCAGCCTTCAATATGGATTGAAGCTCAACATCAAGAAAACAAAGATTCTCACCATTGGACGAATTGGCAACAACATGATGTATAGTGAAGAGATTGAGATTGTTAACAGCTTTAGTTTGCTTGGCTCCACAGTCAACACTGTTGGTACCAGCAGCCAGGAAATCAAGAGAAAAATTGCATTTGGAAAGCCGGCTGTCAGGGAATTCTCCAGAGTACTGAAGAGCAACGATGGCCGTCTGAAGACTAAGGCATGCCTGATCCAAGCCATAGTCTTCACAATTGCTTGCTATGCATTAGAGAGCTGGACAATGAGTAAGGATGATAGAAAGAGAATTGATGCCTTTGAGCTGTGGTTCTGGAGAAGAGTGTTGAATATACCATGGACTTCCAAGAGAACAAACAGGTTTGTCCTAGAGAGGGTAAAGCCAGGCTGCTACTTGGAGGCAAGGATTCTGAGGCTTCGTCTGACATATTTTGGGCATGTTGCAAGGAGGGACCGGTCCTTGGAGAGGGACATCATGCTTGGGAGGGTGGTGGGATAGAGAAAGAGAGGGAGACCATTGATAAGCTAGATTGATACAATGACTGAGATAGTGATGACAGGTATGTCAGAGACAGTAAAGTTTGCATAGGATAGAGCATATTTCAGGGCTGTGATACATAGGATCACTATGGGTCGCAAGCAACTTGATGGCATATAACAACAACACCAATATCAAGAGAACTCTGGTAGTGTAGTGTGTAGAGAGCTGTGACGCCAACCTAGAGGAAGTCAACTTGAACCCACAGTTGCTCAGTGGGAGATGGCTAGGCAATCTCTTCCTTTGCAATTTATAGCTTCAGAAAATCTAGAAACTCTCTATGTTAAATAAATGACTGCTTTGAGGGTAGCTATACTTACTAGGGAAGTCATTGATCATGGGTGTGCAATTTCTCAAACCTCTTCTTGAGATGATTTTTAAAATAAACTTTGATAGACTCAAGGTTGTATTTTGATTTCTGTGTCCTAGTGTTAATTTTCTCCAGCTTCGGTTTAAACTTGCACATGAGTCTGTTCCATCATTGGCACCTGGTTTGGTTTTGGGGCTGATCTTACACTTCTCCAATTATTTTTTTTCTGTAAATATGGTCAATATGATCCTTGTGTAGTCCATCAGGCGAGGTTTATATGTTAAAGTCACATTCTGTGTTTTTTTAGAAAAGGTGTTTTCTATTCCATTATTGAAGTTGGAGGACATTAAAGATATGATCCATGAAGAGATCAATAGGTCATTACAAAGGTGGAGGAGAAAGAAAAACCAAAATGCATGTCAGAAAAGCTATGGAGATTGCATTAGAGCATTGAGAAGCCAAAACAAAAGAAGAGATGCTGAAGTAAAAGAACTGAACAGAATATTTTAAAGGGCAGCTCAAGAAGGCAAAACAAACTATTATGAACAAATGGGCAAAAAGGTAGAGCCAGAGAATAAAAAGAGAAGAACTTGTCTGGCATTTCTTATGCGGAAGGAACTAAAAAACAAACACAAGCCTCAAGTTGTAATACTGAGAAGTGTTATGGGCAAAATTTTGAATGATACAAGAAACATCCAAAGAAGATAGAATACACAGTCATTGTACCAAAAAGAATTAGTCGAGACTGAAAAATTTCAGGAAATACCATATGCAGGAGTGGCATCCACTTTGAAAACACACTTCTGGAAAGTCTATGAACTTTGATAAATGCTGATACTTATAGAAAGGCTTCAGGCCTTTTGTTCATAGGGTCGCTATGAGTCATGGTCGACTTGAGGACAGTCAATAGTAAAAACAACAACCATATGAACAAGAGCCAATGATAATGAAGGGTGAAATTCAAGCTTCACTGAAGAATTGGCAAAAAATAAGCCCCCAGGAATCAATGGAATACCAATTGACATGTCTCAACTAACAGAGGCAACCATGGATGTGTTCACCAGTTTATACTAAGAAATTTGTAGGACAGCTGCCTGGCTGGTTGACTGGAAGAGATCTGTATTTGTCCCCATTCCCAAGAAAGGTGATCTAAGAGATTGTGGAAATTATTGAACAATATCATTAGTATAAAATACAAACAAAACACTGCTAAAGATCATGTAACAGTACACTACTGCCAGAAATTCAAGCTAGGTTTAGAAGTGGCTGTGGCCCCAGAGATATCTTTTCTGATGCCGGATGGATCCTGGCTGTAAGTAAGGAATACCAGAAGAATGTCCATTTGTGTTTTATTGACTATGCAAAAGCATTTGACTGTTAGGGTCATAACAAATTATAGCTCACATTGAGATGAATGAGAATCCCAGAACACTAAAATATGTTCCTGAGAAATCTATATCTACATGAAGAAGTTGTTGTGTAAACAGAGCAAGGGAACATTGCCGGGTTTAAAATCAAGAAGGGTGTGTGTCAGGGTTGTATCATCCTTTCTCTGTATTTATTCAATCTGTATGTGAGCAAATCATTCACGACACTGGATTTTATGAAGAGGAATGTAGCATTAGGTCAAAGGGAGACTCATCAACAACCTGTGCTATGCAGACTACACACCTTGCCTGCTGAAAGTGAGCAGGCTATGAAATGCACTTGCTGCAGAAGATTAAGGACTACATCCTCTGGTACAGATTAAACCTCAGCATCAAGAAAACAAAGGTCTTCACCACAGGAAGAATGGGCAACATTATGAAAGATGGAGAAATTGAAGAAGCTGTCGATGTTTCATCTTGCTTGCATCAACAATTAACAGTCTTGGTATCAGCAGTCAGGAAATCAGGAGATGTACTGCATTGGACCCTGGAGGAGATGGGTTGACTCAGTGACAGGGGAAATGGGGATAGGTGTGTCAGAGACAATGAAATTGACTTAAGATAGAGCAGGGTTCAGACCTGTTGTATACAGGGTCATGAATTACAAACAACTCTACAGCACATAACAACAACAACAACATTTCATTGGAAAGATGGTGGGTCAGCAAAGAAAAGGAAGATCCTCAATGAGATGTTTTGACACGGTGATTCCAGCAATTGGCTCTAGTGTATGAGAGACAGTAAGGCTAACACAGGACCGGGCAGGGTTCAGGTCAGCTCTTCATAGCGTCACCATGAGTTGTACTCAGCTAGATGGCACCTGACCACAACAACAACAATATAATGGGGAAGAGGCTTCCAAATACTGCAGCACATTCCCCTCCCCTCCAACTACTTTTGAATGTCTATGTAAAAGGACACTATACTTTGAAATGTGGGTATCAATGAAAAGGAGAAAGACCAGAGGATGGTTATACACAACGAAGGCAGCAATGAGCTTGAGTGCAACAGAGATTGTGAGGATTATGGAGGACCAGGAAGAGTTGTCTGTGGTACACAGTGTTGTCACTTGAGTCAGAGGGACTTGACAGCACCTAACAAAAACTCAAGAGTGTGTTGTTACTGTTGAGTGTGTGTAGCATCCTTGATTCAGAAGATCATATTATACACAGATTTATTACTGAAACCAACTGCTATGATTTGTCTTCCTAATGGACTTGTCATTGTTGAATACTATCAAGTCAAAACTAATACATAGATGACCCTCCAGTGGGTTTTCAGAGGCAGTATATCTCATGGGAGGAGTTTGCTCATTTTCCCCCTATGCAGCAGCTGGTGGATTCAAACCTGTTACCTTTGCATTGGCAGCATACTGCTAAACCACCACAGCTCCCTAATGGCCTTAAAAAAAAGTATTTTGTTTGTTTGTTTTTAAGTATTCTGCTCTCTGAAAGGGAAAGAAAGCATAAATAAGAAAAATATTTTCCATTGTAGTAAACGAGTCAGGGGGTCTAAGTTTTGCATTACAGTCAGTACAATCAGCCCAACCATTCTGAGACCCCAAATAACCTACCAGATAGATCCTCCTAAAAATTTAAGTGTCAAGAAAATATTTTAATTTTAATCCTTACACTTGATCTATATTTCTGTTTTAGCTGAAACCAAATCCATTCAATTTCCTTCATATACAATTTTAAGTATAGCAACTTTCAAGCTGCCTGAAGAACAAGAGAAAAGTAAGAGAAGAAAAGTGGTATTTTTTTGTTGTTGTTGAGTGGTTAACATTCTGTCTTTCGGCAGAAATATTTTTGCTATGTAAGTTGAGAGTACAGGCTATGCATTTATCATATTTATGTGTAAGTGTTATTTTATGTGTTATTAACATAAATACCTTTAAATTTGAGAGTAGTTTTGAGGGCTGAACTTGAATTATATCATAATGTGGGGAAGTGATCAGTATTTTAAATTGCAATGCATCAGAAAAGGATAAATAAGGGTTATACATCATGGAGTGCTATTTTCTTGAGTAATGAGATCTACATATTATCCTTATGTTCTAGGGCTTCAGAACGTAAGACATCACAACTAAGATACTATTCATTTTGTGGCAAGGACAAACAGGCGATTCTCTAGTCACTGCATGGAGCCAAGGAAATTAATAGCACGTCACTGATATCAATGGAAACCAGGGGCCTCAAGCTGAGTGGTGGCTGGAGGCCAGCTCTTGTTTCATTTTTGGATGCTTCCTAGACACCATTTCACAAGTGATACCTGCAGACCGCGGTAAGTGTGTTTCTTTTTGATGCTAGGGTTGATTCCGGAGGAAGCATTTGATGGGTGGTGGTAGCATTGTAAATAGGGACTCGTGGTCTGCTACCTCCAAAATTATAGAGCCTTGCATCCTTCACATGCTTGTCAAGGTTTGGAAACAAATTCTGTGTTTGGCCCAATCCGGAGCTGGGGTCCTGCTGTGAAAATAGACTGCTGGTGGTCCGGAAATCATCTGTGCCAAGGAGAATTCACCAGCTTTGGTGGCTTCTCTATCACACAGAATACTACTTCCCAAGCCTCCTCCAAGGAGTTCTTTGGAAATGTGATACCCGGGAGGCAGCCATTACATCTGGTTTGAAGGCCTTGACCCCTCTTCCCACTCAGTCTGCAGTCAGGACGAGATTGTAGACGACCTAGGGACCTGCCTACGTGAAGCACCATGCTGTCGCCTTTTGATCAGCAGCCAGGAGACCACTTTGTCACCTGGTGATGAAGCTGGCATTTTGCCCTACTTTCTTTATAGAACAGCAAACAACATACAAGGCTCAACACCCCTGTGAGGTCGTCTGCTGGTTTTTAATAATTCCTTCTATTTATTTAGTGCCTTTTTCCTCTCCCAAGGGCTGACTGTAAGAGTTCTCCATATGTTACTTCAATAATCCTCATTACAGCCCCGTGCCTGGGCTGGTTAGAGAGCGGCGCTAATGGGGCCAAGGTCAACACTCACTCTCCCATGAGCCCCCTGCGAGCAGTCCCATTTGCACTGAGAAAGCTGGTCTATGGCTTCACTCAGCACAGCTAACCAGAACCAATTATTTTAAAAAGTATTCTACAAGCCACAAAAAGGTACTAGTAATAACAATGACAGGTAACACTGAGGAGTGTTTGCTGGATATCAGGTGTTTTCCAAGCTTCCCCCACCCTTTTCTGCTAATTCCGTTTTCTTAGAAATTGCCTAAGAAACGTGTTGTTTATCAAACTCATTTTAAAGAGGAGAGAACAGACTCAGGAAGAATAAGTAACTGGCCCAAAGGTTCATAATAAATGATAGAGCAGAAATTTCAATTTTACCAGTTGACTTAAAAGTTTGATCTCTTATCCACCACTCCATACTCCCTCAGGTAATATTGTAAAGACCACAGCCATATTCCCTCAGGTAATTTTGTAGATGGCACAGCTCTGTACACAAATCTCTGAGCATATCTGGATATTAATCATAACTCACTTATACAAAGGTTGAGGGAGTGGAGAAAAGGTGCACAATTAATAAGACACTAAGTAGTAATTCCTGGTGGTGTAGTAGGTTAAGTATTGGGCTTCTAGCCAAGAGGTGAGTAGATTGAATCCATCAGGGGAGAAAGATAGACGTATTGACCTCAGAAGTTGAGGGAGGGTAACCATGAGTTAGAACTGACTCATTAAGTAGTGAGGTTTTGTTTCATTAGGTACATTTTGGACATGTAGGTAGGCGAGGCTATTGTTTGGATAGGGGCATTTATACTTGGAAAAATGGAGGGTCAGTGAAGGGAAGACCTCAATGAGATAGACTGACATGATGACTTCCTCAGTGGGCTCGAGTGTGTCAGAGATGATGAGGACGGCACAGGATAGGGCAAGGTTCATGTTGGCTATTCATAGCATCGCTATGACTTGGACTTGACTTGACGGCACCTAACAGAAATAATGCAATGGAGCCCGGATGGAGCTGTACAATAAGTCTTGGGCTTCTAACTGAATAGATCCTCCAAATTTCCTGATATAAACTGGTGAGCCCATCCAGGGTTGCATTTGCCTTGTTGAAACATGTCAATTAGTATCCTGTCATTTTTTGGGGCCTTATTTTTTGCCAGTGCCTTCAACACAGCTTGAGCTTCTTCTATCGTTACTATTAGCCCTTATTCATATAGGACTTCCTGAACTGTTTCAGTGTCAACTAATTCTTTTTGGTACAGTGATTCTGTGCATTCATTCCATCTTCTTTTGATGATTCCTGGATTATTCAAGATTGTGCCCATAGCATCTCTCAGTATTGAAACTGGAGGCTTGAATTTGTGTTTTAGTTCTCTCAGCTTGAGAAATGCTGAGCAAGTTCTTCCCTTTTTATTCTCTGACTCCAGCTCTTTGCATATTTTGCAATACTCTAACACTACAGCTCAAAGGCATCAATTTTCCTATCATCCCTAGTCATTGTCCAGCCCTCTGAAGCATAGCAAGTGATTGCAAAGACTATGGAATGTATCAGGCACACCTTAGTTTGCACTTCAGTACTTTAGAGAGGTCTCTAATTACAGACTTTCCCATCGCAATGCGTCTTTTAATTTCCTGGCTGCTGGTGCCAAGAGTGTTGACTGTGGATCCAAGCAAACCAAAACTGTGAACATTCTCAATCTCTTCACCATCCATTATGATGCTGCCAATCAGCCCAGTGGTGAGAATCTTTGTTTTCTTCATATTGAGTCTCAATCCATACTGAAGACTTTAGTCCCTGACCTTCCACAGCAAGTGCTTTAGGTCCTCCTCAGTTTCAGCAAGCGTAGATTGTAGAAAAGAGAAGATAGTCTCCAAGAAAAAACAGACACACCAGAATCAAATTCATGTGTTTATTTGGAGAATTCAGTGGTAGTGTTGCTGTTGTTAGGTGTCATTGATTCTACTAGGAGTCATAAAGACCCTGTGAACAACCTTGCCCTATCCTACGCTAAGCTTACCAACTCCACCATGCTTAAGTCCATTGTTACACTCACTGTGTCAATCTATTTCAATTAGGTTCTTCCTCTCTTTCGCTGACCTTCTATTTTTCCAAATATGAAGTATTTTTCTAAGGACTAGTCTCTCCTGACAATATGCTCAAAGTATGTGAGATAAAGTTTTACTACCCTTGCTTCTGATGAGATGGATTTATTCAGTGACTTGGGTGATAAGGGTAGGTGTGTCAGATACAGTAAAGCTGGCACAGAACAGAGCAGGTTTCAGGCCTACTGTACATGGGGTCGCTATGAGTCCCAAGTGACTCAATGGCACATAACAATAACAACAGCCTTTGCTTCCAAGGTGTGTCCTTGTTGCACTTCCTCAAAGATAGATTTGTTTGTTCTTTTGGCATCCCATAGGATATTCTATATTCTTTCCCAACCCAACGGTTCAAAGGCATCAATTTTTCTTTGTTTTTCCTTGTTCGTTGTCCAACTTTCATAGTCATCTGAATCATATGAAAAAAGAACCCAACCCAAACAACAACAACATGGCTTGAATTAGGCACATTTCAGTCTTTAAAGTAATCTCCTTGTCTTTGGTACTTTCATGAGATCCTTGACAGCAGATTGGTCCGTTGCAACACACCTTTTGATTTCTTGATTGCTGCTATCATAAGTGTTGATTGTGGATCTAAATAAACTGAAATTATTGCTGTCAATTAACAACATTAAACTTTTATCCATCTATCATTATGTTTTCTATTGGTTAAGTGGTGAAGACCTCTATTTTCTTGATGTTAAGGTGTAATCCTTATCGTAGGCCTGTAATCTTCTTCAGTAATTGTTTCAAGTTTTCTTCACTTTCTGCAAGCAAAATTGTGTCATCTGTCTGCATAACTCAGATGTGGATAAGTGTTCTTCCAGTCCTGATGCTGCATCCTTTGTATAGTCTAGCTTCTCAAATTATTCTTAAATAGGTATAGAGAAAGGATATAGCTCTGAATCACATCTTTCCTGATTTTAAACTATGAATATCCCCTTATTCTGTTCTACTGGTTGCATTTTGGTCTATGCACAGGTTTTGCATGAGAAAAAGTAAGTGTCCTGGAATTCTAGTGTAGTTGAATTAAATGTTTAGGTTAACAACTGCTCAATAAATTTTTAAAAGGTATAAACCTCTAGATTATTTGTCTGTTGTTTGAAGTAAAAGGAATGACTTAACTGCACATGTCTCTGGAAATGCCAAATTGTCTTAAAAAATTGGTCTCTGAGAAGACTCCAGGTGGCCAGAGTCTAGGTCCTATAATTTCCTATAGGTTTGAGCTTCAGTAAATTAACTAGGCCTTCTGAGTTTCATTCTCTAATCTGAAAAATGAATATTATTATATTAAAAGAGAAAGTTAAATATAAAGAAGCCCCTGGTAACAATATTATTGTTGTTTTTAAAGGCTATTGAGTGTACTCCAATTCGTGATCTCTGCCACGCTCAAGCTCATTGTTGCAGTCACTGGGTCAATCCATCTCTCCTTTTCTGACCCTCTACTATAGCAACATGAGCTGTTGTTATGACAGTGAAGATCATTATGACAAAGAAGATTTAGAAATGATGTAGTTATTTATCCCTCAATATTCCCCCCCAATCTCTGACACAAACAAGAGCATACTTGTTTTGTCCCTCTGCTGCATGAAACACTCTTAACCAGGCTGGCTTCTTAAAAGTGCTCGTTAGTGGAGGAGATTATGCATTTTCAGCAGATAAGGTTCCAAAGTGCACGGGTGGGACACGTGGGGTACCTTGATTAATGGCTCGGTAGATTTTCATATTGGTAGTAATAACTAGCACATGTGCACTGGAAATCCTACACGGTATATTATACACTTTCCGTTATAACAAACAGCAAGATCTTAAACAGGGACATTTTGACTAGCTGGCTGTGATAACTGTTCATACTGCAAATGCCAGTTTCTGGATTGCAAGTATTTTGTGGCTTAAATTTCAAAACCAAAAACAAAGAAAAGAAAAACCTTAAATTGTTTCCTGCTTATTTTTCTCAAGTCAGACAGCACAATCTGGATATGACTTCCACCTGAAAGCAATACTTATGCTGTGGTTAGCAAGCCAGACTGCGTTTCCTTTTTACTTTCACTTGATCTAATTAAGGATGGGGTATAGAATTTTACCATAATGCTCTGAGATCCTTTAACAAGTCATTCAACATCAATATTACTCCACCACTCGCCAAGTTATAAAAGGTAATGTTTTCTTCCCCCCTGCAAGACTTAAGCTGCCATGTTTGAACAATATTCTAAGGTTCTCAGGCTGATCTCCAACAAGGCCCAATCTATCCCTGTACTCCCAGCCCTACATACTTGGCTGTGTTTTCAAAGAGTTCTCACATCTGCTAAAGATAAGGCAAGGTATACATCAGACAATCACTCATGAGGCTTATGTTTAGACATTTCGCTTCAGAGTGTCATAAGACAGCAGAGATCATGGTGAAGGGAAAGTACAATTTTTTCATACCTTGTTATTCATTGTCAAATAATTTCCTTGTTTATTGTCTTAGGAACTCTGGTGATGCAGTGTAGAGGGATTTGTGCTGCTCACCCAAAGGCTATGTGACTCCAGTGGTTTGGAGCCAACAGTGACTACACAGGATAAAGACAGGCAAGTCTTTTCCAGTAACAATTTATAACTTTGGAAACCTGATGGAGCGTCGTTATCACAAACCAGAGATATTTCTTAAGTAGGAGTCTAGACTATTGTGTAGAAGATATCTGGACTTAAAAAGAAAAAAAGAAAAAAAAAGGCAGTGAATGGGACACACCTACCAAGACAGAGTCTAGTTGTGTTCCAAGTATCCTTTCAATTACCCTATGAGAGAAAACTTCTTCAGGACTTCACTTCCTCTTTGATGAAGCAAGTATAAAAGAATCTTGCCAGAGACCTCTCAGTGAGCCTGACTCAAATGGCTCATATGTGGGAGGGCTTAGTATATGTAATTTGATGAACACACACTTTCTTTCTAAGTGCTTTGAGACTGGGAAATAGGCACCATATGTAACCATTTGGATGTGTTCCTTATCAATAAAATGGTTATAAAACAAAATTCATGAAATGAAGTCAGCACAGTGCCTGGCTAGTTGCGGGCACCCAGTTTACTCAGGAAAGACCTCCTAGAGAACCAGCAGACTCCCCTCAGGTTTCAGGCCCATTTGACCACTGAATCTGGTGGGCTCTCTAGTCTGGAGGGGCAGAGTTTGACAAAGTCACGGGCTAGGATTTATTCAAGAGCTGAGTGAAGTGTCAAAGTAGAGAGCTCAGAAAAAGAGGAGTTGAACAGATTGATAAAACCAAGAGATCAAAAGCAGGATTGAATGAGAATAATGCTAAACTCTGACTTGGAGCCATGGTCAGTGGTGAGCAGAGGGCCTTCTTGAGAACATGTCTAGATTAGGAGCCGCCTTTGGCTGGTTTTCATGTGCAAGACTCATCACAGGGAAAAGGTGGAAAGGTAGATCTGCACTGTTTAAGAGACTAGGCTTCTCAGGAGAAAACCAGGCTTCTACTGTGCAATTTTCCAACTCAGAAATGCTATGGAGGGTCAGCTATGAGTGTGCTCAATGAACAGTACAGAAAAGAATGTTTAGGAAGACAGTTCTTCGTGTTTGATCTACTGATGCTTACTTTTGAATATATGCGATGCTGATTAGATTCCAGAGACCTAGTCAGATTAATGAATTCACATTTCTTAGAACTAGACCCCAGGAATCTTCATTTGCAGCAAGCACACCTCTGTCTCCCTCCATAGGATTCCTAGGCATTCTAAAATGTAAAAACAAATGACAAGCAAAGTGCAAGTGACACAAGAGAAGACATGAGTTCAAATCTTGGCTGTGTGATTCTGAGTGTCTCTTAATTTCATTGAACTTCGGTTTATTCACCTGCAAAATGGGATAAAAGTATTTCCTCACTAGGGTTAATTAAGCTAATGGAGATGGAAGGGGTAAAATACAAATGTAAATATAACTTTCCTGAGCCACAGTGCAACCTTGGAGATTCTCAACCTCTCACCCATATCTGCCAGCTGAAGGCTTGCTGGTGGTCTTTCTTACTTAGCACTTAGGAAACTGTTGGTTAGCCTCAGTGTCTGCCGCTGGGAGACAGACAACATGCTTCTGAAATCTTAGAACACTCAGGGAGATGAATCTGAAGAGTCTACAAGTCTTGGAGGTGTGTTTCCTATGTGGTTGAATTCCAGAGACTCTTTATGTGCTGAGCTACTTGGACAGTAGCTAGGTTAAGAATTAAGAAGAGGAAGAAGGGGATTAGAGTCCCAAATGAGTTGATAAATTAGAAAAGAAGTTGGGAATAAAGGAAGAAAGAAAAAAAGAAACTCCGCTAATAGGGAAAGTTCTGGATGATACATGGAGGAAATGATTATTATCACAAACACAGGCTATGATGTCCAGCCAAATGAGGATAATAAGTTGAAAATGAGCCAGTGAGGCCTGGGTATCACTTGAAATATGAGCGTGGAAGTTGGCTGCATTAACTGAAGCACAGCTTGAAGGACTGTGAGGTAATCGTCGCTTTATCATACCTTTATGAGAGTTCTTTGTACAGTTCTGGACTTCACAGTCTGAGCGGCATGGAGTACTTGGACTTGGTTCAACAGATAGAAATAAAGATGATGAAATTGTTGGAGAACATGAACTATGAGAAAAAGCAAAAAGGTCTGGTACTATTTAACCTAGAGAAAAGAATGCTGAGGGGAGTCTTAACTCTTCACTCCGTGAAGGCTAATTAAAGAGCTGGTTTCTTGTGATGTTTCTGTTGAGACATTAACAGTCTCCACAGGCTCTGGGGCAAGCGAGAAACTGCTCTCCAAACGCTAGTAAAGAACCACCAGATTGGGGGATGTAGATGGAATCAAATGCAAGACTTAAACTAGTTTCAGTATAGGAAGGAAAAGTAATCCTGACTGGGTTTGGGGTCAACGCCAGTGCTACCCCAGAGCTATGATGATCTGAGGCGGGAATGGACTTTTCGGGCCTCAGTTTCCTTTGTAAAAAGAGCAGATAATCGGCCCCCTCCTCCGTGAGCGCCCAGGAAATCACCACTGAGAACACCATGCCCCACCCATACCCAGCGCTGACCCCGGAGCTCGCTGACATCGCTCATCGCATCGTTGCTCCGGGCAAGGGCATCCTGGCCGCAGATGAGTCCACCACCTGCCAAGCGCCTGCAGTCCATTGGAACCCAGAACACCGAGGAGAACCGCCGCTTCTACCGCCAGCTCCTGCTGACTGCTGAAGACCGCGTGGATGTCATCCTCTTCCATGAGACCCTCTACCAGAAGGCGGATGATGGGCGTCCCTTCCCCCAAGTCATCAAATCTAAGGGTGGTGTTGTGGGCATCAAGGTAGACAAGGGCGTGGTACCCCTGGCAGGGACTAATGGCGAGACCACCACCATTAAGCCACTAAGGGCTGGACGGGCTGTCCGAGCGCTTTGCCCAGTACAAGAAGGGTGGAGCTGACTTTGCCAAGTGGTGCTGTGTGCTGAAGATTGGAGAGCACACCCCCTCAGCTCTTGCCATCATGGAAAATGCCAACGTGCTGGCCCGTTATGCCAGCATCTGCCAGCAGAATGGGATTGTGCCCATTGTGGAGCCTGAGACCCTCCCTGATGGTGACCATGACCCGAAGCACTGTCAGTATGTAACTGAGAAGGTGCTGGCTGCCGTCTATAAGGCTCTGAGCGACCACCACATCTATCTGGAAGGCACTTTGCTGAAGCCTAACATGGTACCCCCTGGCCACGCCTGCACACAGACGTTTTCTCATGAGGAGATTGCCATGGCAACTGTTACAGCACTGCCACACAGTGCCCATGCTGTTACTGGGATCACCTTCCTGACTGGAGGCCAGAGTGAGGAGGAGGCGTCCATCAATGCCATCAACAAGTGCCCCCTGCTGAAGCCATGGGCCCTGACCTTCTCCTATGGCCGAGCTTTGCAGGCCTCTGCATTGAAGACGTGGGGTGGGAAGAAGGAGAATCTGAAGGCAGCCCAGGAGGAGTATAACAAGCGCGCCTTGGCCAACAGCCTCGCCTGCCAAGGAAAGTACACCCCAAGCGGTCAGGCCGGGGTGCAGCCAGCGAGTCCCTCTTCCTCTCTAACCATGCCTACTAAGTGGAGGTGTTCTAGGGCCACCCCCCTTGACACTCCAGACCCCAGCACCTTCTTAGATTTAACACTTGAGAAGAAGGGCCTCATCTGGGACTTCAGGCTGCTCCTTCCCGTCACTCTTGATGCCCTTGTGATACTGGTGTGTGGTGGTGTCTCTGTTTGCTAACTCCATCACCTTTCCAACCCACTGCCAATAAACAACTATTTAGGGGGTGGGAAACAACAAAAAACAAACAAAAAAACTAAAACAGCAGATAATCATCTTTGTCTTCGACAATCCTGATTCAGTGACATCTGTGAAAAACATGGTGGCTGGAGCAGCTAGTGGATTTCAACTGCTAGCCTCTGGGTTGGCAGCCCAACTCCTTCTCCATTAGGCCATCAGGACAGTTATACTCTGTTACAAGGAGTCACTACGAGTCAGGATCAACTCAGTGGCATTCAACAACTAAAATGTTTAACCTACTCAAGTTTTATTTGTTTGTTTTTTTGTGGGTTGTTGGTTTTTTGTTTTTGTTTTTTTTGCTTTGTGTGTGTGTGTGTGTGTTTCCATTCAAAGAAAGGAAAGCAATAAACTGTGCTGGGAGTTCGGTCATAACTTCTATCTGGGTTCACGGGGCTGAGTCACTGGCTGGGGGACCAGCTGTACACAGCTACAGGGACTTCATGAAAGAGTCTCTATTTCTGAAAGGTGAAAAAGATGCAGGGTGTTCCTGAACAGAAAAACACCTAAGTGTGACAGCAGGGTGACAGGAATCAAGTAACCACCCAGGAATAAACAGGTCAAGGAGGAGGGAGAGTGAAGCGTGAATCAAAATAAAGGGGTGAGAATGAAGCTTCAGTTAAGGAACAAGAGGAAGTCCAGTGGAGGTCTGCAGGACCTGGTCTAGACACAAAAGCTGAAGAGGCGACTCAAGGGACCAGAAAGAAATGAACATTGGCTGAAAACCAAGAAGACAGGGCTAGATTTTTCTCTGGCTTAAAGGTTTGAAAATAGATAGGCTTTTCAATGAGATAGACTTGGTTTCCATTTTGTCTCTGACACTTTGCTAGCAACGTGATGGGAGCAAGGTATTTAATCTCATTGTGGTGTGTACTGTAGAATCAGAACCGACCCACAGCTAACCCACAAGTTGGTTTTGACAGGCAATTAATTGCACAGGAGGAGATCGTCCATCCTTCTTCCATGGAGCAGCTGGTGGCCTTGACCCATGTGCATTCAGGATGGCAACACAGCTACTTGCCACTGGGCCACCAGAGCTTGTTAGAACATAGTAAATTCTCATAATAAAATGGGACTACTATATCTATTTTGTTATGTTATTGTAAGAATTACATTATCATTTTCTGCCTGATACATAACAAGCATGGAAAAGGGAGTATAATTCTGTGTATGGGAATAGAATTAGGGAAGGATCAAAAGAAACATTAGTAGTGATGTAATGGTTTATAGAGAAGAAGTAAACTACTACTACAGATAATGACACAAACTAACTTTGTGTAGCACGTTCATCTACATCCTTCTATTCATTTTCTCACTCACTGCCTTTGAGTTGGAGCTGCTTCACAGCTCACCCTTCAGTGGGTTTCTCAGGCTGTAAATCACATGGGAGAAGATTGTCAGCTTCTCCAGAAAAGTCTCTGCTAGATTGAAACTGCCAGACAGGCAGAGCCTTTGTGTTAATGGTGCAAGTACCTATAGATTATTCCTCCAGAGCTCCCCTAATTTGATTTACCGGGATATTTCCTCTTGAAGTAGCTATAGAGTGAAAAATTGAAATTGCTAACAATTTTAGTTTGGTCAAGTCCACAGTTCTTGGCATTAACAATAGGGAAATAATAATAATAATAATAATAATAATAAAAAACAAACACAACAAACTGCTTTAGGAAAATCTACTTCAGTGACCTCTCCAGAGTGCTGGACAACAACAATGTCAGTCTAGACACTAAGGTGCACCTGATATAGGCCATAATCTTTGCAATTATTTACTATACATCAGAGAGCTAGACAATGATTAAGGATGACAGAAGAAGAACTGATGTCTTTGATATGTGGTGCTGGAGAAGAGTATTGAACATACTATGACTACCAATAGAACAAACAGGTCTGTTCTGGAGCGGGTGAAAATAAGCTGCTATTGGAGGCAAGGATTTTGAAGTTCTGTCTCACATACTTTGGGCATGCTTCAAGGAGGAACTGGTTTTTAGAGAAAGACATCATGCTTGGAAGGGTGGAGGGACAGCACAAGCATGGAAAACCTCAGATGAGATGGATTGACACAGTAACTGGGGTAAGGAGGGGAGGTGTATCAGAGGCATTGAGATTGGCTTAGGATAGAGCAGGGTTCGAAGCTATTGTGCATATGATTGTTATGAGTTGGAGTCAACCTGATAGAATATAACAACAACAGAGCAAATATGTCATTTTGAAGACTAAGGTGCTCCTGAACAAGCCATGGTAGTTTCAATTGCCTCATAACCATGCAAAAGCTTGTTGTTGTTGTTGTTACGTGCCGTCGAGTCGCTTGCGACTCATAGTGACCCTATATACAACAGCCCTAAACTCCGCTCTGTCCTGTGCCAATCACACTGTCTCCGACACTCCCATCCCAATTATCCCAGTCACTGAATCAATCCACCTCATAGAGGGCCTTCCTCTCCTGCGCTGTCCCTCCACCCTCCCAAGCATGATGACCGGTCTCTCCTCACAACATGTCCAAAGTATGTTAGACGGAGCCTCAGAATCCTTGCCTCCAAGGAGCCACCCGGTTTATGTTGTTATGTGCAGTCGAGTCGCCTGCCACTCATAACAACCTTACATACAACAGCTCCAAACCCTGCTCTATCTTGCCAACCTTATTGTCTCTGACACACCTATCCACATTACCCCAGAGACTGAATCAATCCATCTGATCGAGGATGCATGATGTCCCAAGCATGATGTCCCTCTCCAAAAACTAATTCTGCCTTGCAACATGTCCAAAGTATGTCAGATGAAGCTTCAGAATCCTTGCCTCCAAGGAGCAGCCTGGCTTCACCCTCTCCAGGCTAAAAATGATGCTTTTAAATTGTGATATTAGTGAAGAAAATATCCCATTGGACTGTCAAAAGTACTAATAAATGTGTCTTGAAAGTACAGTTGAACGGTGCTTATAAGTGAAGAGGGTTAGATTTTGTCTTAAGCACTTTGAACATATTATCAACAGGGATCAGTCCCTGGAGAAGCATATCATGCTTCATAAAGCTGAGGGTCAGTGAAAAAAAGGTAGATGCTCAGGATGGATTCACATAGTTATAGCAACAATGGCTCAAGCATGGCAATAATCACGAGGAAAGTGTAAGAGAGGACAATATTTTGTCACATCATACACACAGTAAATGTGAACTGGAGCAGATCTGACAGCACCTAACATAAAAAAAAATTATTATTATTATCATCATCATTGTTATTACACAATTCTGTAGAAAAATCCAGAAAGTCTTCTGTCCAGTTACTGACAATGTTGTATTTCAATGAAAAAAAGAGACTTTCTGCCAAAGAGTCTGAGGGAATGCCATAATTTCCCCTTCTTTCTTAAAACCCCTAAGCTGATGTTTAGGCTAAATAATGCTTTGTTTAAAATCACTTAGTAAGGTGTTGAGCTGTGGTTTTTACCCAGTTTTTCTGGTCCCAAATCATTACTTATTGGATAATGTCTACTGTACAGGCAGCAATTGATACCCATGTTTTCAACTGTTTCCTTTGCATCTGAAAGTTGGGTCATAAATAAGAAAGACTGAAGAACTGATGTCTTTGAATGGTGGTGGTCGTGAAGAGCATTGACTGTCCGATGGAATGCCGAAAGAACAAAGCTATCTGTCTTGGAGGAAGTGCAACCAGAGTGCTCCTTAGAGACAAAAATGGTCAAACTTCTCACATACTTTGGACATGTTGTCAGGAGGGGTCAGTCAATGGAGAAAAAGACATACTGGGAAGCGTGGAAGGTCAGGGAAAGAGAGGAAGACCCTCAAAGTGATGGACTGACATAGTGACTACAGCAATGGGCTAGAATATCAAGGAGGAGATCAAGAGGACGGCACCGGACAGGGCAAGGTCACGATCTGTTGTTTATTGGGTTACTGTGAGTCACGGTCAACTGAACAGCACTTAACAACCCAACATGATATGGGAAAGAGACAGAAAGAACTTGAGAGACTGATCAGTGCTGTAGAGTTATAACCAAGTTAGCTGAGTAGGGTAAGATCGAACCTGCAACTTAGTCAAGCTGCTGGTGACTATGCAATGAGAGCCCTGTTAACTGATACTTCTGCCTGTGGGCAGCAGGACTGGTAGAAACACTATTAGGGAAAGGAAAGGCTGAGGTGAGGCTTCAAGTTCAAGGTTCAAAGGTACCATCTTTAGCATGAAGCCTCTGACTCACACACAGTCTTTGTGCCCTCCCATATAAGTAAAGTAAGAACGAGACTAGCAGAGCATTTCATCATGCTTGCTGGAGGAGATTTATATTTTAAAATATAACCACAGTTATTGGTTTGATGTAGTCATCACTTTGTCCTCAATTCAAACTCCACTTTATTTTCTCCAAGGCAGTTTTGACTCATATCTGACCCTCCATCAGGTTTCTGAGTCTATAAATCTTGGCAGGAGGACGACCTATTTTTCTCCTGCAGATTTACTCATTGATTTGAACCTCCAGAGGTGTGGAAGTTTTTTGGTTATCAGCACAGTTCCCTTATAGACCATGTCTTTGCTAAGCTTTGAGATCATTACTGAGTTGAGTTGCATCACAGGGCAATGTAAACCACAGTGAGCAGCACTGTCAGAAAAGGCAACACTAAAATGATTTTCATATATTTGTATGCAGTGCTATGGAACTGAATTATGTTTATATAATTATCAATATATTACCAACATTTCTGCAGTTAATAATTTTCAAAACAAAAACATTTTTCATAAGCCCAAGTAGCATGTATCTATATGCATACAAGGCTAAAACTCAATGCTAATTTACTTTTAGAACTTTCTAATGAACTCTAATAAGAGTTAATAATTATTAACCAATCACAGGGATACTCCAGATCACATGGTTTCATCTGCCCACACTACGAGCACACAGTGAGTGCCGTTTTCATTGCTTCTTATGCTTTTATCATTTTTGTAAAATTTCCTATAATTTTGGCTACAGTTTTGTGGTAGTTAGTATTTGTGCACTTACATCAATTACTTTTTTTAGAATGACACAGAAATAAAGAAAAAAGGAGAAAAATCCTGAAAGTCTTCTTGTCAGTTACTGACAATGTTGTATTTCAATGAAAAAAAGAGTATAAGACTTTCTACCAAAGAATCTGAAGGAATGCTATAATATAATTTCCCCCTCTTTTTTTAACCCCAAAATGTAGCCAGGTATGCTCTCGCTCCCTGTCCTGCTTTGAATTTTTAAGAAAAACGTTGGTGGGTGTGGTTTTTTAAAAATATATATATAATAGTTTTGATACGAATTTTACTGGAAGGAAGGAATTTGACTAAGGGATTTCTCAAAGTCTTTGCCAACAGTGTTTCATGGCACATATAATTTTAAGCTTAAATGGGCCGTAATATTCTGGGACAGTTGTTTCCTATATACAAGTGAGGCAAATGACATCCATAGATGTTAGGGAATGTGAGGGCTGCTTGATACAGTGGAAAGAATAGGGCTTTGCAGTTACAAGTTCTGGTGTAAAGTCAGGCTGGAACATGTAGGCCTTAAGCCCCAGTTTTCCTACTTGTGAAATGGAAATGATACTACTTAACTCTGTCTGCTACTGTTGCTCAAAAGGTCACATGACATCATGCATTTGGGTTCTATACTATTAGTGGCAATTCCACTGCCGAATATCACTGAATCAAATGTGACTCATGGAGACCCCATGCATACCACAGTAGAATTTTACTCCATAGGCTTTTTTTTGGTTTGTTTTGTTTTTTTTTAAATTTAGTTTGTTTATTTTTCATTTCAATGAACATCTACAGAGATTTTGGAATTCCATTCATTCATTGTTGCACCCTTCTCCCCGCTTTTTAAATGCCTGATTTGGGGGAAGCAAATGGCCAGGCTTTTCTTCTATAGCATTTCTTGTAAGATTTGAACCACTAACCTTTCTGTCATCAGCAGAGCACTGAATCCTTTGTGTCACCAACGCACTCCACTTTACTCACATAATGCATCATTAAGGAGCTTGTTAAAGGTTGCACAACAACAAAACCAGGAACCTCGATTTCAATGTAGTCTGATTTCCATCATACATACATTGCTGCCTTTCTGACAGATTTCCAATCCTATATTTACAATATTTTTACATGCTTTCACACTAATTTGATCTCCACATGCTTTCCTTTGAACTTTTGCACACACAAAGACTTAGACTGAGACAATCCAAATTCCTGGGCCAGGTTGAGAGTCAGTACCTCAAACGCCTTGTTGGAGATATCTCAGCGGCCTTCTATTACATCACAATCTCACTCAGACCTTCTATTACATCACAATCTCACTCAGACCCCAGAATAATTACTGCCAAGACCTGGGTCAACCCATAAGCTCATTTTCTATGTAACTTCTCTAAGCAATTTCATAGATCAAAATGGAAATCAGAGTTGGTTATTGGATAGCATTTAAAAGGCATTTAAATATGATATATGCCTTGTGGATTGAAATAGTATAAGTGTGAGCTACACAGTGAAGTGATAATAGATACTTTGGGTCTATGCTGGACAGAGATTTGGGACCTTGCTCTGTGGTAAGAGGCGGTGTGCTGTGCCAGTTTGTGGTAGTCCAAACAGGAGAGGCACGAGATGGCAGCTTTGCCTCACAAATGAAGTGGAAGCCAAGTTATATGTTCCCATTCACCACTAATGGAAGGAGTCACCAGGCCCTATGGCCTGTCCTGGCTGTTAGTATACTGGAAAAGATCAGCCATGTTTCATCTGGTCTCATTATATAATCACAGGGTGTATTTATTACTCAGGAGGTTGACCAAATCATCTCTTCCACTCCTCAAGAGTCAGAAATCTGCTGCCAGCACTAAGGTTCTGGGTGATGTAGACTGGTATTGGCCCTTTAATTATTACTTTCCCAAGCTTGACATTGGTGTTCATTTTTAAGTCACAGGAGAGGGTTGGGTCTCTTGTAAAGGTCTTTGTCCCTTTAAGAGCACAAATGAGAAATCCTACTTTTCCCTGCCTTCTTAAACATGAAAAGTTTTTCCAGCTTTCCTAAATAATGGAGAAATTAAGTTTATAATAAATAATGAATATAACTCTTTCACTAAGAAATTTTAAAAAATACAGTAAGCCAGTTCAGCCAAAATTTTCCATTTTTTTTTTTAAAATTCAAGTTGGAGCCATGTGGTCTCAATAAAGCAGTAAAATATATTTTCTTTACCCTACACTTCATGTGCCCATAACCTTCCTTTTAAATCATCTCTAACCAGCCCCAAAACACTCTGACTGCAAATCATTTGGTGGCTTTGGTCTCCAGGCAGTGGAATGTGCTGGAGTAGATGGGGAGTCGCTACCAAGTGCGCTCAGAGGGAGCTTCCACTCCATTCTCACAGGCACACACAGACCCTAGCAAAGTCCTGAAAGGTTCTGAGCTGAGATAGCACATGACATCATAGCTCAATCATTTAGGAAAAAACTGCAAGGGCTGCAGAAAAGCACAACATGCCACAAACCACAGTGGGCAGATAAAAGCCGAAGAACAGCTTTTCTTACGAAAACATTCACAAATACCACAGGCAGCTGGCAGAGACACATTTAATTGCATTTACAGAAACCCACTGTATCCATCAGTCTCACCACCTTCAGGGCAATGGCCAACAAATGGGAAGGTCATTGGAGCCTGTTTTCTAAATGGGAAAGGCGGGAGAACTCAAGGTTTGTGTCACTGTGTTTCGCCATGTGTGTCAGGGTTACATCTGCACTAGATAGAACATTATTGGGTAGGGTTTGAAAGTCTATCCAAGTGAATTGGAGTAGCTGGAGATGAAGTGCAGTCCAAGGTGTGAGAAATCAATTATTCAATTCCTGATTAATTTAAGAGGCACTGAGCTTGCCCTGGACATGAACAAAGCTTGTGCGATTGCCATCTGCCATCACTTCACAGGACCCAGCCTTGTATTTTGCAAGTGCCATTGGAGGTTCTATTTATTTATTTATTTTGAGGCTATTTTTAAGGAACTGTTCCAGGAGCTAAGTACACAGGCTTTGAAGAGCGATGGCAAATGAAGTGAGTGTGCCTTCAGGCACCCGAGAGAAACAGAATTCAACATGAATTGGTGAAGTATGATTAAAGCTCCAGGGGAACAAATGTCCAAATATAAATACCATTTAAGAGAGTACTTAGCATCATCTTACCAAGATTGCTAAAGTGGGAGTTTGAAAGCAGCCTGTAGAACTTTCTATGAGACAAGACGGATATGCCTGAAAAGCCCTGTGCACTTCTCTATTTTTAACCCTGGAGAGTGACAGTTCCTGCTAATTCTAGTGTGTGATTTCACCTGAGGTGAGATTTTCAATTAAAAAAAAAAAAAAGAAAAAACCTTCAAAGCAACAAAAACACCAACATCCTAAGGGACACTACAAGCCAACCAACCAACAGAAAACAAAGAGAAATGCTACAGTGATCAAAATAGCCCTCTTCCCAAAAGTGCAATGAAAAATTACATAGCAGCCATAGACTATGTTCTAGTAGCTATAATCTTTTCAGAAATATGGTATTTTATAGCCTAGTAACTTATCTGGCAAGAATACTTTTTTTCATCAGACCCCCAAGTATAACTTCATGTTTTAGTTGGAGGGGTGGGTTGGGAGCGAAGCAGAAGTTCGTATGTATGCTCTTAATATCATCATGAAACCTCTAAAACAATGTGGGGGAAACACAGGGCTCTTGGGTTACTGAAAATAACCTCTTTGCCATTATGTGGGCAATTATAAGCTGGGACTTGCTTTTGAAAATTGCTAGGTTCAGCAGTGATTTCCCATGGATTTATCAGCAACAGAAATAAACAAGCATTCCACTGAGCTCTGCTTGGAAGTGTTAGAAGGGTTATTGAAAGTCTTTTTCATCATGTCGACAGAAATTCAACTTGACCTACTAGGATGTTAAACAACATTCCACTAACCTGATGATTTTCTTAATCAACAGAAAGTTGAAAACAAGATGGTCCCTGCCGGACGGCTCTCTTAGGTGGTCCTCCTCACTGCCCTTTGCCCCATGTCCCCCTTCTTCATCAAGAGGCTACCCTACCTACTTGTGACCAAGAGGTGACTCCCAACATCGCTGAAGAGCTTCATACCAGGGGCTTTATGAGTGGAGGGCAGACAGATTGGGGCAAATCATTACTTAAAAGTCACACTTGGCTACTTCTGGGATTAACTCATTTCAAGAATTCACATTTCTAATTCAGTGACAGCAATGTTTTCCATTATAACCAACAAAGAATGTCAATTTTTGTTATCCCTCCCCCCCCCCCAGTTTAGTCTTTCCACGGTGGACAAATCATCAGGAATGCAGTCTCCCCTATTGTTATTCTGCCTGCCACTTGTTCCCTAAGAACTACAGCCAAGTGAATGCTAAAAACAGGGACCTCATCCAAAGGATTTCCAGGAGAAAGAGACAACTAAGAATGTAGCGTTCCACGTTGTTAGACAAAAGACAGCAATAAAGTGAAATCCCAGAAACAGCTTTCAGGCAAGTGAAAAGCAACAGGTGTGAAAACGTCCGGATTTCCCATGAAGGGGGAGGTGGGGTGAAAAATTACTAAAACCTTCCGTCAGACAAAGTGCTTCCAGCTCGATTTCATTCAGCTCATAGGCTGTCAGAAATGCATTGCTTTGTGAAACTTTCTATTTCAATCAGGGATGGAGCAGATGACAAAGAGATGGGATAAAGCACAGACACACGCGGCACAAACTTCTCTAGTATAGAAACTCATGAAAGAGAAGCTGGCTTTTTAAGAAAAATACCACATTTTTTTTAAAAATGAAAAGTGAAAAGGAAGACTGATTTAAGCACACGCCTTTCTCCCTTCCCCCACCTTAACTCTAACAAACTTAAAACTCCAGATGAGCAAAACTCCCCGCACCCCACCCCACCCTCCAAGGTTCCCAGAAGAAAGGGTCAGAAAACCGAGGAGGAAGTTGGTATTCTGAGCCAACTACAAGTAAATACACTTAAACAGTACAGTTTACACGAGTACCTGCATGTTACCGCCGGGAAACGCTGCAATTCATTGTTCCCCGCACCTCTTTGCAGACGTTTAATGCTGACACTTACCAGTGGAGAAGGAAGCACTCCCCCAAAGAAGCTTCTCTCCGGGGTCTTTCAGTTCTTGGATGTTTTCAGCTTGCAATTAACTCCAAGCCTCTGAATTTAGGGTAGTTTGCAGAGTTCAAGGGAGAAAAGAAACAAGCAGCCGAGTTACCCCAAAGCCAGGGCCCTTGCAGGCGATGAAGATGTGGTGGGATCCTGCCTCCTGCCGGCTCCTGGAAGCCTCATGGCTGTGCAAGCAGCGAGACTCAGCTCCAAGGGGCTGGGAGCGCGCAGAGTGTCAGCCAGCCGGGCTGCTGGGGAGGGGGAGAGGGTGTGTCCTTAGCGGAATGCTGCAAATGTCCAGAAATATCACTGAGAGGATACCAAAAGCTATCTGTCTTCCCTCACTTCTTGCCCTTATCACATTTAGGAAGACTCTCCTTTAACTAGGATTGTATTCATCCACAAGAGGTTAGCAAGCAAGTTCCACCCTGGATTTCTCAAGCCACTCGCTGGCTCAGCAGTGACTTGGTTTATTTCGCTAAGACTTCTTCTGCTTATGTAGTTTTTAACTGCACCTCTCCAGACACCTTGAGGGGTGGGGATCCAGGTGGAAACCAGTAGTGAATGTCTATTAGTCACGAAAGAAATCCATTTCCATCTTGATCGTCCTCGCTACACGCCCACGCAGAGGGTGTCTTTCAGCTACACTCTCCATCTGTATGACTTCTGGTGAATTAAACTGTTCCTCCAGTGCTGCCTTACTGCAAAGCTCTAGATTAATTACCACATTACATTTGAAGCCCCTAGGAAAAGAAATGGCAGGAATAAATCTGCTCTTTGTTCTTTTTTTATGTTGAACAACTCTGCCATTAATCAAGTCTTTCTACCTAGGGAACAGACCCAAGGTTGAGACTCACGGAGAGACGAACACGTGCACTGTCTGGCTGTCCTGCAGTCTTTTCTTTGCAACATTATGTCTGAGTGATTCAGTTACTACTCGGATCGATATGGAGAAACCAAGTTAAATTAAGCAATTCTCAAAAACCTATAACCGATTGCCACTGTTTTAATTAAATTAACATTTGAAGATGTTATTTTACCACTTTCAAGGGTTCCTACCCAGAAGTTGTTGAATTCTTGTCATCGGTCAGTCTGAGAAAAAGAAATCTAGGATAGTATTTGGACACTTAAAGAAGCAATGCTTCCTTAAATAAAATAAAAGACCCATGAAGGAATTAATTTTAATGTAGTGCATAAAAGTGTCAAAGATATGGAAGACTCTTGAAGTCAATGAAAAACTGTAAATCATAAGGTATGTTGCAGAAATATAATCATTCAGAAGGGTAGAACAGTATTAAGAAGCTATGTTGCAATCCCAAAGGCACACAGTTAGAATCCACCCGAGACTCCACAGAAGACAGATGGACAATTCCCCAGCAATTTATTTACTGCCTCTGAAAATGGATGAAGGCTCAGCTATGGATTGGTTCTGACTTGATGGTACAGAAAAACAACAGAAAGTTCTAGATAAAGACAATCTCTCTGGAGGGGGATCTCACTTTTTTTTTAATGAAAGTGAGATTTTAAAACAAGTGCAATTTCATTGATGTTGACTTTTCTTGAGGAAGAGACAAGCCATGAAATATATTGGCTTTTTGATCTCTCATCAAATGTCTTCGTTTCTTTGGGAATCAATGTAAAGTTAATAAGGACAAGCTGTTTATCATATTAAAGATATTTTTACATGTCATTAAGTCTTTCTGATTTTTCCTGCATGTCAGTTGTAGAATTTCACTAGTCATTGATTTACGCAACCAACCAAAGATTTTTGCTCATCAGAAAACAGTCACAGTAAGCCAGGGTGGATGTCACTAAGATACATTTCAGGTCTTGACCACCCGTATGGTCCTAACAGCCATCAGTGTAACAGGAGCTGTAACAGGAGAGATATTTGTTGACTGAAAGGTTCAGACAAAAGAAAAGGTTGGGGAATTTCAAAGTATGGTCATCATGAGCAAAGAAACAGGTGTCCAGCACTTTGAATTACCTTTGCTAAAATTGTGAGCATTTTAGAGTTTTTACAGTTAATGGAACAATCTGACAAGTGTAAATGTCTTAGTCAAAGGGGGCATCCCTTTCGGCAGTCCTGTTCACATATGTGGGTGAGACCAAAGGGTAGATGAAGTTTCTGTTGTTTCCCTCACATCAAATACACCAAGAAGCCACCTTTTGGCTTGCAGCTGGTACTTGTCATGTTAAATGTTTTTGGAAACACTGCCTTTTGTTTCGACAACCTGCCCATTTGCTTGTACTACAAAGAGCTAGTCCAATCCTGAACTTTAATAGACTTCCTTTCTTAATGTGCAGTCTGCAGAGCATTTGCGTCAAATGTACCCAGGAGGGTATGGGGGAGTAGGGGCCAGAAGAGAGTTGCACAGCTCAGAACAACTGAAGCCTGGGGCCTGGAACCCTTGCTTTCTTGTTTCTGCTTGCTTGCTTGCTTGCTTTTTCCCCTTCTCTCTCTCTCTTAATCTCCTTATCTTTTGAATTTTTTGACCAGGTAATTTTGATGGTGGTCTCCATTAAACTGATGTCTACTCGTGGCAGCCCACATGTACAGAGGGGAACTATACTCCACTGTGTGTGATCTTTCAGAAGTAGAAGGCATAGCACTGGTTTCTTTCAACACTGGTCTCTTTCCCATCATTGTCCCTGGTATACCTGGTTCATACATCATCTCTCAGGAAACCACTGATAGTCATTCCCCCGCCCCCCTCCCCGTGGTTACTTCATGCTTATACCTGCTCACAGAAATTCTTACTCTTTTTTATTTTTTAAAAACATTGTTGCTTGGTTTCATCAGGCAAGAAGACTGCAACTCATAGCCATCTTATGAGTAACAGAGTGGACCTTGTCCTGTCCTGTGACATATATCAGTCTCCACTTTGCTCAAATCCATTTTCACAGTCATGTGTTAATGCATTTTCTTATGGCTTTCCTTTCTTTTTCTGACACTCGACATTTTCCAACATGATGATTTTCCAAGAACTGGCCCTTCCTGAAAGAACTTTCCTGTCTGATGTATGTGAGATGAAGTGTCATCATCATCATTGCCTCTAAGTAACACAATGGTTGCACTTCTGACACATTCCTTTGTTCTTTGATAAGTCATGTGAGAGTCAATATTCTCTGCCAATATAAAAACAAATAAACAAATAGAAAAGCCATCCAAAGTATTTGCAAAACAATCACTGTTTTTTGTCTTCCTCTCTATTTACCATACCTTAGGGGGTCTTTCTTTAGCCTATGTTCAGGTATCAATTCATTTGCAAAGACTGAACACCTACTGTATGAGCTGCTGGTGGATTCAAACCATGTAGTTTTAGGTTGAAGGTACAACTTTTTACCCACAAGATCACCAGAGTTCCCTCTTTTCTGTGTTAGAATAGTACAAATCATTGAGCAATGAGGATAAAATAATGGAGATTTGGAATGTTAAGTGAGAAGTTGTAATTTTAAATAAAATAGCCTGGGAAGGCATCAATAAAAAAGTGACAAATAAGCCAAAATTTGACTGAAAGGAGAGAGCCAAGGGATGATCATGGTCCAGAGAGCAGGAAAAACCAGTGTAAAGGCCCTGAGGTATAAATATGACCAGCACTGTGAGAGGAACAAGAGAAAGACCAAGGTAGCTGGAGCACAAAAAGTGAAGCTGAATACAACCTGAAGTCAGAGAGGTAAAGCAATTAGGTTTATACTGTAGAACTACCTAGGCAAGTTTAACAATTTTAGCTTTTACTTTCATGTGAAAAAATGGACGGAAGTGTAGAGTCATCAGATTAGTGGCACAATGCAACTTACATACATACCAGTGTGCAGACTCCACACTGTTATTGTTAATTGCTTTCCAGTCAATCCTGATTATTGGCAACCCTCACATGGTTTGTGTTGGACCTAATGGTTGATGGTGCCATAGAAGAAAGACCTAGCTATCTTCTTCAATTAAGATCACAGCTAAGAAAATTGTGCATAGTTGTGACTCTGAAACATGGATTTGCCATGATACAAAGGTTTTGAATTGCATAGGATTCTTTTTTGTGAAAGTACCACAGTTTATTTAATCAGGCACCATTGACAGACATTTGAGTTGTTTCCGATCTTTTGCTATTCAATGTTATAACCTTCTACACATGGTGTTTTATGTCTGTATAAATCTATCTAGAAGGTTAATTCCCATAAATGGTATTATTAGATAATGCATTTCTAACTTTGATAGGTATCACCAAACTAGCTTTCAAAGTGTTAAACCAATGTACACTGTAACTAACAATGTATAACAAGATTGTTTCCCTATGTTGCCAGTAGAGTATGTAATCAAGCTCCTGGGTGAGTGCCAATCTGATAGGTGAAAAAAAAAATGAAGTCACAAAAGAGTTTTAACTCGAATTTCTTTGATTTGGGGTAAGATTGAGTTTCTTTTAATGTTTCAGAACCAATTCTGTTTTGTTTGACTTTTTTACCAGTTTCTTCACTCTTTCCCTCTCTCTATGTATATGTACACAAATACATGATATATGCCCCAAATTCTACTAAATTCTAGGTTCAGGTATATTTTAATATATTTTTGAGCTCTGCCCCATGGGAGAAAGATAAGCAATCTCCTCTCATGAGATTCATTGCCTCTGAAAACCTGTTGGAGAGTCACCTATGGATCGGTTCCAACGCAATGGTACATAACAACTATATATAAAATGGATATCTGTTCATTTTATGGTGTTATGAGTTATAGATTATGTTCTTATTTGTCAATTATCTTTTAATTTATCTTATGGTATGTTGTGATATGCAAAAGTTTTTGTTAGAATTAGAATTTTTTGTTCAAATTATAATTTTTAAATGAATCATAATTATAAAGGTCTTTCCTGTTCCAAGTACCTTTGAGAATTTAATTTGTGATCATGAAAATATTGTGTTTGTTCCTTTTTTTTTTTAATCTTGGTTTGGGATATGAGTCTAGCTTTATTTTGTTCCATTGATAATCTAATTGTCTCAACACTAACATTTGATAGTAATCTTTTACTTACTGTTTAGACACTTTAAAAATAATACATTCTTATTATATGCTATATTCCTGTATATGTTGTTGATGTTGTTGTTATGTGCTGTCGAGTCACCTGTGACTCATAACAACCCTATGTGCAACATCTCTGAATTCTTCTCTGTCCTGAGCCAGTCTCACTAATTCCATCACACCAGCCCCCATTGCCCCAGTCACTGTATCAATCCATCTCATTGAGGGTCTTCCTCTCCTGTCCTGTCCCTCCACCCTTCTGAGCATAATGTCCTTTTCCAACACCCAATCCCTATTGGCAACATACGCAAAGTATGTGAGATAGAGCTTCTAAATTCTAGACTCCAAGGAAAAATTTGGTTTCACTCTTTCCAAGGCAGACCTATTTGTTTTCTTGGTTGTCCAGCGTGTGCTCAATACTCTTCTCCAGCACCACAACTCAAAGACATCAATTCTTCTACTGTCATCCTCAATAATTTTCCAGCTCTTTGATGCATAGCAAGTCACTGCAAAGACTATGGACTGGATCAGGCACACCTTAGCTAGTTCTTAGTTAGACATCGTTACTTCTCAGTACTCTGGAGAGGACCCTGACAACAGATTTTCTGAGTCATTTGTCTTGATTTTCTGCCTGCTGGTTCCAAGAGTGTTGATTGTAGAACCAAGCAAACTGTAATTGTTAACAACCTCAATCTCTTCTTCATCTATAGTGGTGTGGCCAATTATCCCAGGTTGAGAATCTTTGTCTTCTTGATGTTGAGCTTCAATATAGTTGAGTCTATTTCAAAACATTCAATTCTGTTGACTTGGTTACTCTATCTGTCCAAATATAACACTACTTCAATTATTGAAATTTTACATTTTAGTATCTATCTGCTATGTCTAGTTATATTTCATTGCTCTTTTCAGTGTTTTCAAGTTTCTCTTCTTTTTTCACTTTCTTAAATAAATTTCAGCAAAAACAAATAACAATATTAATAAAAATTCATACTATTAGTTTTATTAGTAGAATTATAATTAGAATCATCATCTTTAGGGTATTATCATCTTAACCAAAGCAAAGGTAGATCTCTCCATTCATTCAGAACTATTTTCTTTATACTTCCAAAATTTCTTACGATTTTGTTTGTAATCTTTCACATTTATTGTTAACTTTATTCCAAGTATTTTGTATTACTATTATTTTAAATGGGGTATTTTATTTCATTCCATTTCATCATATACCTGGATATAAAGAATTCATTAGTGTATTAATTGTGCAACACTGGGCTCCTAGGTACATCATGATGATGGGGAAAGATTGAAATAGTCAATAATTCCATCTTATTTGGATCTACAATCAACACCCCGGGTACCAGCATTCAAGAAGCCAAAAGATGAGTAACATTGGGAAAAATCTATTGTCAGGTACCTCTCCAACTTAATAAAGAGAAACAAGGTCTTCTCAATTGCTTGCTGTACATCTAAAAACTGGACAATTGCTAAGAAAGACAGAAGAAGAATTGATGTCAGACAGAAGAAGAATTGCGGATTGGAGCAGAGTGCTGAATATCCCATTGAAGAAAACAAACAGGTCTATTCTCATGAAAGTGAAACCAAGGTGCTCCTTGAAGGCAATGATGGTGAAACTACATTTCACATACTTTGGCTATGTTGTCAGGAGAAGTCAATCCTTGGAGGAGAATATCATGCTTGGAAAGGTGGGTCAAAAATAGGAAAGAAAGACTGTCAACAAGGTGGGTTGGGCTCAAGCATACATATATGGTGAGGCTGAGATAGAGTAGGACAGAGTTCAGATTCGTTGTTTATAGGGTCACTATGGGTCACACCCAACTCGACAGCATGTAGCAACACAGCATCTTATTACATTCTATTCGTTATAGACATTTCCTAGTTAATTTCTTAATAATTTTATCTATATTATCTGACTATGCTTGCTCATGGTTCTACTTTTCATTTTATTAATTAAAATTTTATTATATTTGCTAATTTCGTCAGTTATTTGTTTGACTAGGATATCCAAGGTGCTAAAAATGTTTAAGCGCTCAAATACAAATTGGAAAGTTTGTGGTTTTCAAGAAAGGCTCAATGATCTGCTTCCTAAAGGTCACAGCATTACATAACAACCAAGAAGTTTCTCTCAATTAGTCTCTGTCCCATACTGACTTTTCCTGAGAGGATCACTGATGACTGAGGGATGCGGTAAGGCAGAGTAATGTAATTAGATGGTGTCCAGTTACCAATGAGGAGAGTGTTATAGGGGTTTAGGGGCTTGTCATGAAACTATGCCTAGAGGATATTTACCAGTCCACAGAGAAAACAATATGCCAAGCTAAGTGTGTTAAAAACAAACAAACAAAAAACCTTTGAGATCTTTGATTAAGAGAAAGGAATGTATGAGACTCTAAAATTGAAGTACTTGGTTTGTGAATAAATAAAACAAAAACTCCACAAAACCCGATGACAAGTCAATTCTGATTTCATAACTCCCTCCATCAAGTTTCTGAGTCTTAACATCAAGTCTTAACAGGGATAGACTGTCCATCTTTATTGTATTGACTAGGCCCTGCTGATGGTGGTGGAAAGACTGTGGCATGCTGTGTAGAAACTGTGGCAAAGTGTAATCAATCAGGGGAGTCCTGAGGTAAAGGCCACAGTTAACAGATTTTGCTGTTCTTTGATGATGGAAGGAAAAGCTGTTTGCTGATATGAAACTGAAGCCTGGACAAACTGAGAAATTGTGCCTTGGAAGTGCTCGGCTAAAGCTTGGATTTACAGTATGTGATAGTCTGCCTTCCCTACTTTCCAACTTATTTACCTAATAAATCTCATTCTTGGTACCACAATTGTGAGTCAACAACAAATAAATGAACTTTTTTGCTGCTGCAGCAGCTCTAGAGTCACCACAGAGCTCATTATTGACTTTCTGAGGCAGTGAGGGACTCCGCTATTCTTCCTCCTTCCACAGAGATACTCCTGGCCTTCTGCCCCTATGTCTCATTTTCTCCTCTAAAAACAATAATGAAGACCAAAGAAGAACTGATGCTTTAATTATGGTATTAGTACAGAGTATTGGATATTCCACAGGATTCCAAATTATCAAATAAATCTGTCTTAAAGGCAGTACTTCTCACATTCCTCATTCCAATAACTAGTGTCTGCTTGCACGTCCTCCTCCTCCTTCGTATGTGCGTGTGTGTGTGTGTGTGAATTGGGGTTGGGGGTGCAGAGAGGTCAGTTGTGTTTTCAGGAGGCACCAGTTTTTGGATAAAGAAGATACCATGTATAGAAAAGTAGAAGATCGAGGAAAGAGAATAAGTCTTAACAAGATCCCACAAGGTGGCTTGACACAGTGATTACAACGATAGGTCTGAGCAATGTGGAGATTGTGAGGATGGTGAAGAATAGGAGAGGGTCTCTTTCTCAGTTTATTGTTCACAAGGATGCAAGAACAACTCGCTATTAACTCAATGAGATTTAACAAAAAACAACTTGTAGAGTTAGCTTTAGAAAAATTATTTTGGTGGTGATACAAATACAGACTTATTTGAGCAGCCTGACACAGAACTATTGTAATCTTCTCAAGATTCCTGTGAGCTTGTCAGAGCAAGTATTCCCACTAAACTGAAGGAGGAGACTGAGGTAAGATTTATCTTCCTGTAGTTTTTTTTTTCTGCAAACTGATAGATAACTATGCTTCTAGGCACATTATACAAAGGTTTTGGTATACAGAGTGGTATTTTCTAGGCCCAAGAGATAATGTTTCAAATTAATAGTAAGAAAAGTGATAGTGGCTTTACTCCCCTCTGAAAATGGTGACATTGTTAAAATGCTAGAGTGTTTACTTAGGGAAGTTATGGACTCTACATCTCTGGGGCAATTTTGGAAATAGATGAGATGTTCATCTCTTTGGGCCAATCTGAGTGTGGTCCCTCCACAAGAATGCTCAGGACGTCTGGATGACTTAAGCCCCAGAGGAATGATTTCTCAGGAGATTATTATCAATGTTACTCAGACTTAAAAGTGGTTATGTAATAAGATGCTAACTTAGTGCAGAAATTTAAGTAAGGACTCAATGAAAACATCATAGTACTCCTCTTTTGTGAGTTAGGGACAGGAAAAATTACAATAAACTTTAAGCAGCCTCATGTGAAAGGAAACGGGAGTTTTTACTTTTTTTTTTTTTCTGGGCTGAAAGAATAATAGGTAAAGAGTGGTTTGGGAGCAGATAGAAGAAAATTATTTATGTTGAGACACTTCAAGATAATGTATTGTCTCTAAGCAGAAATTCCCAGGTTGTCCTGAAACTTAATGTCTGAATCATTTTGACTAGCAAGACATGGTTTGAGCAAGACTGGAATTCTGAGCATTCTTAGAGGCTCCATAAACATCCCCAAATGATGGGCAAAGGCTTATGTTGTGGTCATACAAAAAAAAGCCCCCTCGTGGTTTGGGACTGAGTTTGTTCATTTTATATTTATAGAATCTATCCCAAAAGAATGTGGAATTTGACATGGCAGAGGGAGGAGCAAAGGAAGGAATGGAGATTGAATTTTGTCTGTACTCTGTGTGTGTGTATTTGTGTCTTGTCCTAGGAGGGAATATTTGATAGTTTCGTTTGTTTGGTTTTCAAGCAAAATCTCCCTCACGCCTCTAGTGAATTAGAAGATTTTCTTTTCCTTGTTCACAGTACCATCTGTTTACAATGAAAGCTTGGCTTCTACTTTTTGGCTCAAATAAAAACCCTAGGGTGCCCATATAAGTCAAACACTGGAAGTGTGTACTCCAAGCCTGAGGAATCACCCTCTTTTTCCCTGCATGGCACTGTCACGGTGATTTATACAGCCTCCTATCCCTAAATAAATCCAGGAGAATGAGCTTCTGAAAAGCAAATGAGGGAGGGTGGTGTCAAATGTCACTGAATCTCACAGCCCAGGTAGCTCATGACCACCCAAAGAAATGATGGACCTCTTGGGTCACAATTGCCAAAAGAAAGGTTGGCAAGTGACAAAGAGTCAGATGATAAAAAATTTCTTTCTACCACTTTTAATGGGATCTTAAACACTGGGGATACCTACACGTCAAAGTAAACAACACTGAACTCATTGCTTTTTAGTAAGTTCTGACTCACAGTTGATCCTCCACTCACACGGGCGACATGACCCATCTTTCTCCTATGGATCTGCCAGTGAATCTGAACTGCCAGAGAAGGGGATGTCTTTAAATTAGCAGCATGACTCCCAGCATGAATAGATGACTAGGACTTCCTGCAGTTAGAAAATGTGGAAATAAGGTCATTGCAACATTGTTAAAACTGGACCCACACTCCAGATCTATTTTTTTCAAAGATGCTTCTTATAAACAACAAAGCATAAGTAAACAAACAAGAAAATTGTTCCTAAAGTGAAAAATCAAGTCTTGGGTGAAGGGGAAGTCAGTCAAGAACTGAAAACAGGAGGCGTGCACCCTGCCTTTTTCATTCTAGTCTATCTGGTGTGGCTGTTTGTGGCTGGAATTCCCCAGTTCCACAACGAGAGGCCAGAGATTTTCACCCTCTTCCCTGAAATAAACTTCAGATAAGGATTGTTAGAACAATGACAAGAGGGAATAAATTGCACATCTTGAAAAACTGCAGTAGTGATGAAGCAATGATAGAAAGTTTCATAAACAGTGCTCTTTGGATGCCGTTAGACCAATCAAGTGTTTATTGATTGTTTATTGAACTCTTCCTTGGCTAGGTTCTCTGGCAGAAGACTTGAACCCAAACTGTCAGAGGTTTATCAATGGCTGGAGAAGAAGGAAAAACAAAACAAAACAACAACTCAGCACAGCTGTGTCATGTAGAAGCCAGGGTCATCTTCTGTATATGTGGACAAGATTTGATGATTCTCCTATTTTAAAAACAATTAAATAGTTGCTTGCTATAATTAGTTTGAACCCCAAATCCTGTAAGACAAGCATGATCTGGCTGCTGCCGTCATCTCCATAGCCTCCTACCCCTTCTCTGCGGCTGCCTACTGCCTTGCTTTATCCCATTGATCCATATCAAGTCCTTTCACACTAAGGCCTTTGTATGTTCTGTTTAGAAAACTCTGTAATGACAAGAGTCCAGAACGAAGGCTGCATAGTGGAGTGGACTTGGAGGGAGGAACTATATAACAATGAAAGAATTTTTCTTTTACTTTCCAAAAGGAAGAATGAACTGGAGGGGAGGAGTGGGCAGGGAGGAAAGTGCATCAATGAATGAATGGAAATTCTAAATCTCTGTAAATTGAGAGTGGATGCTTTTGAGCTGTGGTGCTGGAGAAGGGTACTGAATGTACCATGGACTGCCAGGAAAACAAACAGATTCATCTTGGAGAGGATTAAACCAAGCTACTCCTTGGAGGCAAGGATTCTGGGGCTTCGTCTGACATACTTTGGACATGTTGCCAGGAGGGACGGGTCCTTGGAGAGGGACATCATGCTTGGGAGGGTGGAGGGACGGCGCAGGAAGGGAAGACCCTCTATGAGATGGATCGATTCAGTGACTGGGGTAATCGGGATGGGTGTGTCAGAGGCGGTGCGGTTGGTGCAGGATAGAGCAGGGTTTAGGGCTGTTGTGCATAGGGTCGCTATGAGTCGCAAACGACTCGACGGCACATAACAACAAACAACAACAACTGTAAATTTTCATTAAAATTAATAACATTTTTTTAAAAAAGAAAACTCTATTAAGACAAGTCTTTACTGATACTTAAGTCTAAGCCCTTGTGTCATTTCAGATACTTCTGTCCATCCTTTGACTGCTATCACAGCACAAAGATGTCTTTGTATAAAGTGACATTCATATAGAAGTGTAGACTTTGGGAATGCATTCAGATTCATTATGCAGCACTCAGTAGAGACTGGACACATAGTAGATGCCCAGCTGTCAAGGTCTAGAAGGGTTAGCATTATCTCATTAAAAACTGTATAATGTGAAGAGGATTTGTAGAACAAAGATTAGCACCTCCTTTATAGATAACATCTCAACATAAAGAAACAAAAATCCTCACAACTGGACTGGTAAGCAATACTGTGATAAATTAGAGAAACATTATCAAGGATTTCATTTCATTCTGACCAGCAAACAATGTCCAAGGGAAAGCCAGTCAAGAAAAGAAACAATGTATTGCATGGGAAAAATCTGCTCCAAAAACCCGTTTTGTTGTGGTGTTGTTGACTGCCGAAGAGTGGAGCGCAACTCATAGCAACCCTATGAACAAAAGGCCTGAAGCCTAAAGATATCACTTTGAGGACTAAGGTGCTCCTGACTTAAGTAGTAATATTGCCATTTGAGCCATATCATACAAAAGGTGACAGTGAATAAAAAGACTGAAGAAGAAATGGTGCTTTTGAATTATGGTGTCAGCTAAGAATATTGAATTTACAATTGAATGCCAGAAAAGCAAACCTAATTTGACCACAATGCCCATTAAAAGCAAGGATAGAGAAATTGTTTTCTTATTTCTAAAGGTTACCTTTCAGATAAATAACAGATTGACTTATAAAAAAAACAACAATTCCACCCCTCAGAATTGTGCTCTTTTTATATTAAAATTAAACCAACAAAACCTAATTATCTATTTGAGACTAGATGACCTAAAGCAAAGATGAGAAGGTCCAGATACGGTGATCAGGGAAGCAAATACACAGCCAGAACAAAAAGAACGAGATTGCTGATGTAATGAAGAAAATGCAAATAACATCATTGAAAATCACGTGTATTGTTGTTATTATTACAAGTTGACTAGCAATCCTGTGAACAACAGATTGGATACTTGTCCTATCCTGCGTAATCCTCACAGTCTCTGATACGCTCAACCTTGTTGTTTCAATCACTGTGCAATACAGGTCTTTGAGTGTCTTCCTCTCTTACTTTCACCCTCCAACTTTCCCGGTATGTTGTCTTTCTTTGCAAACAGTGGTTCCTCTTGACAACACTGTGGATACTTAGCCATAAAGTAAAATGAAGTATTGATACAATGGGGACGGATCTCCAAACCATTAAGGGAAATAATTTTGACACTTGCGTTCTCAAATTTTTATTCCATATTTATGAAAATGCCAGAATTAATCCAGAAAGACAAAAGGCAGATGGATGGTTGCCAGAGGTGGAGGGTGGGGATGAGAAGGAATTACTTAACAGGACTGGGCTGTTTGTTATTTGAAGTAAAGGGAATATTTCTGAGTGAGAAAGAGGTGATGTTTCTCAACATATAAATGTGCTAAAATGATAATGAGTTGTTCATTCTAAAATTATTAGTTTTATTCTTTATTAATTTCATCTCCATACATTTAAAAAAATAAAAAAAATATTGTTACTTTATAGAAACCTGAAGTATATCTGAAAGCATCCATGATTTAAAAAAAAAAGTTTCCAAGGATTCTAATGACCTAACAGATGATATCTCAGAGTTAAACTAGTGAATAAATAAATGGATACTTAACAGGGGCTAATATTTATAGCCATGGTAAAGTATTTATTTTCATCTCTGGACAGAGGCGACAGCTAGCATTTAATTCACTGATATTATTATGTAAGAACTTCCAACTATGATGTAAGGCATTTCATCAAATTTCTGTATCTCCTTTTAATCAAGATATCTGGATTTTAAAACACTTTCATTTTTCAAAGTGAGTAGAGACTAAATGTGATGTGCAAATGAATGATTCTGCTCCCAGATATTCCTAGAATTAGAGGTTAATTGAGATAGAACAGACGTACTTTAAGGATTTCCTTCTATTCTTAGGAATGTAGCAGGATCTGAGTATATATAT
>NW_006399938.1:5990441-6011387 GCF_000299155.1 Elephantulus edwardii | reverse complement strand
ATATATATATATAAATATATATATATATATATATATATATATACTGGAGGGGTGATGGTGATGACATCTCCACTCGAAGCTTTGCTTTTGATCATTTCTTTCTTGAATTCTGATGGATCACAAAGGATTGTGGAGTCAGTCCTGCCGACAATCTTGGTTGACTCCTACTTCTTTTCAGTTGACATAGAAGGAGTTTAGGCTATTAATTTTTTTTTTAAGGAACCCAGTCAAAACCCTACAGTACATTGCTTAATTGTAACAAATCAGCTTATCAATTATTGGCAGGTTCTAAGATTATGGTAGAAGCCCTGCGTAGTACAACGGTTACGTAGTACAATGGTTAGTTTCCATCAACCCATGCAAAAATAGGCCTAGCTACTCACCTCTAAAAGATCACAAACATTGAAAACACTATAGAGCATGCCTAAAACATATGAAATCAACATGAGTTAAGAGAATGCTTGTTTTTTTTTTTTTGGTATTTCTATCAGTTGCATATAACATATGCATATAACTGTACTTACAAATAACAATATACTGTAGTCTACCAAAAGAAGAAACAAATCTGTCTTACAAGAAGTACAGCTAGATTACCCCTTAAAAGAGAGGGTGGCAAGAACATCTCACATATTTTGGATATTTTATCAAGAGGCACCAGCCCCTAAATATGCATATAACTCACTCATTCACTCTTGTTACTGTCCAGTTGGAACTGACTTGTAGCTGACACTCCTTTGGGTTTCCAGGATGTAAGTCATGCGGGAAGAGGTTACTCAAAATTCTCCAGAGAAGCTAGTATTAAATTTGAACTACCAGATAGATTGTTCTTAGGTTAACTAGATCAATTCCCTTCAGATCCCCAGAGTTCTTATGAAACAGATATCATTATTGGAAAGTCAGAAAGTCAGCAAAAATAGGAAGATTCTCAGATAGCTTGACTTAGTAGTTAGAAGAATGAGTTCAAGCAAAACAATGATTGTAAGGATGGCTCAGGACCGGACAGTGTTTCATTCTGTTGCATATAAGGTAACTGAGCCAGATCTGACTTGATAGGCACCTAGCATCAAACAAACAAGCAAACAAGCAAAATCACAAGGGACATTTATTAAAAGTTTAGATACACATCATCTGCATATAGTGACAGTTTAACCACTTCTTTGCTAATCTGGATGCCTTTTATTTCCTTCTCTTGTTGCATTTCCCTAGCAAGTACTTCCAATACAATATTAAATAGAAGTGGTGACAGTGGGCTTTCTTATCTGGTCCCTATTCACAAGGAAAATGCTTTTGGTCTTTCTCCGTTGAGAATGATATTGGCTCTTGGTTTTGGATATACACATTTCACTATGTTGAGGAAATTCCTTCTATTCCAAGTTTGTTGAGTGTCTTAATGAGGAAGGGGTGTTATTTTTGTCAAATTCCTTTTCTGCGTCAATTGCTAGGATTATATGGTTCTTGTTATTTGCTTTGTTGATGTGAATTACACTGCTTTTCTTATGTTGAATGATCTTTGCATACCTCTTATGGATCCTACTTGGTCATGATGAATTATTTTTTATGGGCTTTTGTACTCTATTGTTTAGGATTTTTGCATCTTATATTCATGAGAGAGATTTGTTTTTAGTTTTATTTCTTGGTGTTGTCTCTGCCTGGGTTTTGTATTAGATATGCTTGCTTTATAGAAAACTCTAGGAGTGTTGGACTTTTTAAAAAAAATACTTCAAGTAGAATTGGTGATAGATCTTGGAATTTGGTAGAATTCTGAAACTATCTGGTCCAGGACTTTTCTTATGGGAAGTCTTTTTATGACTTGTTCAATTTCTTCTTTTGTTGACTTTGACAAGCACTGTGGCATTTGGACAAGAACAAACTGGGAGGAGGGTAGAGAGAATAGTGCAACAATGAATGAATGGAAACCCAAAATCTCTGTAAATGTTTATGAAAACTAATAAAATATAATTATAGAAAAAAAATTTCTTCTTTTGTGATGGGTCTGTTCACATGTTCTACATTTGTCCATGTCAACCTTGGGGGTGGGGGGAATGAGTTTCAAGGAATTTGTCCATTTCCTCTAGGTTTTTAAATTTATCAGAGTATAGCTTTTCATAGTATTCTGTATTATAAACTTTATTTCATTTGTCTCTGCTGTGATGTCACTTGTATAATTTCTTAATTGAGTTATTTGTGCCATATCCTTTTTTCTTCTTTTACTATATTTGCCAATGTTTTGTCAATTTTATTGACCCTTTTGAAAAACCAGCTCCTGGTCTTATTGGTTGATGGTTTCAATTGTTTTTCTTTTTTTTATTTCCTTGGTTTCAGCTCTTGTCCTTATTAGTTCTTTTCTTGTAGAGGCTGTAGAACTAGATTGCTGTTTTTTTCCTATTTGATGAAGATGTTGAGTTATCTCATTGATTTTTTTTCTTTTTTTCCTTTCTTATGTGTGTGCCTATTGCTATGATCTGCCCCTTGAGGACTGCCTTAGCTGCATCCCAGAGGTGTAAGCAGAAAACCCCAAGGATTCAACAACAAAAAATTTCTAGAGACTGTAGATCAATTTAGTAAAGTGACAAGATATAAGATTAATGTCTAAAAATTAGTGAGATTCTTCTATAGTGACAAAGAGAACTTAGAGAAGGAAGCCAAGAAAGTAATACTATTTACAATAGCTAACCACAAATTGAAATACTTGGGAGTGAACCTAACTAAAAATACAGAAGACCTGTACAAAGATAATTACAAAACATTTCTGCAAGACACAATAAAAGACATAACTAAATGGGGAAATGTACCCTGTTCATGGATAGGAAGACTTAATATTGTGAAAATGACAATTCTACCAAAAGCAATCTACATGTTCAACTCAATCCCAATCAGATACCAAATTTCTATTTCAAGGAGATTGAGAAGGACATTGTCAAGTTTAGTTGGAGAGGAGAGAGAACTCAAGTTAACAAAACACTTCTGAAAAACAAAAATGAAGTGAGAGGCATAGCACTTCCTACACAGCAGTGGTAACCAAAACAGCATGGTACTGATACAATGACAGGCACGTAGATCAATGGAACAGAATTGAGAACCCCAAAACGGACCCATCTATCTATGGTCAACCGATATTTGACAAGGAAATAAAAGCTATCAAATAGGTAAATGATAATATCTTCAACAAATGGCATTGACAAAACTGGACTGCTACCTGCAGAAAGTTGAAACAAGATCCACATCTGACACCATACATAAAAATCAATGCAAGGTAGATCAGAGACCTGGGAAGAATGCCCAAAACCATTAAGTTCATAAGAAACAACGTGGGATGAAGTTTAGACAGCCTAGTCTATGGTATAAAGAGACTGTCAAATACAGCCAGAAACGCACAGTATGGAGAGGCTAAAATTGATGAATGGGACCTTCTAAAGATTAAATCCCTATGCACATCAAAAACATTTTCCAACAGAGTGAAAAGAAAACCTACTTAATGGGGATGACGCAACACTGCTTGTTGAAACTGAGGAGGACCTGAAGTACTTGCTGCAGAAGGTCAAGGACTGCAGCCTTCAATATGGATTGAAGCCTAACATAAAAACAAACAAAGATTTTCACCACTGGGCTGACTGGCCACATCACAATAGGTGGTGAGGAGTTTGAGATTGTTTACAGCTTCAGTTTACTTGACTTCAAAATCAACACTCTTTGTACTAATAACTAGGAAATCAAAAGACAAATTGCATTGGGAAAGTCTGCTGTCAGGGACATCTACAGAGTACTGAAGAGCAATGATGCCAGTCTGGAGACTAAGGTGCGTCTGATCTAGGCCATGGTCTTCACAAGTATGTACTATGCATCAGAAAGCTAGACAATAACTAGAGACAATAGAAGAAGAATTGATACTTTTGTTCTGTGGTGCTGGAGAACAGTATTGAATATACCATGGACTGGTAGAAGAACAAATATGTTCGACCTAGAGAGAGTGAAACCAGGGAGATAAGGATTCTGATATACTTTGGGTATATATCTAAGAGGAACTAGTCCTTGGAGAGGGACATCATGCTTGGGAGGATGAAGGGACCGAACAAAAGACAAAGTCCCTTAATGAAATTGATTGACTCAGTTATTGGGGTAATTGGGGTAGGTGTGTCAGAGACAATAAAGTTTATTCAGGATAGAACAGGGTTGAGAACTGTTGTACATAGGGTCACTATGAGTTGCAGGCCATTTCATGGCATAACAACAAACAACAACTGACTAAGAAAAGACATTTGACAATGCTATTTCAAAAAAAGGTCTTGTATCAGAAGTTTACAGAATCCCATGGGTCCTCTACAAGAGAAAGACTGATAATGCAATTAGAAAAGGGGGAAAGAAACATGGAAAGACTTTTAACAGAGGAAAATATTCAGATGGCTAACAGATACATAAATAAATGCTCCAAATCACTGGCAATAAGAGAGATGAAAATCAAAACCACAATGAGATACCATCTCACCCCAGTAGCAGTGGCAAAGTTAACAGGACAGCAAGTAATAAATGTTGGAGAAGATACGGAGAGATAGGAATTCTTATATACTGTTGATGGGATTGTAAAATGGTACATCTACTCTCAAAGGCAATTTGAAGTTTCCTCAAAAAAGATGAACATAGAAATTTCATATGACCCAACTATATCACTACTTGGAATATACTCCAAGAAAATTAGAACTGAGGCACAAACTGAGATTTGTACACCATTGTTTATAGCAGCATTATTCACAATCACAGAACATGGAAACAGCCCAAATGTCCAACCACAAGCAAATGGATTGAGAAATTATGGTACATTCACACAGTGGAATATTATGCAGCATGCAGGAGCAATGATTTTGAAAATCACTATCCAATTTGGGAGGGACTGGAGAGCATTACGCTAAGTGAACTTACTCAGTCCTGTAAGTACAAATATTGTATAAGACCAATATTGTAGAAATGGGAAGGTAACTAGTAAAACATGTATAAGGATCTCACGGGGGAGCGTAGGAGCAGAGGGGTGAGGATGGGCAGGGGTGTAATCAAAGGGTCACAAAATTTGATGGGTAGAGGGATGGGTGGGTAAAAGAAATGGAACAGATTCAGTGTAAAAAACAATGTATATGAACTTTGTAAGTAAACTAGTATAAAAGAAAAATGTTATCTTAAAATATTTTAGGTTCACTGCTCAATATTTTTGGTTCAATAAATAGGAATTGGGATAAGTAATCTCTGCATTCTCAAATATCCTAACTCTCATAGAGGAAATTTTTATGCCTTTGAAAAATGCGGTGCTGAGGAAGAAAATGCATCCCAGTTTCTCCCTTGGTAAAACTATTTACATTTTCTAAACTGTCTCCCTAGTAGTAAAAGTACAGTATTATGACTAGAAGAAATGGGAGCAACTCCTTTTGCAAATAAAGGGGATATAATCAATAAAATTATCTTTTTAATTTTCCGAATCACTTTACACTAAATATTGTGGTGTTTTTAAAAGTTAGAATCCATTCTTTATAAATGATCAAGTGCAAATTTATTTTCTTCTTGAGACCTAAAATAAAAAATTCAGCTATCTCCTAAAAGGTGGATAGCCATTAGAATCCCTTCTCCACACAATTAGAGAGAAAGCAAGTCAGAACTAGACATAAAACCGGGCAGGGTGTGGGTACACAAAATGAAGGCAAAATGCTGGGATTACTGATTCTTTTGTCACAGCATTAAAGTTGAATTCTTGAAATGTAACACAACTTGACTCAAAGCCAGAAAGACCAGGTAAAGAACAGACATTGAACATTGACAAAAATCGTGTAGCAGTCATCAAAACTCAAGAAGGACTATAAAAAAATGAGAAGGAAAGAAAAAATAGTAACACAATCATTCTTGCCTTACCAATCACATCGTAAATAATCTTCCCTAGCTAGTAACAAACTCTTCATTCATGACGTGAAGGCAAAGACTTCATAAATTGACTACAGTATTCTTCCTCTGTTTGACCGCAAGACCAAGATCTCTCTTCAAACTGAAGGCTTCTGTTGATATGTATTTCAGAGTGAGTAACTGGTAGAATTTTGAGCATTTGACATGCATGGTTTTGGTAACTGATACTGCAGACATAATGTGAGAGGATCCACAAGCACCACTCTGGCTGGAGATGCAGAAATGGGCCTTCCCTTTCTCAAGGTCATCTCAGACATGCACCCTGAGCATTACTGTCCTTGCTCGCCTTCAGTCTTCCTCGGGCAGAGCTGGCAAGGTGCAGGTACATATGTTTTTGATTATCTAAAGGGAATGAATACATAAAAACCAAAACCTAATCCAAGAAGGAATGTAAATCCCGTCTCTTCATGCCCTGTTGAAATGTAATGTCAGTACTTAAAAATTCCTTTCGCCACTAGATGGACTCGGGCCAGAGACTGACACCCAGACCCCAAGTTCTGTTATTTTCCTTGTGAAACTGCAAGGAGAATGTCTTCATGCTTACCAAAAGTATGTGTGGATAGATGATAATGAAGATAAATCGTTCTTTCCATGCCCAACCCCCAAGTCCCTGGTGGTAGAGACCATTATGGAGGATTTTTTAAAATGTATATTTATTTTTACAAGGTTTGGATATAAATAAAGTGTATGAAGTTGCAACATGAATATGATTTTTTCATGTCAGTGTCATTTATGGGAAGTTGACAAAAGTGATGTTTTAAGAAAGCTGCTTTTTTTGTTTTGTTTTGTTTGTTTGTTTTTAACTTTGCAATTTCCCCAGAAATCAGGCTAGCAAGACAAGCCAAACCATATAGACAGTAAGCAGTTCATTCTCTTAGCCTATTCCTTTAATCATGGACCCCTAATCAATCAACTTCTTCTATCCATGCACTAGTGATTATTGGCTCCAGATATCCTTCACATTGGAGGCATCTTGCTGCCATTGTGTTTTAAAATAGCCACAGTCTATTGGCAATATTGCTGCTGTTGCTTTTTATTCATGTATTCCATTTTGGATGATTCAGACAGCTTATTGAGATGGCGCTGTCCCACAATGATGTGGTCTACCCGGCAGGGCTGTGGAGAAGCACACATTTTTGGAAAGAAGAGAGGTCTTTTTTATTAGGGCTCGTTTTTAGTTCCTTGTAATTTTGGCTCTTTTTCCAACATTAGGTTCTTTTTCTGTGATTAAAAAAAATATAATTAATAGCAAAATACATATCCAAGTTAGCTGACCCAATAGGGGTCCAACCACATCTGGAAGTATAGAGGAGCGATGTGAGTTCACTATACACAAGTCAAGGGAAAATGAGACCATTTAATAAACACTTGTAAAAGCAGTCAGGATACTTATAAAGTGTTTTCCACCGTAGTCCCATTTGTTTATTACTGCTTTATGGTCCTCCAAATTGAGGAAAGCTATTTCAAACATGTATGATACCCATATGAGCAATTTCCAGATAAGAAGGGATCTTTGGCAACTGCATCTCATAGGCCAGCCAGGGTAGCTGTTCTCTCCCTCTCTGGATCTGGGCTGTTTTTTTCTGGGCTCCAGCACTCTCCCCCAAGCAGCTCTGTCACTGTCATGATCTGCCTGCTCATTTATTACTATTATTACTTTTTAAATACAAGCAACACAGGCCATAGCACCTTCCCACCTCCCCCTTCCCCAAGACTTTTAAGAAAAACAGGCTGAGACAAATGTAGTGCACATATGAGAGAGCAAAGGACAACAAGGGGCAGGAAGCAAGCCAAGAGGTAAGAGACTTTTCATTTTCTTCATGAGACTGGAGATTCCCCGCAAGAGGAGAGGCGCCATCCACACAGACAGCATACATCTGATGGACATTACTTATGACGTTACTTAAGCAGAGAAAGAACAGCTGAAACCAAATTCTTCAGCCTTTAAATGAATTCCCAGCTACAAACCAGCAGAATAACACTATTAGGTCTTCAGGGCAGCTGGATCAGAGCTCCAGGACTGAGCTTTCTTTTCACAGTATTGGCATGACATTATGGGATCTGTGTATTATTTATGTGGCATTGCTACCATGTTTTAAAATACCCTTTGGACATATGCTCATGAGGAGTCTAATCAAATTCTCTCACTTTTATCCATAATGAGTTCTAGTCTTCTTAGCCAGATTGATTTCAGCACACTCTGTATCTCATGGATAACCCTAACAGTTCAACAGTTCGTTATTTCTAATTACTTCATATCTGTATATGTATCGTGCTGAGTTCACGGTGCACACCAGCCAAAGGAGATGGGATTCTTCTCGCCATCACTTCCCTCTCAAATATAACTATGTACATGTGACAACCAGTCCCTGGCAGCCAAAGCCTAAAACCTGCCTCTATATCTGGCTTTGTTATCTGGAATATAGGATGTATGTAGCACAATTAACTGTAGAACATTGACATAGATCCAAAAGATGAGGAAATATGATGGGGAGAAATGAAGACTAGGGATGGGGGCAAAATATAGGGCCGGAAGAGTTCTGAAAGGAATTATGGTACCTGGTCACAAATGTAGCCCTTCTATACAGCATTACTTAAGACATTTCTCTCAGTGATATTAGAGTCTTAGGTAAGGGTCAAGGGTGATAAACTTCTCCTGGTTTATTTAGACTTTCTGGTTTTAACATTCTGAGTTCTGTATCCCAGAAAACTTAGTCTTGGACAAAGTGGGATGGCTGGTCATCCTCTAAGTAACATAGATGAAAGAATTTTAGAGGCAGTGTGTTTTAAAGTGACCATGACCATGGGTTTAAGTACAGCAGGATTTTTGAAGACAGTGTGGGCTAGGGTAGGGTTTTGCTCTGTTGGACATAGTATAGTAAGTAGGAGCTGACTCAATGGCACCTAGCAACAACAGCATTCCAAGGGGTGATCTTAGTAAGAAGTTCAGTTTTTCAGTCTTTTGATCTCCTGGAAAGTTTTTGTCATTCTCCAGCTGTCACCGCCGGTGGAAGCAGGTGAGGTGAAAGCATTCAAGAAGCAGCTCTTATAGCAGCAAGAGGCACTTCTTGTGTTGTGAACCTGAACGTTCTAAATACCACAAAGGAGAGACTGCAACCCCTTTTAAATTCATGCTTCCAGAGACATGGATACTAAAGTACAAAAATTTATTTTCTTTTCATGCTTCCTTCTTCTGAAGTTCCTGTAATGTCTGCTGGGCTCCAGGCCCTGGGAGAAGATTTGTAGGGAGTTTAATGCTGCGAAGCACTGTGTGAACCCTTCCACTCTCTTCCTAAGGATCTTCAAGTGAAACAGGAAAATACTGTGTCATGTAGGATAGTTTTGGTGACATATTCTGTTTCTCTTGGATGGGTGACCATGTTCAGATAGATTTTTAAAGCAGGTGCAAGACAGTCTGCTTTAGTTCAGCTTATATTTTACTTTTGACTGGACTTTGAATACTGGCTTGCATTTTGAGCCCAGAGAACAATATGCAGATGTACCTTGGATAAAATCATTACACTTGAATGTAGCCAAAGAATACTTTCACCATCTGTCCAGCTGTTGGACAGATGGAGCAAGGGAGTTGATTTGACATAAGTTGTGATGGTCCTTGGCATGTGATTTCCATAACAGAGAAAATGAGAGAGGCATCTATCTGGGATCAGAGTTACCTCTGTGGAGAATGTTTTTGCTGGGGCTGGATATATCACAGGAACCACCACATGTCCATGATGGTACACAAATTTTCTTTGGAGAGAATTGATGAGAGGATCATGGAAACCATAAGCTGATGATATTGTAACCCAGATTTTAAGTGCATCTTACTTCTTATTAGCATTACAGTGTCTTCAGGAAGTTGAGAAGAGACCAGCACTGAAAATGCTTGAATAGATGTATCAATTATCATTAGTGGATCTACTTCTTCTGGGCTCTTTTGGTAGGCAGTTGATCAAGAAACCTTTGAGACAATGAACAAAATCTATATATGACTATATCAAGGAAAAAAATCACAAGGAGTATGAGTCTAGGTACCAGATAATCATGCTTTGAAATGGGGCTAGAAAGGCAAACCCTCAACACTAACAAGTGCCAGGTATTAAATAAATTAATTAAGTGAAGTCTGCAGAATTTATAATTAGGACATGAGTAATGAATACTATTTTAGGCACTTCAATGTTGGCTAGAGGTCACATGATAGCTCTGCAAGATAAATATATCCAGATGAAGTATTGGTAGGATTATTATGTTGAATAATATTCTTATTATCTTTTTTTATTGTTGTTATAGGTTACAAAAAAACAAGAGGAAAGGTGCTAATTTTGTGTTTGGATTTCAGGAATTTTGGCAGCTGGCCTCCTGGCAAGGAATGATGGAATATAGTTTATAGAATCAGAGACAACCAATTCAGGTCTGCATGGGAGTGATTTATAGCAGATTCTTTCTGAACAAGCTTGGACTTTACCACAAACCAGAGAAACGATCTGGATTTTCATAATTTGTGCAGCTCACTAGAGGAAAGAAAGAGAAAGAAGTGACTGTAGCATCACTCAGGGAACAAGATTAAATGGCAGAATTTAATTAAAGCTTTTGGAAAATGCTTGATAGCTAGAAAATGACTCAGTTTTGACCAACAAAGGCTTGACCATCAATAATCAAGAGCTCAGCCACAATCCCCTCACACTTGGTCACAGATGAGTTGCTAGGATCCAGGACTGATCACACACTCGTCATCTGTCCCAACTAGGGATTATTATTGCACATGATTTGAAGAGGTAAAGTTCAACATGAAGCTCCCTCAGTTACAGCTAGGAGCTACCTCTACTTGTGTGGTAGTTGTGAAAAATAAAATTTCATTAACACATAACCACTCTTTCCCTACAGAAAAAACAACTACAACAAAACCAAAACAAGCCTAACAGAAGAGGGAATCTAGATTGCAGGCTGCCACTGCCTAATTCAGCTTTAGAGGTGTATAGTTCTGTCAACGAGAGTGTGGAACTTATAGTTAACATAAAAACTCTTAAGAAGCCAGAAAGCCATTGGATCTTGGTGTACATACTACAGAATGGAAGAAAGACTGGACTCTAAATGAAGATTTGAGTTGGGAAAGTCACTGAAGCGCTGTCCTTTGGTTTTGCATATTGCCAGAATTGTCACTGAGGCACTGGGGAAACCCCAAAAAGCTAAAATCCCTCAGGATGTTGTTGTTGTTATGTGCCGTCACGTCGCTTGCGACTCATAGGGACCCTATGTACAACAGCCCTAAACTCTGCTCTGTCCTGTGCCAATTGCACTGTCTCTGACACTCCCATCCCAATTACCCCAGTCACTGAATCAATCCACCTCATAGAGGGCCTTCCCCTCCTGCGCTGTCCCTCCACCCTCCCAAGCATGATGTCCTTCTTCAAGGGCCGGTCTCTCCTTACAACTTGTCCAAAGTATGTTAGACGGAGCCTCAGAATCCTTGCCTCCAGGGAGCCGTCTGGTTTAATGCTTTCCAGGATGTATGTGGGTTTTTTTTCCCCCTAGCAGTCCATGGTACTCTCAATACTCTTCTCCAGCACCACAGCTCAAATACATCAATTCTCCTTCTATCCTCCTTGGTCATTGTCCAACTCTGTGATGCATAACAAGTGATTTCAAAGACTATGGCCTGTATCAGACCCACCTTATTCTCCAGAGAGACACCATTGCTCTTCAGTATTTTGGAGAGGTCCCTAACAGCAGATTTTCCTATGGCAATACGTCTTTTAATTTCCAGGTTACTGGTGCCAAGAGTGTCGATTGTGGAGGCAAGCAAACTAAAGCTGTGAACAATCTCAATCTCTTCGCCATGCATCCTGATGCCATCAATTGGCCCAGTGGGTGAGAATCTTTGTCTTCTTGACATTGAGCCTCAACGCATATTGGAGGCTGCAGTCCTTGACCCTCTGCAGCAAGGGCTTCAGGTCCTCCTAAGTTTCAGCAAGCAGGGTTGTGTCATCTGCATAATGCAGATTATTGGTAGATCTTCCACCAATCTTGACCCCACATTTCTCCTCATAGAGCCCAGCCTCCCGGATGATCTGTTCTGCATACAGGTTGAAAAGGTATGGAGATAGGACACATCCCTGGTGTATGCCCTTCCCAATTTTGAACCATGCAGTGTTCCCTTGCTCTGTTCTGACAACTGCCTCGTGGTCCAAGTATAGGTTTCTCATTAGCACGGTCAAGTGTTCTGGGATTCCCATTTTTCTCAGAGTCAGCCACAGTTTGTTTTGATCCACACAGTCAAATGCCTTTAACCAGATACCTGGCCAATTCTAGACATTGCCTCCTTTACTTCTCTTCTACACATAGCTACCTGGAGATTAAGAAGTGGGGAAATACCAAACCAGAAGGAGCTGAACCCAGAGAGTAACACCTGAAATCCTGAACTTCAAGGTAGCTTACTAGGAAGAGAACCTGACTTGGAACCCTTTTCTCCGAGATATTTTATCAACACAGAAACATATGTCTTCAGAAGAATATGAGCTCTTGGAGAAATACCTAGAGACTTCAGAGGGGAATACAAAGATATATTCCATGTAGAGTAACTAACTCAGATGAAGCATACTTGATAGAACTGAGATATTAATAAATTTTAAAAAGCATATCAAATATTCTCAAGCAAATGAGGAAAAATATTGAACACACAAAATCAAACTAATTATAAAGAACCAAATGGAGATATTTAGTAAGAACATTAAAAAAAAAAAAAGAACATTACCAGTCGGTTTCACTCACGGGTTTTTGATTTTTTTTTCTATTCTCCCCACCCCCTGAATTGTATCCCTAATGCTAGACTATTTGTCATGTCAGACAATAAAGTCCAGCTGGTTTAATAAATTGTAAATTGGAGTTTCCATTATTTCACAGATTATCATCATTCTGACTAATAAATAACTTGACATGATGTACATTCTTCCTGAATGCAGGAAGGTTGAATATTGATGTTGAATGTCTAACAATTCTAGATTCTCCAGCTTCATGAAGATGAAGTATTTCTTAGTATAAATGAAATATAATGTATATGTATACATTTAATATGTGGTATGTTGTTGTTATGTGGATCGAGTTGACTACTACTTATAGTAACACTATGTACAACAGCTCTGAACTCTGCTCTATCTTGAGGCAATTTCATCATCTTTGACACACCTACTTCCAATTACCCTAGCCATTGAATTAATCCCTTTCATCCAGGGTCTTTCTCTCTTACTCTGTTCTTCCATCCTTTTGAAAATGATGTCCTTCTCTGAGGTCTGGTCTCTCCTTGAAAGATGCCCAAAGTATGTCAGATAGAGCTTCAAAATCTTTGCCTCCAAAGACCAGTCTGGCTTCACCCTCTCCAGAATGAACTTGTTTGTTCTTTTAGTAGTCCACGGTATATTCAGTACTCTTCTCCAGCACCACAACTCAAAGGTGCTGATCCTTCTTCTGTCATACTTAGTTATTGGCCACCTCTCTGATGCATGAAAAGTAATTATGAAGACCATGGCCTGGATCAGACACACCTTAGTCTCTAGACTATCATCACTGCTTTTCAGTATTCTGGAGAGATTCCTGAGAGCAGATTTTCCCCAGTGTAATTAATCTTTTGATTTCCTAACTGCTGGTGCCAAGAGTGCTGATTATAGAGCCAAGCAAACTGAAGCTGCTAACAATCTCAATCTTTTCTCTATCATGGTGCTGTCAATTGGCCCAGTGGTGAGATTCTTTGTCTTCTTAATGTTGAGCTTCAATCCATATTGAAGGTTTCAGTTCTTTACCTTCTGCAGCAAATATCTCAGGCTCTCTTCAGTTCCAGCAAGTATGGTTGTGTCATCTATATAATGTAGATTGTTGATGAGTCTTCCTCCAATCCTAATGCCACATTCCACTCCACAGGGCCCAGCCTCCATAATGATCTGTTCTGCATACAGACTGAAAAGGTATGGAGAAAGCAGGTATCCTTGGCATATACTTTTCCTGATTTTGAACCATGCTCTGTTCTGATGATTGCTTCCTGGCCCAAGTATAGGTTTCATTATGTAAAAATTAAAGTTCTGGGATTCCCACTCTTCTCAGAGTAGGTCTACACAGTCAAATGCCTTTGTATAGTCAATGAAACACAGGTAGACATTCCTCTGGTACTCTCTGCTTTCAGCTAAGATTTATCTAACACTGGTTATAATGTCCCTAGTGCCATGGTTTCTTCTAAACCCAGCCTGCACATCTGGTATTTATCTGTTGATGTGATGTTCTGGTTGGGTTTTTTTTTGGTTAATTTTCAACAGGATCTTGCTTGCATGTGATTCTAATGATATTACTCAATAATTTCCACACTCTATTGAGTAACTTTTTTGTGGAATGGGAATAAATATGGATTTATTCCAGTCAATTGGCCTGGTGATTGTCCTCCAGATTTCTTGGCACAATACATGGTATATAAACAAATTTTAAAAAAATACAAAAACCAAACAAAAAGAATTCTACTTGGCTCAGCAGGAGACAGGAGGAAAGGAGATTGAAATCCTCATTGCCTCATATGAATGCACATTTCTTTGTGGGAAATTTGCATTCTTTCATAAAAGACAAATTGGTAAAAAGATTCTTTATTATACTACAATAGGCTACTCTGATGCTTGAAGGGGAGTCTCTCCCTCATTGTCATCAAGTTAGAATCAACTCATAGCTGACCCCTCAAAGAGTTTTTAGATACTGTAAATTGCATAGAAGAAGATTGTCCATCCTTCTCCACGGAACAGTCAGTGGATTTGAACCACTTACCTTTGAGTTGCAGGCATAACCCTTTAATCAATAAGCCACAAGAGCTCCCTCTTCAACTCGTAGGTAGGAAAAAGGGAATGATATTATCAAATGCCACCATGATTAACCTAAGTTGGAGCACAGAAATACAGAAAAACAAAAGAGCTACCACAACCCTCATAATCATCATGACAAACAGCTCTGGATCAAGAGATTACGATAAAAGAAACACTCATGGGAGGAAGAAGAATATTAATAAAGACTTAAAGACTTTAAGGACATTTTTATATTTTGTATGATGTAATTCCTCTCTTCAACTTCAGGGAATTCTTTTTAAATTTTTTTTCTCAGAAAATTTATATAGATATATGTCTGTGTTTCTTTGAGAAATAAAATGATGATAAATCATCATGAAGTTATAGTCTCAAGAAGATTAACATTATAATATTTCACAAAAAATGATGTCATTTAAGATTATAAGACTAAACATCTTGAGATGAAGATGTGAGGCTCATTGTATGGTTGATGGTCGTTGCTATAGGTAAACTTGAGATCCTTGCCTTTGAAAAATTCAGACCACTCAAGTTAAAATGCCTATACAAAGAGTTATTCACAGCATCAGATCCTACTTGTCTGTTCAAGGGTCTCCTTTCAGATCATGTGGTAGAGCTGCTGTATCCAGAATAGCTTGATTGCTGTGCGATCGCAGTTGGTTAGTTGTTTTAGATGTGGGTTCTGTCTCAGATAGACCAACTGGTATCTCTTATTTTGAAATGATGGGATTGATGAAGGAGCCAGGGACAGATGACCCAGGAAGCAAGGAAAGCATAGGCTTAATTGTGATTATTTACTAACACCTAGTGAAAAGAAAGAAGCAAAGGCGTTTGACTGTGTGGATCATAACAAACTGTGGCTGACTCTGAGAAGAATGGGAATTCCGTAACATTCAATCGTGCTAATGCGAAACCTATACTTGGACCAAGAGGCAGTCATCAGAACAGAGCGGGGTAACACCACATGGTTCAAAATTGGAAAGGGTGTACACCAGGGGTGTGTCCTATCTCCATACAGATTGTCCGAGAGGCTGGGCTCTATGAGGAGAAATGTGAGGTCAAGATTGGTGGAAGATCTATTAACAATCTGTGTTAAGCAGATGACACAACCCTGCTTGCCAAAACTGAGGAGGACCTCATGCACTTGCTGCAGAGGGTCAAGGACTGCAGCCTTCAGTATGGTCTGAGGCTCAATGTCAAGAAGACAAAGATTCTCACCACTGGACCAATTGGCAGCATCAGGATGGGTGGCGAAGAGATTGAGATTGTTCACAGCTTCAGTTTGCTCAGCTGCACGGTCAACACTCTTGGCACCAGTAGCCAGGAAATAAAAAAAGTATTGCCAGTAGCCAGGAAATAAAAAAAGATGGGAAAGTCGGCTGTTAGGGACCTCTCTAAAGTGCTCAAGAGCAACGGTGTCTCTCTGGAGACTAAGGTGCTCCTGATACAGACCATGGTCTTTGCAATCACTTGTTATGTATCAGAGAGTTGGACAACGACTAGGGAAGATCGAAGGAGAATTGATGCCTTTGAGCTGTGGTGCTGGAGAAGAGTCTTGAATGTACCCTGGACTGCTGAGAAAACAAACAGATTCATCCTGGAAAAGGGTTAAACTGGGCTACTCCTTGGAGGCAAGTATTCTGGGGCTTCGTCTGACATACTTTGGACATGTTGTAAGGAGAGACAGGTCCTTGGAGAGCGACATCATGCTTGGTAGAGTGGAGGGACAGTGCAGGAGGGGAAGACCCTCTATTAGGTGGATTGATTCAGTGACTGGGGTAATTGGGATGGGTGTGTCAGAGGCAATGCGGTTGACACAGGGTAGAGCAGGGTTTAGGGTTGTTGTACATAGGGTCGCTATGAGTCGCAAACGACTCGACGGCACATAACAACAACAACAAGAACAGTGAAAAGATTTTTAAAAGTTTCACTACATCATGAAGGTAGCATAGTGGAGTGGACTTGTGGGGGAGGGATGAAATAATTTTTTTCTTTTACTTTTCAAAAAAAAAGTGAATTGGGGCAGATGGATGGGCAGGGAGAGAAGTGCTACAATGAATGAATGGAAATCCAAAGTCTCTGTAAACTTTCACGAACAAAAAAAGTTAAAAAAGTTAAGAAAAAAATTTCACTAAGTCAAGATGTGAACACATGTGAGAGAGAGGGTGAAAAATGTGAAGCTAAATAACATGACAAAGGGGAAAATCTCAGTGTATGCCCTATAGGACAGAGTAGTAGTTCTTTGATAGATGGGTTCTGAAATGTTCTCATTCAAGCTGCAACATGGTGGTGTTACTTTAGTGGTTTTCAGGTTGCTGTTGTATGTGTAGCCAACGTTTCTGCTGGGCTTTAAAGTGTGCAGCGCACAAAGCATTGGACTCTCTAGTGGTGTTTAACCTTTTCCTTAAGCTCTCTTCTTCTTCCAGAATAAATAGTCTTGTGAGGAAATGGACCTTGTGAGGTCATGATCCAAAATTAGGGGTGCCCTTTCAACTCTAGTTGAGAAGGTGCAAGTAGAACATAGCTGAGCTGGAATTCCTGAATGGTCAGGAACCATAAGCAACAACAACAGTATCCATTGCTAACACAGATGACAGACACCAACACAAACAGGCAAGGAGCAAAAGAGGAAACCAGATGACCAGAAGTCACATGTAAAGATTGTCAACATCACTGGCAATCAAAGATCCATAAATTAAAATAGTGATCTATTTTTACCTCTTATACTGACAAAGTTTAAAGTGTTAATTCACTTTACTGACAAGACTATAAAGAAAGTTACTAGTAGGGACATAAACTAATACCACTTATATGGAAGGTGCTTCAGTAATTATTTTTTTTTTCAGTAATTATTTTTTTAAAGGTTAAAATAGGAGATAACATTTTATATGTATAAATTGTATATATGTATAAACTATATATATGTATAAACTGTATATATATTTTAAACTGTATATATATATGTATAAATTGTATATATATGAACTGTATATATGTATAAACTGTGTGTGTATATACATATATACACACACACATGATATATATACGTAAACTGTATACATATAAAAACTATATATATAAACTGTATATATGTATAAACTGTATGTATATATGTTTAAAGTGTACATATATGTATAAACTGTACATATATGTATAAACTGTATATATGTATAGACTCTGTGTGTGTGTGTGTGTGTGTGTGTGTGTGTGTGTGTGTGTATAGTTTGTTGTTAGGTGCCATTGAGTCAAGTATGACTCATGGTGACTCTGTGAACAAAAGATATGAACCCTGTTCTTTCCTGTGTCATCATCACACTTCCTGACACACAAGGGCCCATTGCAGCAGTCACTGTGTCAATCCACCTTTGCCTTGATGTTGAAACTTAGCTGACCCTCTAGTGGGTTGTCAGAGCCTGTAAATTACACTAGTGGAGGGTGTTCATCTTTCTCCCACAGAGGAGCTTGTGGATTTAAAATACCAGAGAGTCATCCCCTTCAGGTTAAGGGTGCTACTCCCTATATGCTACCCTACTGGAGCTCCAATGTGTGAGTGTGTGTTTGTGTTGTTATTGTGCTATGTGCCCCTGGGTTGGCACTGACTCACAGCTGACTCTCCAGTAGGACAGGAGATGTTTGCCCACCTTTCTCCTGCAAAGCAGCTAGTGGATTTAAACAGTATTCCTTTGATTTGGCAGCACAACTTTTTATCCACTACTTCTACAGAACCATACACACACACACACACGCGCACGCGCGTGCATATACTCCATGTTGCTGTTGTGTACCATTGAGTCAAAATCAACTCATAGCTGACCTTCCAGCAGGTTTTCAGAGGCAGTAAATCACTTGAGAGGAGATTGTCCATTCTCCTGGAGAGGAGCTACAGGATTGGAACTGTATGCCTTTAGGATTGCAGTGCAGCTTCTTACTACAAGGCCAGTAGAACTCCCTATATTCTCCACATACTGTTTATTTACTACATACATACATGCACTTCAGCTCTGGTGGCATCGTGAAACTGTGCTGCAATTCTAAAGGCATGTGGTTCGAATCCACCACCTGCTCCCCAGGAGAAAGATGAGCGATCTTTTTCTGCGCACTTTACTGCCTCTGAAAACCAGCTGAAGGGTCCGCTGTGAGCTGGTCTGGCTCAGCAGCACATAACAACCACGACAACATACATGTATAGGAATGTTAATTTCAGAAATATTTATCATTGAAAACTTGAAACTATCTCAGGAATCATCTTATGAAAGACCTCAATGCAATCTTAGAGGTCATTATATGAAGGACTTCAAATCTGACACCATTACATGTACATAATTATTGACATAGAAAAATTATCAAGATATATTAATTTAGAAAGTGGAATATTTACTCTCATCCTCAGTAAGACACTATTTTATTTAACTGTATATAAATGTAACATGAATTTAGAATATCTGTATTGCACAAAGTTTGAATACCAAAATACAGTTAAATTCTTCTGTTGATGGGAATTTATTAATTGACTTCATAGCAGAGAAATGGTTTTGGTTTTGTGCTTTTTGATGTGTGTGTGTGTGTGTTGGTGTGTGAAGATAATTGTTTTCTTCTCATCTATCTTGTTTACTTTTACATTAATAGTAATGGTGATAATATAGGCGGTAGCAACCACAGTGACTAGGGATAGGTAAATGTGTTCTGCCTGCCCCCTGTAGTTGCAAACCCAGTCCCCAGAATACTCAGAAGTCTTGGTCCTCATTTTAGATTTCCTTGTAGCTGCCTTATAGTCTGTGAGACAATTCTTTGAATTCCACTGAACTCTTAATATTGATTATGACCGCTGGATTCCCTGCTACATTCCCTGGTTTATCACTATCCTGTGTGCTCTGTAACAAGCAAGTGAATCTGTATGCTGCTGAGAAGTTGGAAATAGCATCTCTGTGTTCATTAAAAATGTAAATTCACTCTTTCAAGATCACTTACTGGAGGCTAGATGGTCCCCTCATGAAAGTGATAGCAGATTTTGACTTTTCCTTAGAATCACTGTGAGCACTTTTATGGTGATTTGACGGAGTAATTAATATAATGTTGCACCATAAATAAAAAAAGCTACAGGGCCATAAAGCCCTGGTGGCCTAGTGGTAAGAAGCTGCATTGAAAAAATTAAAGAAAGCACATGGTTTTAATCCACCAATAGCTCTGAGAGAGAGAAACAGAGAGAGAAACATACACACACACACACACACACACACACACACACACACACACACACTTACAGAGGGAGAGAGAGAGAAAGAAAGGCTCCTCTCATTAAGGGTTGTTGTTGTTGTGTGCCATCAAATTAGAACTGACTGCCACCCAAGCAGATATATGCACACTCATGTTTATTGCTCCTTTGTTCACAATAGCAAAGAGTTGGAAACAACCCAAGTGCCCATCAGCAAACGAATGGATAGAGAATCTGTGTGTGGTACATTCACACAATGGAATATCATGTGGCACTGAAAAATAAAGAACTCATGAAATATTATACAAAATGGGTGACCATGGAAGAAAATGCTGAGTGAAATATCTGTCACAAAAAGACAAATACTGCATAATGCCACTGTTATAGAACAGGACTTATATGGGGGTTGGAAGGAAACAAAGAAAAGAGTGGATAAATAATGCACATTGCATAGAAACAGACGAGGGAGAGAACTGTATAAAAGGAATATATGATTAGGTATTATTGGCATGACAAGAGTCCAGAATAAGAACTGCACAGTAGTCTGGGGAGGGGGGGCAGTAGAGAGCAACTGTATAACAATGAGAGAACTTTTTTCCCCAAGAAAAAAGGGGATTTGAGGGGAGGGAGGGCAGGGAGGAAAATGTGCAACAATGAATTAATGGAAATCCAAGTTATTTCTAAACTTTCATTAAAATAGAGAAAAAAGTTAAACAAATAAAAGAAACTCATAGCTGACCCTCCAGTGGGTTTTCAGATGCAGTAAATTACACTCATCCTTCTCTCTTGGAGCAACTGGTGGACTCAAGCCACATGCTTTTGTGGGGGGTATTTTTTTGGGTGTTTTTTTTTTTTTTTTCAACACAGCTTCATAGCACTAGGCCACAAGAACATTATGGTCTTTAAAACCCTAGGAAGTATCATCAGGAGACACGACTTTTTTTTTTTTTATCTCAAGATGAAGCAGTTCTT
>NW_006399938.1:5979010-5987891 GCF_000299155.1 Elephantulus edwardii | reverse complement strand
TACTTGAGCACCACAACAAGATAAAGGTAAATAATCCAATAGAAAAATGGGCACAGGATATGAACAGGCACTTCACCGAAGACAACATTCAGACGACTTGATGGCAATGAGTTGGGTTTGTGAGAACAATTTTAAGAACTACAGCAACCTGCAGAGAATCTATATAAATGGCTCCAGGAATTTGAATAAAATTTTTGAGTAAATCCAGGATTGAGAAGCCTGCAGCTTCATTCCTTTTCCCTATAGGGGATGAGGCTACAGAGCACAGGAGAGACTGTCAGGAAGGATTTGGCAGTATCCCATAAAATGAGGTTCTTTTCGTTACCAACTTAATTGTGGCCATAAGCTGCAGAAGCAACTCTCAATAAAAACATGTTTGGTTTTCCAAAAGAGGTATCAGAATGCCATGATTTTGTTCTTAAGAAAGTTCCATCTTTGAGTGATTTTCTTTCTTCAGCTGATAAACATGGCAGCTGGCAGGTCAACTATCCGTTTGACCTATGCAATGCTGTCTCTTGACTTGCAGATGAAACAGCATTATGGAAAAACTACATCAGTTGGCAACATTAGTTTCTTATCCCCTATTTACCACATTGAATAGGACTGAGGCTGCCAGGCATTCTCTCAGAACCTCATTAGGCCTGTGTCTGCATTTCTGATGAGTCACCACCAAATGGTATTGTTAGGCTCTGAGCATTTCCCAGTAAAGTCCTTCTTAGTCACTGAAACAGATTCTAAGAGACTCACATTAAGCTCAATCTTATTTTTCTATTAAATCATGTACACTATTACCATAGATATTGCAATACAAGAAAGAAATCGAGGCCTTAAAGAAACGTACCCTTTGTTTCCTTCAGTTTCTTTTTGCCTTAATCAAAGGTTAGTGTAGTCACCTATTACTTGCCTATTAGATTGCAAGCTTTTAAAATTCAGACACTTAAATCAATGTTTCTGCAGATTTTCAGGCTTCTTGGTCCTGCTAAGTTTTTCCCATTTAAAAGACGTTATGAGTTTTCTTTGGGTGTTGGTTGTTTCCTAGGATAAGTTGAGACATTATTTTGTCGTTTTCTTTTTATTGTTTACTACCTTAGTTAGATCAGAATTCAAGAAAACAAGAAATATATATGCCTTGACCTTAATCTCTATGATTAGACAAGGAAATTCTGATAGCCAAGTATCTTCTTGTCCCTCCAGTTTACACACACTCCTGTAGTTTCTGCTGAACCTCTTAGCATCTAGAGAATTTGTCAGGCTTGGCTATTTTCACTCCCCTTTTTTTTCCTATACAGAATTCTGAGAAACAAAAGCCCCCAATAAAGTGAGGCAAGATCCTCAGAGATATTTTCTTAAATTAGTACGTGATAAGGTGCTTAACATAGAAGACCATATACTAGTTAATGTTTCATAACTAATTCTATGATATCCTTTTAGGTAGACAAAAACGCTCAAAGATGTCTGCAAAATACTATAGACTATCTCTCATCATGGAAGTTTACAAAGTCCATTGGTTTATTTGCCTCAATTATAAAAAAAAGAAGTAATACTTCTTTAGTAATTGCCCTTACTACTTTGTAAGAACTCTTTGGAACAGAGGATTACTATAAAATAATAGGAGTAATACTATAAAATAATAAGTCATTCTAAGCAAAAAAATGAACATGTTTAAATTGTTACATCTAAGAAATATAAAACCCTATGTTTCTTTTATACTTGAAATATAGTTCTTTCTTAAAGTTCATAACATATTCTAAAGCTTTATTTATAATCAATTCATTGCCTTTGAATTGCCTCACAGATGACAGTCTAGTAGGACTGCAGGGACTGTGAACCACATGGCAGGAGATTGCCTTTCTCTGGCAGAATCACGTGTATCTCAATCATCTGCCTTTGAGTTGACAGTGCAAATCTCTACTGACTAGGCCACCAAAGCAATTCTATAGTCTTAGAAATGAAACAGGTTCTTCCCCCCTGCAAATGAAGACTCTTGTTGTTATGTGCCATTGAGTTGTCTGTGACCCATAGTGATCCTATGTACAACAGCTCTGAACTCTGTCCTCTCACTGAACTGACACACCTACCCCCATCATCCTAGTGACTGTATCAATCCATTTCATCCAGTGTCTTCCTCTCCTGCGCTATCCCTTCACCCTTCTAAGCATGATGATGTTCTTCTCTAAGGATCAGTCTCTCCTGGCCATGTGCCCAAAGTGTGTGAGATAGAGCTTCAAACTCCTAGCCTCCAAGGAGAAACTTCATTTCACCCTAAGACAGGCTTATTTGTTTTCTTGGCAGTCCATAGTATGTTCAACACTCTTCTCCAGCACCACAATTCGAAGGCATTAATTCTTCTTCTGTCATTCTTAGTCACTGTCCAGCTCTTTGGTGCATAGCAAGTAATTGTGAAAACCATGGCCTGGATTAGGCACACCTTACTTAGTCTCTAGACTGACATCGTTGCTTTTCAGTACTCTGGAGAGGTCCCTGACAATAGATTTTCCCAATGCAATGAATTTTTTGATTCCTGACTGCTGGTGTTAAGAGTGTTGATTGTGGAGCTGAGCAAGCTGTAATTGTTTTTTTTTCTTTTTCTTTTTTAATTTATTATTAATTTCAATGAAAATTTACAGAGACATTGGATTTCCATTCATTCATTGTTGCATTTTTCTCCCTTCCTAACTCTCCCACCCCCAGTACACTACCCTCTTGGAAAAGTAAAAGAAAAATTCTTTCATTGTTTTATAATCCCTCCTCCCAGGTTCACTCCACTATGCAGTCTTCTCTCTGAGCTCCTGTCATGACAAAAATACCTAATCATGTATCCCTTTTAAACAGTTTTCTCCCTCATCTGTTTCAATGCAATATACATTATTGAACCCATCTTTCTCACTTTCCCCCCACCCGATGTCAGTCCTGTTTTACAACAGTGGCACCATGCAGTATTTGTCCTTTTGTGATTGAGATACTTCACTCAGCATAATGTCCTCCAGAGTCACCCATTTTGAGTAATATTGCATGAGTTCCTTGTTTTTCAATTCAGCGTAGTATTCCATTGTGTGACAGCTTTTCTATCCATTCGTTTGTTGATGGGCTCTTGGGTTATTTCCAACTCCTTGCTACTGTGAACAAAGACACAATAAACATGGGTGTGCATATATCTTCTTGGATGTCAGTTATGGTCTCTTTGGGGTATATTCCCAGTAGTGGAATTGCTGGGTCTAATGATATCTCTATTTGCAACTTTTTGAGAAAGCGCCATACCAGTGGTTGCACCACTTTACCCTCCCACCAACAGTGAATAAGGGTTCTAGTTTCTCCACAAACTCACCAGCATTTGTTGCTTGCTGTTCCGTTAAATTTTGCTATTTTGACTGGGGTGAAATGATATCTCATAGTTGTTTTAGCAAGCTGTAATTGTTACCAACCTCAATCTCTTCTTCATCTATCATCATGCTCCAATTGACCCACTGATGAGAATCTTTTTCTTCTTGATGTTAAGCTTCAATCCATATTGAAGACTACAGTCCTTGACCTTCTGCAGCAAACGCTTCAGGTATTCTTCAGTTTCAGCAAGCAAGGGTGTGTCATCTGCATAATGTAGTTTGTTGATGAGTGTACCTCCAATCCTGATGCCACATTCCTCCTCACAAAGTCCTGCTTCCTGGATGATCTGTTCTGCATATAGATTGAAAATGTTTGAAGACAGGATGCATAATTGATGCACTCCTTTTCTGATTTCAGCCCATGCTGTGCTTCCCTGCTCTGTACTCTTAGAATATCTTTTTCCTTGGAAAAAGAATACTAAGACATTTCAAATGGTAGTATAACCAGGTCAAGAATGTTTAACTGCTCTGCTGAATGCTGATAAACACTGTAAATTTCCAGATGGAGCAGGGTCGATCTGCTCTTTCACAGGCCCTCCATGTCAGACCTTAAGTTGGAGACAAATGTGCCCTTAGTAGAAACAGAATTTCTATTTAGACTGTTTAATCCATGTTTGGGAATATCGCTGCAGAATTTTAATACATTGACTCGGTGTATTTCTCTCCATAATTGCCCTTAAGTAACTACTTGTTTCTGCAAGTCCATTAAGAAAGTTTTAATATCTATAGTTTACTTTCCTCACAATATTTGAAATGGCAGAAAAGGTGTCTGGATATGGGCTACAGTTGAGAGATTTGAGAATGAATGTTCTGAGGCAGGATTCTTAGAGCAGTTTTCAATCAGAATGACCTGATGGTAGCAGTAGTGGTTTGCTTTTTCTCACAGTTTTACAAATGGGATTCTTATGTACAGAAGGTTTAAGGGCCATTGGTTTCTGATGACATGCAAATTGTGCTAATATCCTGGAGGACTTCTACAGCAAAGGTGACCAAAATGCCCAACTAATCTTGTTCACCTGAGGGCCCTTTTATGTTTAAGCAGTGGTGTATTGAAATGAACAATTCAATCAGCTGAGATATGAGTTCTTTTATTCTAACTTCAAAGTGGCAGACAAATTATTAGTGTTATCATCACCCTTTTTTTTTTTTAAACTGGATTTCTGGACTTGTGTTGCAACTAGCTAAGATGGTTTAAAAAAGATCTCATGGCAAATTCAAACTTGCAGAAGACTAAGCATTGAGACACAAGAAAATAATGATAAATCATTGATTTCTTAACATCCTGGTGTCATTTAGAAAAGTATGCTAAAGTCGGCTCACAGGCAAGCCTGCACTCTCCCTTCTTTCCCCAGGCAAGTTGGTGTTGCGTCAGAGATGTCAGAGTCTTCTTAAGAGTTACCTTTTCTAGAGAGCATTATGCTGAATGTACGAACCCAGTTTCATAAGGACAAGTATGGCATATGACTATTACTGTAAAATAGATAACTTGTAAGAAGTGTATAAATGTCTAGAATTGGAAAAAGAAAAGTGGAAGGGAGTGGAAAAAGAGGAAATGAGAAGATCACTATGAACGCTAAAATTCAGAGTTTAGTGGGCAGGTGGAGGGACTGTAGAAGAATAGGATAAATTCAATGGAACCTCACAAAAGGTCATAATATGCATGCTGAAGTGACCCTATGACAGCCCTCCTGGAGTCTGCCCTATCCTGTGCCATCTCCTCATCTCTGACATACTAGAGTCCCTTGCTGAAGTCACCTTGTCAGTCCATCTGGTTGAAGGTCTTCCTCTCCTTTGCTTACTCTTCATCTTTTCAAACATGATGTTCCATTCCAAGGAATAGCCTTGCCCAGCTACATGTCCAAAGTATGAAAGACGAAGCTTCACCATCTTTTTCTCCAACAATCACTCCGGTTGCACCCTCTTCGAGACATATCTGTTTGTTCTCTTGTCAATCCATAGGATATTCAGTACTCTTTTTCCAGCAACACCGCTCAAAGGCATCAATTCTTATTTTTTCTTTCTTATTTATTTTCCAGCTCTTTGATGTGGAGCAGATAATTGAGAAGATCATAAACTGAATGAGATGAACCTTCATCTTCAGACTGACTCATTGCTCTTCAGTATTTTGGAACACTCCCTGACAGCCGACTTGCTCATTGCAATGTGTCTCCTAATTTCCTGGCTGATGGTACCACGGGTGTTGACTGTTGATCCAAGCAAGATGAAATAATTGACAGCTTCAGTCTTTTCTTCGTCTATCATAATGTTGATTGTTGGGCCTGTGGGGAGGACCTATGTCTTCCTGGAAGGTAGCCATGCTCACCACTATACCACCAACACTTCTGATCTATGTCTTCTTGATGTTGCGATGTAATCCATACCGAATGCTGTAGTACTTAATCTTCTGCAGCAGGTATTCCATGTCCTCCTCACTTTCAGTAAGCAAAGTTGTGTCATCAACACCTCACAGGCTGTTGATCAGACTTCCACAAATCCTGATACCATATGCCTCCTTATAGAGCCCCCCTTAATGAATTATTTGCTCAGCATACAGATTGGATAGGTATGGAGAAAGGGTGCAACCCTGACACACACCCTTCCTGATCTTAAACCTTGCAGTGTTCCCTTACCCTGCACAACAGCTTCTTAGTCTAGATATAGATTCCTTGTGAGCAAAATTAAATTTTCTGGGATTCCCATTCTTTTAAATGTAAGTCATAATTTGTTATGATCCAGTTCAGGTTTTTGTTGTTTTTTTGTTTGTTTGTTTGTTTTTTTTAAAAAAACAAACCTTCAGTCTAATCTTTTTAGTAAAGGTTTGTGGATGACAAGGAGCACTAGGCCAGGCCCTGCCTGAATCCAGAGGCCCTATCAGAGGTCTGCAAATATTGAACTGGACCTAAGTGGCCTTTGAGCCTGTGCTAAGAATCAACACTAAAGATTGATCTATCCCATTGTCTGTGCCAATAACCTCATCCAAGACCCCACCAGATCATACTCCCACGGGTCTTGGTCTGAAAAGGATATCCTGAACCATGGTTTGAGATGATGAAGACGGCACAGGATAGGACAATTGTTCACAGGGTTTCTATGTGTAGTGCTTTACTCAATGGCACCTAACAACAACACAAGAATGTTAGTTATAGGTATCTATACTTACTATAGTATGATATATAGCTATTACAAAGAATAAATTAAACCTATAAATAGTGACCTGTAAGAAATGTTCAAGCTGTACTTTAAATGGAAAGTATAAATTATAGACTAGTACAGAAGATCAGAAAAAAATGAGGTTATATATAATTTTATATGAATATGTAGAAAGAGTATTTGCCTATATATATGATATTTGTGTGTCTGGTTATATTTACCCTTTACTTTCAGAGGTACAACACCTATCTGTCTGTTTGACATCAATTCTTCTTCTGCCGTCTTTAATCACTGTCAAGATCTCAGATGCATAGCAAGTAACTAAAAAGATTGTGGCCCCAATCAGATACAACTTAGTCCTCAAATCGACATCATATTTCTCAATAATTTGAGAAGGTGCCAATAAGAGGTCTGTAGAAACCTTTTCTGTAGGAATTTAAGCTAAACGTATGTAGATAGTTTCCTGAGTTGTTATTTTTATTGTTGTACACCACCCCTGAGTCAGGACTGACCCATAGCTGACCCTCCAGCAGGTTTTCAGAAGCAGTTAATCAGAAAGGAAGAGATTGCCCACTCTTGTCCTGTGGAGCAGCTGATGGATTTAAACCATGTGTCTTCTGGTTTGTAGGGCAGCTTCTTAGCACTAGGATTCCAGAGCTCCATAGAGAAGTCACCAAGAAAAGTGATCCAATAGAATGTGGAAGTTATCATACAGTATCATTAATATTACTTGCACGTGAAATACTGCAGAAGACCACCCAAAAACTGTTAGAATAGTACATAGAGAACTGTCAAAAATTCAAGCTGATTCAGAAGAGGTCATGGCACCAGGGATCTTATTGCTGATGTCAGATGGATCTCGCTGAAAACAAAGACTATCAGAAGAATGTCTATTTGTGCTTTTTTGACTCTGTAAAGACATTTGACTGTGTGGATCATAACAAATTATGGCTAACATTGAGAAGAATGGGAATCCCAGAACACTTATTTGTGTTCATATTAGCTATTGTGCCGGCAGAGTAATGGAACACTATCTCATGTAATTTCAGAAGTAAATCACCAGGTCTTTGAGGTACCTTCTGGGTAAGTTTTAACCACTCACCTGTAGCCAAACACCTAACTGCTTGCTTTTGGGGACTCCTGGGGAGTATTTACTTTGAGCTAATTCATCTAGCCATAGTGGCCTAGACCGTAAGGAATTGCACTACAAAACCAAATGTGGCACCTCTCTGGTGGTTTGAATCTATCCACAAGTGAGAATGGTGGGCAATCTACTTTTGTGTGATTTACAAACTTTGAAAACCTGTTGAAAGGTAGCTTATGAGTTGATTCCAACTCAAAGGCAGTAAGTTTGAGTGGTTGACAATTCGTCTTAAGCTTTAGACCTTTTCACTGCTTCTCTTACAACTTTGGGTGGAACCTGAAATGTGTCAGAAAAACCTACCGCATCAAGTTGATTCTGACTCAGTGCTATTGTATGACAGAATTGGACTTCTCCATAACATTTCCAAGGATATCAGTCTTTATGGAAGCTGACTGCCTTCTGCCTTTCTCCTGGAGAGCTTGTGGTTACCAGCTAAGTGCTTTAACTATGGTTCCACTGGGGATCTATGGAAATATGTAGAGAGAGGTGTCTTATATTTTTGTAAAATTAGCAAAGTAAGGTAACTGAAGTGTCATGAAGCATGATAGACCACAATTGAAAAAAAGCTTGTGGAAGTTTTGGAAATTTATCAGCAACCCTAAAGATGTACACATTTTCAATAGCTGTGAGTCTATAATAAACTTTCCTAAACTATAAAATTTGGGAAGTAATTTTTTTATCAAGCATGCTGGAGAAAAAAATGACTTACATTACTATAAATTCTCTATCAAAAGAGATGATTAGAAAATGTGCAGATACAATTATTGGGGAAAGGTATTACAGAGGAGATGCAGGGATGTAAATTAGCACAAATTTTTTATCAGTGGGAGTCTTGACAATCTTGGCAGAGCATATGCATTTAACAGGCTAACTGGAAGGTCAGCGGTTCAAAATCACCAGCCAATCCATGGGTGGAAGATGTAGCAGTCTACTTCCTTAAAGATTACTGTCTTGGATATACTATGGGGCAGTCTTCTCTGTTCTATATGAAGTGGAATCAACTTGAGGGCAATAGGTTTGATATTAGGAATGTGAAATGTGTGTGTGTGGAATTTTTGCATATATTAGTAATTTTCATATTTTTAAAATTTATGATTTAGAGAGTATTTTCCCATTCTAAATAAAAATCTAATGTCATAGTTAATTTGTATTTATCTTTTCCTTTCCTTCTTTTCTTTAATATTTTAATTTATTTATTTTTCATTTC
>NW_006399938.1:5962415-5978812 GCF_000299155.1 Elephantulus edwardii | reverse complement strand
TCTGCAACCCTCATTGCGTACTCCTACGATAAACATAATGCCCTAAAATATACTTTTAAACTATTCTCTCCCCCATAGACTTCAATGCCGTAAACTAACCCTTTCCTTCTTTTTAAAGAGTTTTCCAAAGTTGCATGAGCTCTAGGCATAAGTGTTGGATACACCCCTCAGTTTTATGAGTGTGACAGCCTTACTGTGATCTTGCCAAAATGAGGTAGCATTAGAATATTTTGTACTTGCCAATCTGATAAATAGACTATAGCATATAATTATTGTTCTAATTTATATTTCTTTAATTATGACTTAAGTTGAGATTTTTTTATTTGACTATTTTCAATAGAACTCATTGTTCCTTATCTTTATCTATCAGTTGCTGTTCTTTTTTTTTATTATTCATCAAGAAGAGCTCTGGTTATAGTGGCGTTATCCCTCTGTCTGTCAATCATGCTGCAAATTATTTTCCCAGTTCTTTCTTTAATTTTGCTTATGATGTCATTGTTTCCTCATTCAAAAATATTTAATTTGTGTTGGATTTACTAGTTTATAGTAGCAGCATATTGAAAGCTGTAAAAGTAAAATGATATTAGTAAACTACTGAAATTCAACTAAATGCCCTTGATGATAAATGAGAGAAATATAACTTAAGAAACATCAAACACTTGAAGACTTTAGTTTCCCAGTCAGAGGGAGAGTCAATTTTCCCCTTAGAAATCAAGAATTTGATATATATCATTCCTTTCCTTTCCTCTACAAAGCCAAATTACTCTGTCATCTTGAATCTGTGAGAGAATAGATCCAACCTGTGAGACTTTAATTTTCATGACTCTCAAAACCTAAACTACCTACGCTCTTCCCCTCCAGGGAAGTGCCCCACCTTTATTTTCCTGGGATTGCAATATCTAGTCACCTACTTTCCCAGGCTCTTAACTCTGTGTGGATTTTATGTGAGAAAAATGGCATTCTCATACTAAACATAAGAGTGCTCATTCTGAAGCAAACTCTGCTCCTCAGTGTCCTCCTGAAGGACGGCACAGCTTAGTGGCATACCTGCCTGCAGAGCTACGCTCGACCTTCAAATTCCAATCCCTGGCAACTTCTCTGGGACTCTGAGGAGAAAGTATTTCTTTCATCAATATTCCCACTGTATTTAGTGCATATTATCCCTATAACACTTGGGATGTACTACAGAACAATATATGTTATCAATATTTCATCTCCATTAGATCATGAGCTAAGTAAGATCATTTGCAAGTAACTGTGTTCCTCGGTTACCTTTAAATCCACAGAACCCAACATAGAGTTTGAAACCAAGCAAATACATAATTTTTAAAAAATAAATCTCTAACCACAACAAGATAAAGGTAAATAATCCAATAGAAAAATGGGCACAGGGTATGAACAGACACTTCACTGAAGAAGACATTCAGATGGCTAGCAAGCACATGAAGAATTGTTCCAAATCCCCAGCTCTAAGAGAGATACAAATCAAAGCAACTATGAGATATCATTTCACCCCAGTAAGACTAGCAAAATTTAACAGAATAGCAAGCAACAAATGCTGGCGAGGTTGTGGAGAGACTGGAACCCTTATTCACTGTTGGTGGGAGTGTAAAATGGTGCAACCATTGTGGAAGGCGGTATGGTGCTTTCTCAAAAAGTTGCAAATAGAAATACCATTTGACCCAGCATTTCCACTACTAGGAATATACCCCAAAGAGACCTTAACTGACATCCAAGAAGATATATGCACACCCATGTTTATTGAGGCTTTGTTCACAGTATTAAGGAGTTGGAAATAACCTAAGTGCCCATCAACAAATGAATGGGTAGAGAAGTTGTGGTATATTCACACAATGGAATACTATGATGCACTGAAAAACAAGGAACTATGCAATATTATTCAAAATGGGTGACTCTGGAGGACATTAAGCTGAGTGAAGTATCTCAATCACAAAAGGACAAATACTGCAAGGTGCCACTGTTGTAAAACAGGACTGACCTTGGGGTTGGGAAGAGACTGAGAAAGATGGGTTCAATAATGTATATTGCATTGAAACAGATGAAGGAGAAAACTGTTTAAAAGGGATATGTGATTAGGTATTTTTGTCATGACAAGAGTCTAGAGCGAAGACTACATGGTGGAGTGGACCTGGGGGAGGATTTTTAAAACAATGAAAAAATTTTTCTTTTACTTTTCTAAGAGGGTAGCATACTAGGGGAGAGGGTTGGGAAGGGAGAAAAGTGCAACAATGAATGAATGGAAATCCAAAGTCTCTGTAAATTTTTTCTGAAATTAATAATAAATTTAAATAAAAGAAAAAAAAATCTCTGGTGACCTAGTGGTTATGGAGTTGTACTGTTAACCTAAAGGCAGGTAGGTTACATTTACCAGCTGCTCTAAAGGAGTAAAATGAGCAATCTCTTCTCATGTCATTTATAGTTTCTAAAAACCCACTGGAAAGTCAGGTATGGGTTGATTCCAACTCAAAGGCAATGAGGTGGGGGAGAGGGAGAGAGGGAAAGAGGAAGAGAAGCAGAAAGGGAGGGGGGAGAGGGAGAATGGGGAGGGGAAGAGGGAGAGAAAGGAGAGACAGCATATTAAACTCAGTAAGAATCAATTCAGTGGATGATGACATAGTATATTCAAACCACTAAGCATTCTTAATAGAGGTCCGCTTGTAAGGACAGAACTATTAGCATGGGTTGTTTTGGTGATGACTTAAAGATAAATGAATTACGCCATTGATTAGGCAGAAATAATGCTTGATGGAGATTTTTCTTCTAGCATCTACAGGTTTTACACTTTTTATGACTAAGTGCATATTCATATTCACTTTGAGGCTTCAAGGATATTGTCATCAAAATGACACTGCCTTGCTTTACTATAAATCAGTTAACACATTTATTCAACTATAGGTACACTTTACAGTAAATGAAAACTTCAAACATCTATATGAGGCATGATCTGGCAATAAAATGATAGTATACTTAGTGTAATATATACTCATTTGTATAATTATACATAATACGTGTCTTGGACAAAGGCATCAAAGTCTATTAAACACTTAGAGTGAGTTATGTGACCTGGTAGAGAGACGATTACCCTTGAGGGACCATCATATCATGCACTTCTGACGTCCTCAGTCTGTTTATTGTATAGTACAGAGCTTTTCAATAAATCATTCTTCTTGGGAAGAGTAAGTTTCTCATTTAATTTTCTGCACTTGCCAAAATACAACAGGGTGGAGAAGGTTAAAATAGCCTGGTATTTAACTCATTCTAGACACACTGACTTGTATTGTTAAAAAAAAAAGCCAACATTATTGATTCAACAAAACCAGCAAATGACCTGAGTCTCCACCACTTTTCATTCCCCTATAGCTCAAGGGTAAATAAGCACTCCTTTTCTGTCCTTAAAGACATCTGGCAAGAAGCTGTGCTGCAATCCCGAAGGCATGTGGTCCAAATCCATCAGCTACTCTATAGAAGAAGGATGGGAAATCTCGTCATGTGTGATTACTTGCCTCTGAAAATCTACCAAAGAGTTAACTATGGGTCGATTCTGACTCGATAGTATACAACAATAACAACAACACAACAACGACGTCTACTCAAATTGTTCAGTCCAAAGTCCTTTAGTTACTGACGTTTTCTTGGGAAAAAATTCCACAATGACTGACTTAAGTGTTTTGACCTTTAAATATAAGACATACAATTCATTTACTTAAAATAGATAACATTTTAAAAATCAACTAATTGGGATTTTTAAAAAAGTTATAAGCCCAGAAAGTTCCTAAAACAAATATCACAATTCCGTATAGAGTTAACATAGAGTTAATCATGAAATTGCTCTTGATTTATTTGAGTATATTGTTGCTGTTAGAATCAAGTTATAGTGGACCTCCAGCAGGTTTTTATTTTGTTTTTTACTTATTTTATTTTGTCGTTTTTAAAGGCAGTGAATCACATGGGAAGAGATTGCCCATCTCTGTACCATGGAAGAGCTGATAGATCTGAACCTTGTACCTTTGCATTGACAGCACAATTCCTTACTACTAAACTACAGGAGCTCCTTACTTGAATATACTGTAATTTAAAAATAGTTATTGAATTTGGTACGTAGTAAAATACCATGGCTAGATTACTGGATACATTACCTGTAAGGCATTATAGAAAGATTACAGAGGCCTATTGATTCCAAGCTGCTTAAGGTTTAATTGTTGAATGTTTAGTCAGTCCCATAGTTAATCCTTGTGACAAGCACTCTATTCTCATTTGTAAAATTTTCCCACCTGAAGACCAAAGAAGTTACACCATTTGCCTAATATCATGTGATGAGAAAAGAGTAGAGCTAGAACTAAAATCCATATTGTTCTGACTCCAAATATGTGCCACTTCCACCATCATTATGTAAGTTTCCTTAAGGTCTACTAATGCTTCTTTATATAAATAATTTTCTATGCTTAAAGTCATAGAGTTTTCCAAGGCTTGTTATTTCATGAGTCGGCCAATCCCTTTTCCTAGTCTTTCAATCTTGGAGCTCTGTTTTCGTGCAACATCTGATGAACAAGTGCTGTACCCAAAAGAGGAAATGATTGACAAACAAATACGTATGTATCAATGGTTTTAAACTGTCATGTTAGAGAAGAGTATTGAACATACTACAGTCTACCAAGACAATCAACAGGTTTAACCTAGAGAGGGTAAAACCAGGTTGCTTCTTGGAGGCAAGGATTTTATTTATTTATTTATTTTTTATTTTAATGAAAGTTTACAGAGACTTTGGACTTCCATTCATTCTTTGTTGCACTTTTCTCCCTGCCCAATCTGACCCCCAGTCCATTCTTCACTTTGAAAAGTAAAAGAAAAATTCTTTCATTGTTATAAAATCCCTTCCCCAAAGTCCACTCCAGTATGGAGCTTTCATTTTGAAAAGGAAAAGAAAAATTCTTCAATTGTTATACAATCCCCCACTCCCAAACCCAGTCCACTCCACTATGCAGCTTTCATTCTGGACTCTTGCCATGACAATAATACCTAATCATATATCTGTCCTAAACAGTTCTCTCCCTCATCTGTTTCAATGCAGTATATGTTATTTATTCCCTCTTAAGATTACTCCCAACTCCAAAGTCAGACCTGCTTTACAACAGTGCACTATGCAGTATTTGTCCTTTTGTGACTGAGATACTTCACTCAGCATAATGTCCTCTAGGGCCACCCACGTTGTTGTTGTCATGTGCCGTTGAGTCATTTGTGACTCATAGCGACCCTATGTACAACAGCCCTAAACTCTGCTCTGTCCTTTGCCAATCCCACTGTCTCTGACACACCCATCCTGATTACCCCAGTCACTGAATCAATCCACCTCATAGAAGGTCTTCCCCTCCTGCACTGTCCCTCCACTCAAGCATTATGTCCCTCTCCAAGGACTGGTCCTTCCTTACAACATGTCCAAAGTATGTTAGATGGAGCCTCAGAATCCTTGCCTCGAGGGAGCTGCCCAGTTTAACCCTTTCCAGGATGAATCTGTTTGTTTTCCTAGCAGTCCATGGTACCCTCACTACTCTTCCCCAGCACCAAAGCTCAAAGACATCAATTCTCCTTCTATCCTCCTTAGTCATTGTCCAAATCTCTGATGCATAACAAGTGATCGCAAAGACCATGGCCTGTATCAGATGCACTTTAGTCTCCAGAGAGACACCATTGCTCTTCAGTACTTTGGAGAGGTCCCTAACAGACTTTCCCATGGCAATACGTCTTTTAATTTCCTGGCTACTGGTGCCAGAGTGTTGACCGTGGAGCCAAGCAAACTAAAGCTGTGAACAATCTCAATCTCTTCAACATCCATATTGTATAATATTTCATGAGTTCCTTTTTTCAATGCAGCGTAGTATTCCATTGTGTGAATATACCACAGATTCTTTATGCATTCATTTGTTGATGGAAACTTAGGTTGTTTTCAACTTTTTTCTATTGTGAACAAAGCCATGATAAACAGGGGTGTGCCTATATCTGCTTGGGTGGTGGTTATGATTTCTTTGGGGTATATTCCCAGTAGTGGAATTGCTCGGTCAAATGGTATTTCTATTTGGAACTTTTTGAGAAAGCGCCATACAGCCTTCCATAGTGGTTGAACCATTTTACACTCCCACCAACAGTGAAAAAGGGTTCCAGTTTCTTCACAACCTCACTAGGATTTGTTGTATGCTGTTCTTTTAAATTTTGCTATTCTGATTGGGGTGAGATGATATCTCATAGTTGTTTTGATTTACATCTTTCTTAGAACTCACATACTTTGGGCATGTTGTCAAGAGGGGTCAGTCCTTGGAAGACACCATGCTTGGAAGGACAGAGAGTCAATGCCCTAGAGGAAGACCCTAGATGAGATGGACTGACACAATGACTGTGGCAATGGGGTCAGGTGTGTTGGAGATAGTGAGGTTGGCTCACGAGAGGGTGAACTTGGAGATATTGTTCATTGGGTCACTATGAATCGTAGTTATTTGGCAGCGCATAACAACAAGATACAGAAACTATTTTGTTTATTATTATTGGATATGTTCTGCCTCCTCTTACATATTTCTGCTTCTCTAAGACAACTCCATGGATGGCACCCCTGCTTGCTTTCTGCAAGCAGAATATCTCTGAATGAATATTGGTGTCACCTGAGCTATAGGTTAAGGAGCTGTTCTTCTGTTTTCCTAGGTTTTTGCTTACCTTGCTTATATGTATTTTCTTTTATTCACTCTGGTTAGCAAGTAATAGGTAAATTCTATTTTAACCAGCTGCCATTAGATTGATTTGTCTCAGAGTGACTGCATGTATGTCAGAGTGGAACTGTTGTCTTCAGGGCTTTCAATGACTGTTTCATGAACAGATCAAGGTGCTTCTGAGGTGTTTCTGAGTGATCCTCTAACCTTTGGTTAGAAGTTATGAACATTAGCCATATGTACTATCCAGGTTCCCAAATTCTACCTTAGACAATGCCCTACCTTTGTTCCTAATCTGCCCTTTCATTTAAAAATTTTGTCCAATTCTTTAAAAGTAAACAACCTCTCTTCCTATCTCTTCTGCTGCGTCTTACTTAATTGCTTGCTCCCATAGTGAATCTACTCATAGCTAACAAATATAAGAGAAGTGGTAGTGATGGATCTAAAATCTAGAGCCATTAACGTTCCAATCCCTTGAAAATGCCCACATGGCCCCTTGGCACAAGCCTCCCATGAACTCTTCTAATTAAATGCTTTTCCATATGTACAACATTTGGGAAAAATAATAAAATGTTACTACTCATGTAAAAATAGTTGTAGTGACAATAATTATAGTGGCATTGTTTTGTTTATTTCTCATTTTAAATGTAGAGATATATAGAGTACTCAGCATAAAATATTAAACATTATTTCTAAAGGAAAATATATTCTTGTTCCAAAGAGCTGACAAGTAAATGACAATACTTGTAAATGGATCTTGGCTGAAAGTAGAGAGTACCAGAGGAATTTCTATCTGTGTTTCATTGACTATGCAAAGCATTTGACTGTGTGAATCACCACAAACTGTGGCTGACTCTGAGAAGAATGGAAATCTCAGAACATTTGACTGTACTTATGTGAAACCTATAGTTGGACCAGGAAGCATTCATCAGAACAGAGCAAGGAGACAACTGCATGGTTCAAAATCGGGAAGGGTGTATGCCAGAGATGTGTACCTTTTCAATCTAGGTGCAGAACAAATCATCTAGGAGGCTGGGCTCTATGAAGTGGAATGTGACATCAGGATTAGAGGAAGATTCAATAATAACCTCCATTATGCAGATGACACAACCCTGCTTGCTGAAAGTGAGAAGGACCTGAAGCTCTTGCTGCAGAAGGTCAAGGGCTGCAGCCTTCAATATGGATTGAAGCTCAACATAAAAAAAAACCCAAAGATTCTTACCACTGGGCCAAATGGCAGCATCAGTATGAATGGTGAAAAAACTGAGATAGTTAACAGCTTCAGTTTGCTTGGCTCCCTAATCAAGACTCTTGGTACCAGCAGTGAGAAAATCAAAAGACGAATTGCATTGGGAAAGTCAGCTGTCAGGGACCTCTTCAGAGAACTGAAGAGCAATGGTGTTAGTCTGGAGACTAAGGTGCACCGGATCTAGGCCACAGTATTCACAATTACTTGCTATTATCTGAGAACTGGACAGTGACTAGGGATGACAGAAAAATAATTGATGCATTTGAGTGTGGTGCTGGAGAAGAGTTTTGAATATACCATGGAATGCAAAAAGAACAAACATGTTCGACCTAAAGAAGGTGAAACCAGCTTGCTCCTTTGAGGTAAGGATTCTGAGGCTTTGTCTGACATACTTTGGGCATGTTGCAAGGAGGAACTGGTCCTTGGAGAGGGACATTGTGCTCGGAAGGATGGGAGACGGAAAAAGAGGGAGACCATCAATGAGATGGATTGGTACAGTGACTGAAGTAACGAGATTAGGTGTGTCGGAGACAATGAAGTTGGCACAGAATAGAGCATGTTTCAGGGCTGTTGTACCTAGGGTCGTTAAGAGTTGTAAATGACTCAATGGCATACAACAACAACAACAACGACATTTCAATGGAGAAGGATATTTTAATTTTTATTATGTCTAGGTGACCAATTTGTTTATGGAATCTTTGCACCTTCTGGCTTTTCCTCCTCTAGGTTCTGGGCTAGATAATATATTGCAAAAGGAGAGTTAGGGAAGGTTGAGGTAGTACATGGAGGAGACCATGCACTTTTGGTCTGAATTTAATGGCTAAACTTTTTTATTATTCATAGTTTTATTTGTATCATGTTTCCTTTCCTTTTCCCTGATGATAGTATTCTTGTGAAACAAAATACTCTTCTTGATTTAACAAGCATATACTGAACAAACCTACAAACTGGATGAGTAGAGCCTAGGGGTTTGTTTTATCCTGTTTAGTCAGAACAAAGGGAAGTTGATGTAAATAGCTTACTATGTTCAAAGACATTCAAGAACCTTAAACGGTCTGGAAAAAATGTTCTTTGGAAGTGTGATAAACTTTGAAAATAGAAGAGAGAATATGGCAAATGAAGGTATTAAATGACCCATAATGATTTTTATCTTGGGTAAAAGAATGTAAATTCCTAAAGCTTATCAGGTAAAGTTTATAGAGAAGATTATTCAAGAACCCATTATTTCACTGTTTGTTACATATTATTAAACCTCTAGTTGTCATTTTTACACAGCTGACTATTTTTTAAAGGAAGGAGTCAGTATTGCATTTTGTTCAACTATAAATCTCAGAAGTAAGACTTCATTTATGACATTAGTTGGCGTGGTTCATGTTGGTGTCTTCTAAAGCATAAAGCTCATATCTGTCAGGACAATGACCTAGATTTCTATTCAAGTTTGGTCCTGTAGTCCTGTAAGGCATATGACCACATGTGGCATAATAGTACTATTCTTTATACCTTGGCTTTCAGACAAAAAAGACTATGTTAGAAATGACACATGTTATAGAAAAAAAAGAGCTTATTTTAATTTTAAAGAACAAATGTGTTTCAAATTGCTACTTCAGTGAATGTGATTTGATAAAAGTCATGATAAAAGTGGCTAATGACTAAATTAAAAAAGATTTGGAATGTGATTTTTGCTACAATTTGGAGATTTTATAATATCAGACACAGATTTTAGAAAAGAAGACTAGCTCATTGAATTTCATGTGCTATTTCTAACAGTTTCAAAGCAAACTTCATCCGTGTCTTTGAGGTAAAAACACTGTAGGGATTGAGTAAAGTTTTTCTTTCTTTTTAAAAGGATGATGTTGTTAGTTTGCTTTCCCTTTGTAAACTTATTTAGCACATATATTTTCTCTACTTATGATCTTGTCACATCCACAGAACTCCAAAATAATAGTACTAATAGTAATCTTTTTACTACTTATGTCATTCATACAAATTTTAAAAGTTATTTTTTGTCAACAAACAAGTAAATTTTTAGGATATTTGAATTAATTTAAAAACTTTTTCTTTTATCACTTATAATTTCCCAAGAAACATATTAAACAATTCTTTAGGGAAAAATTAAAGATTGTTGAGTATAATTTTTACTTTAGTTTGATAATAAAAAGTAGTTTAAATAACTATTATTCAAATATATACATCAATCTCAAAAGCCAAACATGAAGAAATTAATAATTTCTACCAACTTTTGTGGTAGGAAATTGATCAAACATGCAATCACTATTCTAAGTGAACTAACTCAGTCTCATAAAGACAAATACTATCCAAGATTTATTGTACAACGAGTATGAGGATACAGGCCTGGGGTGGGGTGGGGCTTAATCATAGGATCACAAAATTTGATGGGTGGAGACATCATTATTGATGTTGGATGGCTGTTGACTAAAAGCAGAGAAAGTAAGAAAATATTTACTTGTGTTGTTCTGATTATACAAATGTATTTGGGTACACGGATTATCACAAATTATGAAAAATATTGAAAAGAATTGAATTTCCAAAATGCTTAATTGTGCTCTTACAAAACTTATTCATTAACCAAGAAGCAACATTTTGAACAGAAAAAAATACTACATGGTTTAAAATTACGAAATATATGTGCCAAGATTGTATTCTTTCTCCATATACATTCGATCTGTATTCTGAGGAAATCATTCAAGAAAGCTGGACTATATGAAGAAGAATGTGGCAATAGGATGCCGATTACACAACCCTGCTTGCTCAAAACCAGTGAAACTGAAAGCATTTTCTGCAGAAGATCAGAGACTACAGCTTTCTGTATAAAATGGATTATATCTCAACACCAAACAAATAGAACTCTTCACCACTGAACAAATGGATAAAATCATAGTGGACACAGCTGAAATTCTAAGGATTACCTGATCCAGTCCACAGTCTTCTCAGCTATTTACTATGTATCTGAGAGCTGGAAAATGATTAAGGATGATAGAAGAAGAATCATTGTCTTTGAGTTGTGGTGCTGAGGAAGAGTACTGAACATACTATAGACTGCCAAGATAACTCACAGGTCTGTCCTGGAGAGGGTGAAACCAGTTGATCTTTGTTGTTGCTGTTGTTGTTAGGTCCCATTGAGTCAAATATGACTCACAGCAATCCTATGAACAAAAGATCTGAAACCAGTCCTGTCCTGTGCCATCCTCATACTTTCTGACACACAAGAGCCCATTGCAGCAGTCACCTTGTTAATCCACCTGGTTGAGAATCTTTGTCTCCTACGCCTACCCTTCACCCTTCCCAACATCATGTCCCTTTCCAAGGAATAGCACCTCCTAGTAATATGTCTAAACTATGTTAGGCGAAGCTTCTTCATTCTTGCCTCCAAATAGCACTCTGGCTGCACCCTCTCCAGGACATATCCATTTTCTTGGCCATCCGTGAATGTTCAGTGCTCTTCTCCAACACCACAGCTCAAAGGTGTCAATTCTTTTTCTGTCATCCATATTCATTGTCCAGGTCTCAGATGCATAGCTAGTAATTGAAAAGACCATGGCCTGAATCAGACGCACCTTAGTCCTCAAACTGTCATCACAACTCTTCAATAATCTGAAAAGGTCCCTAACTGCAGATTTCCCCTGTGCAATGGGTCTCCTTATTTCCTGACTGTTTGTACCAAGGGTGTTAATTGTGGATCCAAGTAAAATGAAGTAGTTGGCAGTTTCAATCTCCTCTCCATCCATTATGGCACTGCCTATTGGTCCAGTGGTAAGAATCTTTGTTTTCTTGATATTGAGACACAATCCACACTGAAGGCTGCAGTCCTTGATCTTCGGCAACAAGTGCTTCAAATTCTCTTCATTTTCAGCAAGTAAGGTTGTGTCATCTGCAAAACATTGCATTGCATTGCATAATGTAAGTTATTGATGAGTCTCTCTCCAATCTTGATTACACACTCCTCTTCATAGAGTCCAGCATCTTGGATAATTTGCTCAGCATATAGATTGGACAGGTATGGAGACAGAAAACATCCCCGACACACTTCCTTCTCAATTCCAAACCATGCAGTGCTCCCCTGCTCCATTCTCACAACAGCCTCCTGGTCCAGGTATAGGTTCCTCATGAGCACAATCAAGTGCTCTGGAATTCCCATTCTTCTCAAAGTAGGTCACATCTTGTCATGATCCACACAGTCAAATGCCTTTGCATAGTCAATAAAGCACAAATAGGTATTCTTCTGGTATTCCTTACTTTTAGCCAGGATCCATCTGACATCAGCAATGATATCCCTGGTGCCATGGCCTCTTCTAAATTCTTCTTGAACTTCTGGAAATTCCCTAGGTATTATTCCAGCTGTTTTTGAATGATCTTCAGCAGTGTTTTGCTAGCATTTTTGTGCGTTTCTTGAAAACTGGGGTAAACTGTTTGAACATTTCTAAATTGTGTTAGAAATCAAGTGTAAGCTGATTAATTGTATCTGATTTAATTTACAATCAGCTTGGATGGAAGCCCTTGTGTGGGCAACCAGGATCTGGTGAGTGGGCCTTCGTATTTAAATTTCAGTTAGGCCCTCAGCCCACAGGCTCTCAGGCCTGCTATTGATCTTGTTTAGAATGAACATTGTTATAAGTGGTGCAGCTCTTCTCTGTCAGTTTGCCGTACTGCGATTATGTGGGTTGATGTAATACTGAAATCTTTGCTACAGGTGTGTCAAATTCCAAAAGGGATTCCCATTGTGGATGGATTTTGGTGGAGCTCCCTGATTAAGACAGACTAGGAAGCAGTATGGACCATCTACTACCTAAATAAAAGGCTTTTGAAAACCCTATGAACACATATGATTTGGTCTTTAGAAGAAAGGATTTTGAAACTCTGTCTCACATACTTTGGGCATGTTGTCAGGAGGGACCAGTACTGGGAGAAGGACATTATTCTTGGAAGGGTGGAGGGTTAACACAGGAGAGGAAGTCCCTAGATGAGATTGATTGACACAATGACTACGGCAATGGGATCAGGTGGGTTGGAGATGGTGAGACTGGCTTAGGATAGGGCAAAGTTCAGAGCTATTGTTAGTCTATTAAATGGCATATAACATCATCAATAACAAATCACAAAATGAAATCAATAAGTAACATCATGTAAATAAAGATTCTAGATTTCAAGGGTTTTCTTTTACTTGGATCCACAATCAATAGACACATTAGTCAAGTAATGATATGTTTCATTGGACAAATCTGCATGTTGTTGTTAAATGTTGTTGAGTTGAGTATGATTCAATGTGACCCTATGAACAGCAAACCTGAAGCATGTCCTATCCTGCACCAAACTCACAATCTCTGACACCCTTAACCTCATTGCTGCAGTCATGGTGTTAATCCGTCTGGCTGAGGGTTTTCCTTTTATTCATCATCCCTCCACCTTTCAGTCCTCAGTCTTTCTGATTACTTGCTATGCATGTGAGAGCTGGACAATTAATAAGAATGACAGAAGAAGAATTGATGCCTTTGACCTGTGGTGTTGAAGAAGAGCACTGAACATCCCATGGATGACCAGGAGAACAAACAAATATGTCTTGGAGAGGGTGCAGCTGGAGTGCTCTTTGGAGACAAGAATGATAAGGCTTCTCATCATGCATTTTGGGCATGTTGCTAGGAGGGCCTTACTTGGTGAAAGACAGGAAGCTGGGAACAGTGGAGTGGTGGTGAAGGAGAAGATGGTAACTGCTGTAATAGGCTCTTGTCTATAAGGAAGTGTGAGGATGACACAGGATAGAGCAGGGTTCAGATCTTTTGTTCATAGTGTTGATATGAGTTGTACTAGACACCTAACAACAACAACAACAACACCTTTCTAAGCATGACACCCTTCTCCAAGGAATGACCTCTCCTAGCAACATGCCCTTGGGAGATGAGATGTGAGATGAAATGACACCATCCTTGCTTTCAAGGAGCAATTTGGCTTGACCTTCTCGAAGACTCGTCTGTTTGTTCCTTTGACAGTCTATGGGATATTCAGTACAATTCTTCAACACCACAACTCCAAGACATCAATTTTTATTCTGTTGTTTATTTTCACTGTCTAGCTCTCAGTTGCACATGAAGTGATTGAAAAGACTGTGGCCTAAATCAGATGCATTTTAGTCCTCAAATTAATATCATTGCTCCTCTGTTAATTGAGGAAATCTCTGGCAAGAGACTCTCCCAGTGCAATACATATCCTTAGCTTCTGACTGCTTGTGCAAAGTCTATTGGTTGTCAATTCAAGTAGGATAAAGTCATAGACAATTTCAATCTTTTATCCATCTATCATAACGTTGTCTATTGGTCCAGTGGTAAGAATTTTATTTTCTTGATATTGAGATGTAATCCATATTGAAGGCTGCAGTGTTTGGTTTTCTTTAGCAATTATTTCAAGTCCTCCTCACATTAAGCAAGCAAGGTTGTGTTAGCTGCATACAGAAGTTTATTGTTGAGTATTCCTCCAATTCTGATGCTATATGCTTCTTCACAAATTCCAGTTTTTAAAATCATTTTCTCAGCTTACAGACTGAATAGGTATGGGGGGAATGATACAATTTTGACACACTTAATTTGAGACCACATAGTGTTCCGTTGCTCTGTTTGCACAATAGCTTCTTGGTCTAAGTATGAGCACAATTAAATATTCTGGGCTCCCCATTCTTCCTCAATGTTAGCCATAATTTATTATGATCTACCCAGTCAAATGCCTTTGCACAGTCAATTAGGCACAAATAGACATTTTTCCGGGTATTCTTGGCTCTCAACCAGGACCCATCTGGCATCAGCAATAATATCCCTGGTGCAACAAACAACCTCTTCTGAATCCTGCTTGAACTTCTGGCAGTTCCCTGTCTATGTCCTGTTCTAGAGGTCTTTAAATGAATGTTCAGCAGTATTTTATCTTACATGTGATATTACTCATATTAATAATATTTTTCTATAACTTACACATTCTGTTGGATTGCCCTTCTTGGGAATGGGAACAAATATGGATTTCTTCCAGTCAGCCAGGCCGCTGTCCTCCAAATTTCCTAGCATAGACTGGTAGCACATACAGGGCTGCACTTATCATTTGAAACATGTCAACTCGTACCCCATCAGGTCCTGGGACCTTAATTTTTTGCCAGTGCTTTCATTGTGACTTCAACTTCTTCCCTCCCATTGGCTCTTGATCATATCCTATTTCCTGAAATGTTTCCTCGTCTGTCAGTACTTTTTGGTACAATGTGTGATTAACTGCTTCTGAAACTCCCCCAGAGTGTGAGCTATGAGTTTTTATGATTCGAAGGTTTGCAGCAGCAGCAGCAGCAACAAAAAACAATAACAAATCTACATAAGGAACCCATTAAAATGTTACAGTGAGCAGATGTGACTTTGAAGTCTAAGGTGTGCCTGATTTTGGTCATAATAATTTAAATTACATATGAGAAAGCAACACAATAATAAGAAAAACAAAAGAATTAGTGTAGTTTGAATTATGTTATTGGGAAGGGATATTATATTTACTGTGGACCATCAGAAGAGCAAACTGTCTTAGATGAAGTACATCCAAAAGCGTCCTTAGAACTGAGGAAGGAGAGAGACTATTTCTCACATGTTTTGGATTTGTTATCAGAAGGGACATGCCACTGGAGAAAACAATCATCCTTGGTAAAGTATAGGAAGAGATAGAGTTATACAGATATTTCAATAATGGACTCAAACATTGCACTGACTGTTAAGATGGCACAGGACAACACAGTGGTGTGTGTGTTTGTTTTTTCCTCTTTTGCTTATTATGAATCAAGAAGGAGTGGCATCCACTTCCTAAATAACATGCCTCTGGAAACTCTATGAACTTTGATAAAGGTTGATAGTTGTAGAAGGGCTTCAGGCCTTTTGTTCATAGGATCGCTATGAGTCATGTTTGACTCAAAGGCAATCAACAACACACTAAGAATCAGAACCAATTCAATAGCACTTAACAACAAATATAACAACAGAATCTCTTCAGTAGAAACTGAGAAGTTTAGACTTAGAGAGGACATGGACACACTTGAACTAAACTATGAGTATCTATCTTACTGAGATTAGAACTCATCACCTGACTATAAAACCTTTCTTTTTGGTATCTTATCAAATAGCATTGAAACGCTTCAATAATACAGTGACAGACACTTAGATCAATGGAATAGAATTGAAAACCCAGAAATCAACCCATCTACCGCCTAACTGATCTTTGACAAGGAGATGAAATAAATTAAGTAGGGAGTTGTTGTTGTTGTTGTTGTTATGTGTGGTTGAGTGGCCTGCGACTCATAGCGACCCTGTTTACAACAGCCCTAAACTCCACTCTGTCCTGTGCCAATCACACTGTCTCTGACACTCCAATCCCAATTATCCCAGTCACTGAATCAATCCACCTCATAGAGG
>NW_006399938.1:5947646-5960920 GCF_000299155.1 Elephantulus edwardii | reverse complement strand
GTGGAGTATACTTGGGTTGGGAGTAGGGATGTGCGGGGTGGGGGAGAGATTGTTTACCAATGAAGGAGTTTTTCTTTTGCTTTTCAAGGAGAGTAGTGAACTGGGGGTGGAGGTGGGGGTGGGGTGGGTGGGGAGAAAAGTGCAACAATGAGTGAATGGAATTCCAAAATCTCTGTAGATGTTCATTGAAATTATTATTATTAATAATGATAATAAAAAGATGGAAAAATGGTGCTGGCAAAATTGGATAACCATTTGCTGAAAATTGAAGCAAGAACCACACCTCACACTAAGTACAAAAAACAACTCAAGGTACATCAGAGACCTAGAAGTAAACCCTCACGCCTTAATATAAAGTCTATGGATAGACTTTGAAGCATAATGAAAACCCTACAACTAGGAAAGAATAAAATAGATGAATGGAATCTTCTAAAAAGAAAATCCTTATATACATTAAGGAAGCTTCTTTAATAGAGTAGAAAGGAAGTCAACATACTGGGAAAATATTTTGAAGTGATATAACTGATAAGGGACTCATAATTAAAATTTATAGAATACTCTAATACATCAACAAGGAAAAGAAAACCCAATCACAAAATGAGCAGAAGAGATGCATAGAAGCTTCACCAAAAAAGAACATCAGACGGCCAGCAAACATACACAAAATTGCTTAAAATTTCTAGCTACTAGAGAGATGCAAATCAAAACAATGAGATACCATTTTATCCCATAACAATAGTAAAGTTTGACAGGATAGCAAAGAACAAAAGCTTGCAAGGATGCAGAGAGATCAGAACTCTCATATACTGCTGGTGGGTTCAACTGCTATGGAGGTCAGTGTAGTGCTTACTCAAAAAGCTGAAAATAGAAATACCACTTGATCTAGCTATCTCACTACTGGGATTATACCTTAAAGAAATCAGAGCTGAGATAGTTTGTAAATCTTGTCTTCAATAGCTCCTAAATTTCACTTTATTGTCAATGTGGTATGTCAGTTTTAAATAGAAATTTCCACTTGTTTTCCCTTACTCTTGAACCACTGACCATGAAAAGATGGGCTCAGTGATATTTTTAGTGTGTGAGAGGGTAGAAGGGCAGCAGATAAATCATCCCAGGAAAAAGAAGTCCCTTGCCACAGAGCCCTGGTGTCACTGTCACTGGATGAAGCAGATAAGAAATTGCCTTAAGAAAAGATGACTCAGAATTCTGATTCACAGGGACCTGGGCCAATTTCTGATCTCATCCTGGAGCTTCTTGAAACACCTGGGCTTTCCCTGGAGGTCTTCTACCTCAACAGGGGCTTAGGCCACACCTGCTGGACCCTGAGGGGCTATGCTGACAAGAACCCTGCCTGCAGTGGGATGCAGCTGTTCCCACTAGATCAGACATGGGGCAGAGCAATACCCTCCCTAGAAGCATAATTTACCCTATATTTCAATCATGAATGACAAAAGTGCATTAAAGTGCTTCAGGAAGTATATTGTCATTCCCCTCTCAGAGTCAGTCCTACAAGACCAGTAAAGCAGTGTTCACTGCAGTTGGCTGTGTTCTAGAAATGTTATCCTATTATTTCTAAGAAACCCTTGCTACTTTTTAAAAAAATTCATCTAGTGAGGTAACTTGAGAAGTCTTATAACCAGGGCCTGCTTTTTTTTTTTAAAAAAAAAATTGAAACTATTTCCTTTCCTCCATAAAAATCTGCAGAAAACCCACCTGGGATTGACTAGGTGGGCAAACAGGTTGTAAAAAGTCCCTATCTTTCCCAGCCTCATATTATTTTAGCATTTGAAGACTCTCAGAGTAATGGACTCTCGGGGGAGTTGGGGACTTAATTGCTAACTTTGGTGCCAAGAATTCTTCACAAATTCAAAATCCCAGGGATCCTGAGAGAAAACTGAAAATGGGGTGGAGAGAAAAGTAAAGCAAATCAATGACTCTCAGAATGGCATGAGATTATGAGATCATTGCTGATGGGAATGGACATCCCATAAGCATTCCCAGAACAGACTAAGGCTGACCCCAGTCCAATAGGATTCTTTATGACCAGATCCATCTTAAGAATGACTCAACCAACCTTCTGACTTAATGAATTTGGCCTTGGAGGAAGGCAGCAGGAAACCAGCTTCCCATCACAATCCCCACAGTTTTATCCCTTCCCAGTTTCCTTTCCCCTCCACTCTTACCTACCCATTTGATTTTCCACTGGATTTTAATGAGTCATTTGAGTACTTTTCGGCCAAGTGGTGACTATAGTTTTTGGCTATTGAGAATATCAGGAGAGTTCCACCAACTAAGCATAGTTGAAGTCTATGCGGTGGAAGAAGCACTCACCCCAGAGTAGTGTTGCTTAGAGAATTGGCACTCTGGGGAGCAGTGGAATGGTGGGGGGAGCAGCCAAGAGTTCATCTTCCCATGTACAAGGCACTCTTGTGGTTTGGAAGAAAAATGGAAAAGTTGAGAGGTGTTGGGAAAAAGGTTCTCCAGAATTGCTTTCATGTCTACTCTCCCCAGCATTGAAATTGCCCTGCGCTTCTACCCTGGCACAGCACATGCTGGGCAGCACTTCCTGTGAAATCTGGTGAGCTGTCTGTGGCTCCAGCCCAGCATGCCTGCTACTGGATGATGTAAGCAGTTTCCTTTCTGCAAAGGGCAGAAGTATGTTGGCTTGTTGCATCAAATGAAGCAGAAGGTGAAGGGTATTTCAGTTTTTAAGCAGCCTTTTGATCAGATGCCACTTAATATGTACCTCAAAGACTTTCCCTTTGATGTGATGGGCTAGCACAACCCCAGAATCTTCCAGAACCCTACATTCTTGAGGACCTTTCCAGCTGCCATCACTTGAAAGGCCAGCAGTTTGTTATTTATATCCACACACTAGGGTTTCTCAGCTTAGCATTATTGATATTTGGGGCCGCTATCCTGTGTACTTTAAAGATATTTAGCAAAATTTCTGGCCTTTCTCCATTAGATGCACTAGGAGAATTCTTCCAGTTGCAACAATAAAAATAAAAAAAAGAATGTCTTGGAATTTGCCAAGTGCTCCTGCAAAGTTACCCTCTTCTCTGTAGGAAGTCATCACTACACAGACACCATCCAGGACGTTTTAAAATTTCTGTTTCCATTCATATTCTTGTCACAGAGGTTCTTGACATATTTCCTTGTGCTGAGGGAACACCGACTATTTTTAATGAACAACCAGGAAAGAGAATTTTGAAATGCCTTAAGAGAATCAAGGGAGACTTGCTGATTTTCTATCAGGAACTCTTTAAAGTACCATACTAAAGACTTCTAGTGATTAAATCTTCCACCTCTCAGTGGGTTTGTCATACTATGGTGACTTGCTTGTTGTTGTGATACTGTATTCCAAAATAAAAGCACCACCACCCATAATACAAAAGTATCAGCAAACTTCCAGACTAAGGCAGAGTGGGGTGAAAGATAGGATGATCTGCTTAGCCAATAAAAACCCATGGACCAAAAAAAGACCAACAACCAACCAACCACAATGGATTACAGAAGTACCTTGTGCAACTGGGTGTTTTGGGCATGTCATCAGGAGTAACCAATTTCCAGACACAGACACCACATTTGAGGAGGTAGCAAACCAGAAAGAACAAGAGACCATTGGTGGAGTGGACAGTGCAATAGTGGCCACAACTGAAACATGCTGGCTGTCATGAGGATGAAGGAAGACCAAGCAAGTGACATTTTATCCTATAAAAAGTCACCCTCAATGGGAATAGATAGACTCCCATTTATCTGTCTCAATCTAGTAGTTAAATCGGAGTCCCTGGGTAGTATAGTTTATACTGTAGATAAGCAAATCAAGAGTTAAAAATTAAATTCTACCAAAAGGCACCTTGAAAGAAATGCCTGGAAACCTATTTCCAAAGGTCACTGGAGCACAGTTCCACTCTGACACACAAGGGGGGTCACCATGGTGGTGGTGGTGGTGTGTGCCATTGAGTCGGAACTAACTCATACTGACCCTCTAGCAAATTTTCAGAGGTAGGTAAGTGCATGGGGGAAGATTTTCCATCTTTTTCTTGCAGCTAGCTGGTAGACTTGAATTGTGCGCCTTTGGGACTGTAGTGCCGGTTCTTACCTCTAGGTCACCTGTTGTTGCAGTGTACCATTGAGTAGGAACCCACCCATAGCTCACACACCGGTGAGTTTTCAGAGGCAATTACTTGCACTGAAAGAGATTGACTATTCTCCCACAGAGCAGATGGTGGATTTAACGTGCCTTTGAGATTCTTACCACTAGGTCACCAGATGACTATTAAAATCAGGTCTGTTCAACAGTTGCCCTAATTTCTCCTTGGTACTTTAGCATGTCCTCATTGAGCCATGCTTCTGTTAGGTGTCATTGAGCCTAAAAGCAAAAATTGCTGCAAGACTCCTTGGGCTGATGATATTCAGGAAGATTGGGCTGTAATCCACACTTGCACGTGATGTAACTTCAGTTTTCACTTAGTCATTGTTGTACTTAGGTGCCATCAAATTGACTATGACGCACAGTGACCCTATGTATAACAGATTAACCCTCGTCCTATCCTGCACCATTGTTGCTATCTCCATGCTCAAATCCATTGTTTAAGTCTCTGTGTCAATACATTTCCTTGGGCATCATCTTTTTTTTTGGCCCTCCACCTTTTCAATATGCTATCTTTCCCAAGGACTGACCACCCCTGAAAACATGCCAAAAATAAATGAGATACATTTTTACCATCCTTTCCTCTAAGGAGCACCCTGGTTGCATTTCCTTGAGAAATATTTGCTCAGCCTTTTGTCAGTGTATGGCGTATTTATTACTAACACCACAATTCAAAGGCATTTATTATTCTGTCATCTTTATTTATTGTCTAACCTTCGAGAGCATACCAAGCAGTTAAGAATCCCATGGCTTGGATCTGGTACACCTTAGTCTTTAAACTGACATCCTTACACTCTTTAGTCTTTAAGAGTTACTTGAAAGCAGATTATCCCAATCCAACATAAATTCTGATTTCTTGACTGCTGCTACCATGGATGTTGATGGGGGTACAAGTAAAATGAAACCCTTTGCAATTCTGATCTTTTCTCCATCTATCGCGCTGTTGGCTATTGGTCCAATGGTGAGGATTTTGTTTTCTTGATGTTGTTCAAGAAGCAATTGCCTGAATATAGTTTAAAATCATGAAGGGTATGTGCCGGGGTTGTATCTTTTCTCCATACTTATTGTATGCTGTGCAAATAATTTGAGGATAGGATTATATGAAGAAGAATGTGACCTTATGATTGGATGAAGTGTGATCCATAACCTGAGCTGTGCAGATGACAAAACCTTGTTTACATAAAGTGAAGAAGACTTGAAACAATTCAGAAGATCAAACTCTACAGCCTTCAATAAAGGTCACATCTTCACATCAAGATAACAAACAAATAAAACACACAAAACGCTATCACTGGATTAATATGCAGCACATAATAGAGAAAAGATTTAACTTACCAGCAGCCATTTTACTTGGATATACAAGAAACATTTATCTCTGCTTTACCACTTCTAAAATAAAAGGTACCAGCAAATCAGGAAATTAGGAGACATATTGCACTAGGAAAGTCTGCAGTTAGGGACCTTTCCAAATTACTGATGTCAGTTTGAGGACTAAGACGTATATGTTTTAGGCCATTGTCTTTCTGATCACTTTCTATGCACCTGAGATCTGGATAATGAATAAGGATGACAGACGAAGAATTGATGCCTTTGAGCTGTGGTGCTGGAGAAGAGCTCTGAACAGCCCATGACAAACAAATATATCTTGGAGAAGATGTAATCAGAGTGCTCTTTGGAGGCCAGAATGATGATGTTTCATCTCACATGCTTTGGGCATGTTGTTTGAAGGGGCTATTCTTTGGAGAGGAACATGCTGCTCAGGAAAGTGGAGGGTTGGTGAAAAAAAGAAAGACCTTCAACCAGGTGGATTGACACAGTGACTGCCACAATGTGTCAGGAAGTGTGAGGATGGCACAAGATAGGGCAGGGTTCAGATCTGTTGTTCATAGGGTCATTATGGGTAGTACTCAACTCGATGGCACCTAACAACAACAACAAAGTAAAAGAAGGAATTTCTTCCTCTCTTCTTCTAACATAATTTCTAAATTAATAATCAAACATATAAAAAGTGATTGTAGTAAGGAAAGGCAATGGCATTCTGAGCTGTGCTAGATGAAGGAATCTTGAGTTGAGGTCTAGTTAAGAGATCTAATGAGTTATATAAAATAAGTGTTCTGTATTCTTAAGAACAGAGTTGCTCTGTAACTGGAACATTTCTAGTCTCTAATAGTTTATCATGAACCATAGTTGCGCAGTGATTTAAGAGCTTGATTGCTTATGGAAAAGATCGGTTATGTCATTCCTACCTGTTGCTCTGGGGAGAAAGACATGTCAATCTGCTTTTTTAAAGATTTAAAGCCTTGGTAACCCTATGAAGAAGTAGTGCTCTGTACTATAGGGTTGCATAAGTTAGAATCAACTGGATTGTAGTCTATGGGTAATGGCTTACCACACCTGCTGGTGATGTCAATGGCTAAGTGCTCAGCTATCAACAGAAAGGTTTGTATATCTACTCACAGGCTCATTGGAATAAAGCCATGGTGTTTTATCTCTGAATAATCATTACCAATGAGAACTGCAGAGGTCTGGTCTACTCTAAAACACATGGAGTTGCTATCAGTCAGAAATGAATTGATAGCAATTGATGGGGTTTTTTTTGTTTTGCTTTGTTTCATTGTTTTTTGTGGGCTTTTTTTTGTTGTTGGATTGTGTTCCCCCCCTCCCCCTTTTTTAGTTGCTTATCCTGAGTTTGGGGATGTTGCATCAAGGGTTGCAGGAGCTCAACTTTTTTTACGTAAGTCAGGAAACATTGCCCTGCTATAATGGCAAGTATTTTTTCCCACCCACCCCACTCTCCAAGTCTTATGAGGACCAGGGCAGTAGTGACTTAGTGCTATAAGTTTGTATTTCTCTAGAGGTGTTTTGGCAATCTGCTTCCAAAAGGTTATAGCCTTGAAAACAACTCTGAAGTAGATGCTTACAGCGCATGTGAAGTCATCATGAGTTATAATCAATGAGACCGCAATTGTTAACAGCTAAGGACCAGGAGAGGTAGTGTATTTAGTTTCAAGAAGTGGCGCAGCAACCCCAAAGATCCACCAGTTGCTCCATGGGAAAAGGATGGGCAATTTTCTCTCCTACAATTTACTGGCCCTGAAAACCTTATGGAAGGTCAGTTATTAGTCAGTCTAACTCAACGACACCACACAACAACACAGCAATCACAAAATACAAGCAATTACACTAGTATCGAGTTGATTCTGACTCAAGGAGTCAGAACTCTTGTGTTTCCAAGGCTGTTGATCTTCATGAAGGGGAAAGAGACAGGTCATTTATCTCCTGATAAACCTGATAAACCACTAACCTGTTAGCTGCCCAACAGATAATGTGCTATAAGGCTTCTTATAAGCCGATTAATAATATCTGAAATGACTAATGCAGATAGATAGATCTACAAGATTTAACATTACTGTGCTGAGTTTCAAGGCAAGAAGTTTATCTACTGAACGTTATTTTCCTGACAGCCTGCCAATGAAAAGAAGCTTAGATCCAATATTTGTAAGAAATATGCCATTGTGTGAAAATCACGCGTCTGGTCTCTAAAGAGTGCTAAGATGAATCCCCAAATTAGCTCTTACATTATTCTGAAAATAGCTCATATTATTAGTGGGCAAACCTTTTGGCTTTATTAGATAGTGAGATAGTGTGTTCACAAGCTCCCTCAGCTGGTGTCTCAGAATACAACAGGTCCCTCAGTCAGTCACAGTTGAACTATTAGAATTCAAATGTCTCTGCCAAGGGTTCAACAACACATAGGCTAGTGCTGAGAACCAAAACCACTGGACCAACAGGCAACACCATGATAGATGAAAAAAATATTGAAGTTGGAACAATTTCATCTTACTTGGGCCCACAAACAACACTCAATGAGAGCAAGTCAAGAAATCAAAAGATGTGTTGCACTGGGGAAATGTGCCATCAAGGACCTCTTTAAAGTGCTGAAGAGCAAGGATGTTAAAGACTAAGATGTCCCTGACCCAAGCCAAGATATTTTCAGTTGTTTATTAATTAGACAGTGGAACAATGAGTAAGGATGAGAGAAGAAGTATTGGCGTTTTGAATTGTAGTGTTGTAAAGCATAATAGTTCATGGACTTCCAAAAGAACAAACAAGTCTGTCTTGGAGGAAGTACAACCAGTGTGCTCCTTGGAGACAAGGAAGATCAAACTCCATGTCATATATTTTGGGCATGTTGTCAGGAGGGGCTAGTCTTTGGAAAAGGACATCATGCTCGGAGAGGCAGAGGATCAGAGAAACAGGAGAACACTCAATGAGATGAATTGACACAGCAAATGTAATCATGGACTTGAGTGTATCTGAAATGATGAGGATGGGCAGGATAGAGCAAGGTTCAGATACGTTGGACATAGGGTCAATAACTATGAGTCATAGTTGATTGGATGGTGCCTAACAACATTCTCCCTTGCTCCCAGCGCTGCTGCTCTAAGGTTAGGAAATTGCTAACTACCTGGTCATGGGAGAAAGATAGTCAATCTCCTCTCACGTGATTTATAGCTCTGGAAATCCTCTGGATGGTCAAGTATGAGCTGGCTCTGACTCATGAGAAATTAGTTTCTTCTCCCCTTTTCCATAGAAGAATGTTTTCATATGTAGTCACCATTGTACAGGAGTGCTGACTCTTACTCCTACTTTTTAAAGGCCCTCAGAGGTGTTGGGTTAGTGGAGAAAAAGAGAAGTAATTGTACAAGACCATTTTCAAATATTCTATTCTAGAACCGTACTGGTACAACTGATGTTACAATGATAGTCTCTACTTACATTCACACACACTCAGATACACTCTATCACATACTAATACAACATTCACAAGTGAGAACTGAACAAGATGATGTATGTACACACTTGAAGAACTGCAATGTGTTATATCATTTTTACTGGGCAGGGCAGACAGAATTTCCTTTGACTCTTATATTCCTAAAAGGTCTCTCTATACAGTGATGATGCTGTTACTCCTATTGGCAAATAAAAATATTTTCTAACTTAGATATGTCTTCCAATCAATTAGAATTTCTGTTATATTAACTAATCAGAAATTTTGTTATACTAACTAATTAGAAGTTCTGTCACTTAACCTGCCTGTGGTTATTGTTGTTGGGTGCCTTTGAAGCTGGTTCTGATTCACAGTGATCCTGTGCGTAATAGAAAAAAACCCAAAACCCTCTGCTTACATTTGTTGCTTGAGCTCATTGTTGCAGCAACCGTGTCAATCCTTATTGAAGTCTTTTTGTTTTTCACTGACCATCTTCTTTATTAAGCCTGGTATCTTTCTCCAGAACTGTCTCTATTGAGGCTGTGCCCAATATACTTGAAAGGAAGCCTTTATTTCTTCTAAAACAGATGTTTGTGATTTTGGAAGTCCATTTAATATTCTTATATATCACAATTTAAAGATAGCATTTCTCCCCACCCCCCTTCTTTCTTCTTTAATTGTTCAACTTTCAGTTGAAAGAGGTGATTGAAAATACCATGGTTGAGGTTAGGCACACCTTAGCCTCAAAGCGATATCCTTGCTCTTTATCACATTAAAGAGGATTTTGCACACTTGCCCAATGCAGTACATCACTGAATTTCTTAACTGTTGCTCCATAGGTGTTGATTGTTGATTCAAGTAAAATGAAATCCTTGACTGTGTCACTATTCTCTCCCTTTACCATGATGTTGCTCATCGGCCCCCTTGTGAGGATTTCTGCTTTCTTCATGTTGACATTTGTCATGAACATCATCCACAAGTCTTATTTTTCAGCAAGCAAGACTGTATCATCTGAGCATCACAGTTTAATAAGTCTTCCTCCTATCCTGATACCTCGTTTTTCTTCCTATAGTCCATCTTTTGAAATAATTTTCTCAGAATATAGAATGATTGTGTATGGTTAAAAAAATACAACCTTGATGCACACATTTCTAGATATGAAACCATGGTTTGTTAGATGTCATAAAGTTAATGTTAAAGTTGACTATGAGTTACTCTATAGTGACTCTATATATGATAAAATGAAACTGCCTGATTCTGTACCAGCCTCACAATCCCTGCTGTGCTTACACACCCACAGTGCTTCAGTCCATTGTGACAGTCCATTTTATTGGAGTCTTTCTCTCTTTTGCTGACCCTCTATGTTTCCAAGCATGATATCATCTTCCAGAGACCGGCCCCTCCTAATAACATGCCCATATATGATCTGCTACTATTCACAGGACTTTCAAGGACCCGTTATTATAGAAGGGACTGGCCAGTCCTTCTTACTATAAGCTTTGCTCAAACCTATTCGTTATGGCTGACCCTACTGGTATTTGAAATACTATTGGCATAACTTCTAGCATAACAGCAACCAGTAAGCTGCCACAATATAGCAAACTGACAGATAAGTGATGGTTTAGTTCAAACAATAGCCTCTTGGTTTATGTACAGGTCCCACATAAGCATGGTTTTTGTTGGGTGCCATCAAGTCAGCTCCCACTTATAGCGACCCTATGAATAATGGATTTGAAACTTGCTCTATCCTATGCCATCCTCAGGATCCCTAATATGTTTGAGCCCAATGATATAGTCACTGTGTCAATCCACCTTGCTCAGAGTGTTGAGGTATCTTTCTCTGACCCTCCATGTTTTCCCTTCAGGACATCTTTTTCCAAATAGCACGCTCAAAATACAATGTACATTTAGTATTCTGGAATTAACATTCTTCTAAATGAAATGGCTGTGCATCAACCAAACCAGTTCTTTATGATGCAGTGACTCTGTGTATGACCTACATCTTCCCTGAAGCTTCTTATATTATGCAGTATTTTATCCATAGAATCCTTCATAATTACAACTCGAATTTTGAATTTCTCCTTCAGTTAGTCCAGCTCGAGAAATGCCTAGTGTGTTCAACCTTTTTGATTTTCTAATTCCAAAGTTTTTGTATATTTCTTTGAAAATTTGCTTTTCTTTTAGTGAGCAATCTTTTGAAATCTTCTGTTCATTATTTCTTTCATTCACTTCAGTGCCTCTACATTTTAGAGGAAGTTGTAAAGTCAATTCTGCCATCCTTCTTGGTCTTTTTTTTCTTTACTATTATTTAAATTTTCTTTTTTATTATTACTTGCTATGCGTCAGAATGCTAGACAATGACTAGGGATAATAGAAAGAGAATTGATACCTTTAAGCTGTGGTGCTGGAGAAGAATATTGAATATACCATGTACTGCTAACAGAAAAAAAGTTCATCCCAGATAGGTTAAAACGAGGTTGCTCATTGAAGACAAGGATTCTGAAGCTTCATCTGACATACTTTGGGCATGCAGCATGGAGGGACCAGTCCTTGGAAAGAGATGTCATGCTTGGGAGATTAGAAGTACAGCACAAGAGAGGAAGACCAAGGATGAGAGGGATTGATTCAGTGACTGGGATAATGGGGGTAGGTGTGTCAGAGACAATAAGGTTGGCACAGTATAGAGCAGGGTTCAGAGCTGTTGCACATAGGGTTGCTATGAGTTGCAAGAGACTTGATGGCACACAACAACAAAAAATAACATGCATATATGTCATATCAGAAATAATCTGGCCTTTATTAAGTATTCAATGTATCAAATCTATTCTTTTTAAAAATTTTGTACTGGTTATCTACAAAGTTCATATACATTGTCTTTCACACTGGATCTTTCCAGTTTTCATTTCCCAACCCCCCTTCACCTATCAAATTGTGCGACCCTATAATTAATGACCCGTTCTCCCATACTCACTTCTTTGCTTCCCCTCACCTTGAATCCTTATGCTTCTTCTACAATAATGGTTTAATACAGTAATTGTCCATATAGGCGAGATAGAAACTCTTATACATTGTTGGTAGGATTGTAAAATGGTACAACCACTCTGGAATACAGTTTGGTGTTTCCTCAAAAAGCTGAACATAGACATTCCTTATGACCCAACTATTCCACTGATTGAAGTATACCCTAAGAGAATGAGAACTGAGGCACAAACAGACACTTGTACATTGTTCATAGCAGCATTATTCCCCACTGCAAGGACATGGAAACAGCCCAAATGTCCAATCACAATCAAATGGATTGAGAAATTATCATACATTCATATGATGGAATACTATGCAGCACGCAGGAACAATGATTTTGTAAATTACTACCTAACTTGGGAGGGACTGGAGAGTGTTATGCTGAGTGAACTAACTCAAATCTGTTCTAAGATGTTCTCAACATTCAGGTAGATTGAATCTCAAGATCTTGATTCTCATAGACTTGTTTTAATTTTCTTTAGCTTCAATTTATTCTAACATATTCTGGTAGACCCCTGGTCCTATAATGACCTATGATCTTCATCATCTCTTTCCACAGATAGAGTTTATTTGATTCTTGTCTATTTCATCTGGTGAAGTCCACACATATAGTTGTCATTTATACTTTTTAAAAAAGATATTTTCAACGAATAAATTATCTGTTGTTCTTGGAAAATTCTATCATATGACCTGCAGCCTCATTTTAATATCTTAAGCCATATTTTCCAATCACTGATATTTCTATATTTTCAACCTTTACATTTCAATCATTCGTTCGTGCATCTCAATTACATGTTTAATTAATTTCACACTCTAGATGTTGTTAGAAATTTTTAATTTCTTTAATTTTGGCTTTTGTGGTTAATGTGTAAATTTGAATAATAGCCATATAAATAAGTCTTGCAGATATCTCTCTATCTAATCTATCTATCTATCTATCTATCTATCTATCTATCTATCTATCTAGATATCACACTACTGACAGGGTTATAGGGCAGGATAAATTCTGAAATGTTCATCTTGATAATGAATGTGGCAACATTACTCTTGAATTTATCATTTCTGACATAGAAGACCATATAATTCTGACTCAAAATGAATAATATCAGTAAATATGGCTCATTAATGCTTAATGTCATTGGTTGAATTTTGCATCCCCAAATTACACGTTATGTTATTGTTGTGTACCATCGAGTTTGAATTTCGAACTGGAGTTTGAATTTTGAATTTTGAAAATGATTGAATTTTGTAAAATCAATGACTTATTCATTGCAAATACATTTTATAAGAGACACAAACGCAGGTTATACACATGGACTTCACCTG